>NC_088642.1:78519987-78827903 GCF_036013475.1 Columba livia
GGGAACTTATTCATCTTGGGCAGCAGAAATCATGTGGAAGTGCCCTGAACCACCTCTCTAGTTTCTCAGCTGTTACTTTAATATTATATGGGATAATTAATTTTAGAGATCAAACAGCACTTTAGAAGTGCAGACAATCCAAATACAAATTTGCGTTATTAATTACATTGATCCTCCATGTTTCTGAAATCAGTGCTATTATACGCGTTACTTAAAAATCTGCTAGTCTATGAGACATAAAAAATTCCCTCTAAAAAACCTGATTCAACTCCATGTACATTTAACCTTGAACAGCAGATTGCTGCATTGCTACTGCAGCTTACACATACTTGAGAAAAGTCTTTTTAAAGAATGTATCGTAGAACTGGCTGAAAATGATCAAGTTCATTTGTAACATGGATCAGTGGGGAAACTTCAGTGTTGAAAAATGCATTGGAAAAATGAACACCTAATTAACTAATGCTAATTAGGATTCAGAACTCTCATAAAGAAACAGTGTTTTTCTTTGGTAGAGTGTTTTCTTTTTAGGTTTTATGTACAAATTACATTCCTTTTGCCAGAGAAAATTAAGACTTACATGCTATCTTTAGAAATTTTTAACTGTAGATACATTTTTTCTGGGTATATTCAGCTTTGAAGGTCACTTTTTAAAAATCAGAAAGACAGGCTTTTCTGGTGAAATCCTTGATGCTTTCTTTTTATGATAATTATCTTGGAGATAATTTCATGTTTGGAAAAGCTGTGGGAATTGAAAACCTTTTCATAGCACTGTGTTCAAGCTGAGGCCATTTTTGTGCATTAGGATGTCATCTCTTGGTGTAACACACTACTATAGAGCAAAGAAGCAGAGAAATAAAAAGAAGGGTTAAAAATATCCTGAATGTCAGTTTTGTGCTGAGTACTGTATTTTTCAGAACTAAATATCCCAAGAAAGTCCCCTGAGATGAGCTGATGCAGTAAAGCTCAGCTATACTTGATTGCAGTCAGTAACAGCATAAAATCTTATTTTAGCTGGCTTTCCACACAAGCAACACTCAGTGCATGCTAATAATGCTGTGCTGCATTGATAACTAAACAAATAAATTTATTGTTAGTTTTCTATAATCAACGGGCAGAAATCAGATTACCTGGATTTTTTGGACCTGATTAGGTTATAATGAGTTGATGAAAACTATTATTCCAGTTTAGTGCTGTCAGGCCAGGATGCACTCTGATAAGCCTGAAAACTACTCTCAAACCTTATTTTTTGCATTGTCATTTTGACAGGCTGTGCACAAAGAGTCTAAAACATATTTTTAAAACTGCTTACATCTGAGAACGCATTTGGGAGCTGTTTGTTCTGCTTAAGGGACGTTAGGCAAAGCAGGCTGCATCCTTCGCTCATGTCTATGCCCTCTGAGGTACACCTGGTGTCCGAGATTGATCCCAACACTTCCACCATGTTTCAAACCTGACATACCCCCACAAGATAGCTTGCAAAGTTGAGAGTGGGCTTTGGTTTCACCAGTTTGATAATCAGCACTGATTGCTGCCAGACAATCCTTCTATTCCATCCCTTGTAGTGGGTATGAAAGACCGAAAGCAGAAAGGAGGATCCAGCACGTGTCTTCAGCCAGGCACACTGCTCAAACACAACAGCGTATATTGAGTTTGAATCATGGAATCATAGGATCACAGAATCATTTTGGTTGGACAAGACCCTCAAGATCATGGAGTCCAACCATCCACCTAACATTGTCACTAAACCATGTTCCTAAGAAACTCATCTACACATCTTTTAAACCCCTCCAGGGATGGTGACTCCACCACTGCCCTGGCAGCCTGTTCCAATGCCCAACAACACTTTTCTGTGAAGAAATTCTTCCTAATGACAGAAAATACATTTTTTAATGACAGGAAATACCGAGTTTGTTATTTTTATGAAATTTAGAAAATAAAATATTAACTTCTGCATGCAAAGCACTTGTGGGTGTAAAGAAACATGTAAAGCCAAAACCATCCATAAGCCTTGCTGGACATGATGGCAGCCTTAATGACCGCACCAGGAACTGGAGGAGATCTACGTCATGGGTATAAACATGCTGTATCCAATACTCCTGGTGGCTGAGACCTAATCCTGTTGTGAAATACTTTTAGGCCACTATCCCTTTGGCTAAATGCTTGTAAACAGTACTCCAAGTTCTCTGTCTGTGCTATGTCTGCATTGGAAAATAGTTCCATGCAACAGGAGAGGTTCAATAGTTTTGAGGCAGTTAGTGCTGAGATATCTACATCTGTGCAGTGTGAGTTATAGGGCTATTTTCATCAGGATAGATTTTAGTTCAGGCCCTGAAACAAAAATCTGCATTATAGACATGATTTGAAGATGTCTGAAGGATCAACATTTGGTTCAGACCTTTATGTTCCCCTTATGGCTGGGGTGCGTTTGATATCCACCTCAGTTTGAGCTTTCAGTTTAGTTTCCTCCAAAGGAAAGCTCAGTCATGAACATCAAAATTACCCTCTAAAATGAGCCAGAGGGCAAGAAGTGCAGATGATCAGAAGATTCTCCTCAAAACCACATACATGCCTTCAGTTAACTGCACTGATTTTTTTCTTTTTAATGTACATGCAGGCATATGTAGCTGTGACCTTAATCCATGTGCATTCAAACAGTCATCTAAATAAAGAAATCATTGCTATTTTAATTGTATTCACAAATTTAGAAACACTTAGCGAGCAGATGTTTAGGTTCAAGGAAGGGGCTGAGCAGGGTCAAGCAAGCAGTTTATTTCTTCCACTAGAGACTAATAATAACATAAATATGAAAGCCAACATGATAGAAATCACCTGAGTGTGTGGACACCCTGGTGTGCAAGTGAGTGTCCCTGTCTCTGATGTTCATGCACTGAAGGCAGCAATGTCACTCTCTGAGACCAGGAACCAAAATTACTTATTATTATTCCTCTTTTTTTTCATACTTTGGTATAATTATTAAGATATTACTCTCATCCACTATTCTTATTTTGCTGGCTTCCTCCTGTCATCCTTTTCCTCTGTTTTTGTCTGTGTGTGTGGTTTTTGGGAGGTGGTTTTCTTGTTAATTTTATTTTAATTGCTGGTGAAGAGGAAAAAAAAAGCCTCCAAATCAGGAGCACTAACAAAGAACTAAAACCTACAAAAAAACATCCTTGAAAGTCAAGAAAAAGAATAGTCACGGATGGCTCACGTTTGATAACACAGAACATAAATTCATTTTATGCTGGGATTTTGAAGTTTGCCATTGCAAGATGCAGCCACTGATTCAAAAGCCAGTTCTGCTGAAATGAAGGCTTCTTAATTAGTCTATCTTGTGTTTGAGCTGGAGCCATAACATTTTGAAATCTGATTTTTTTTTTCTCCATAAAAGAAAAAAATAAACTTAATTTTCTTTTAGCTATTAAAGAAATTGGGATGAAATTAAGTAGTAAACAATTAGCGTCATGCATATAAGTACAATGAAGAGCAGTGTAGGAAGGAAGGAGATGAAATGCCTTATAATACATCTTTTTAGTAAAGGACAAAACCCAGACTGTACTTATTCAACTAGTATCAAGGCATATGTTTTTGGCTTTGTTTGCTGGCCTTTAAAAAAAATAGAATACATTAAACATCTAGACAAACTGGAAAATATGCTAGTGCATAATTAATTAGCTGAGCCCCATAATAAGGCTGTTGTTATCATTCAAACAGTTGCTTGCCTCTGGCACAGTATTGAAGAAATGGACTTTACATTTTACCCCATCTTGGCTTTACAGATTGATATATTCTCAGACAAAAATGGAAAAATATCAGACTCAAAGGACTTCTAATGAGAATTTCCTACTTTGAAGCTTGATGAAGAAAAAGGGGAAATCCCTTCCAATTTATTTTTTTATTTTTTTTTTTTAATTAGGCATGTAAACTTCCATCTTAATAACTATTGGGCAAAATATAACAAAGACAAATTCAGTGTGAAAGACCAAGAGTTGAAGTATTGCTCTATGTTGTCTTTTTCTTCTCCGAGAATCATTCAGGTCACCCCTGTTTTAAAGGGACGATCCTTATTCACGTCATGGGAAGAGGAGTAGTAATTTATCACTAGTAATTATTAATTATTTTTCAGTAGTAATTATTATTCATCAGTTCAACTTGCCTTTCTCTTTAAATTAAGACTATTTGTTAGTATTGTATTTTTGAATTAAAACCCAGATAAATCTTGTATCCTTTTATACAGTAAATTACCTGGTATTGGAATTTTACTGTTCTGCAGCGTATTTATTCAGCTTTTGTAACTGCTTCTCAAAAAGGGAGAAAATGGGTAACAAATGCATGAGATTCAGCTTCTTAAGACCTTCAAGAAGAACAATGAGCTGCTGTTTTTGAACAGAAAGGTATCCTTTGTGAGTAAATGAATGTCTAAATAAAAATGGAACACTGTGCTTCATTCACTAAGTATTTAGGTGAAAATCTTTACATTTCTGATTTTGTGGTAGTTCCATCAAATCTTAAATCCAGTCACTCCCAAATATGAAGGCAGTGTTTCTATTTTGAATACTTAGAGATCATTCAATGGAAGCTGTTACTATTAATGAAAACCTTAGTTATTGAGGGAACATTTCTAGTAAAGGCAGCTTTAATTTTATGCTTAATGTTGTAAAGTGATAAAGCTACTGGTTTTAAAATTGTTTTAACTAAATTGTTAGAAAATAAAGTATGCTTGTCTCAGTCATGTATTGATGGTAACACAGATTTCCCTTCTTCTGAGTGACAAGTTTTCCTAAGCTGTTTTTCATCTATTTTAAAACATGGCTGATATACTGAAAGCTTCTGGAAGATTTGTATTTCTCAGCAAAGTGGTGCAGTATAGGTAACTCCCAGGGTTAAGTTTCCAGTACAGATCAATAAAGCAAGGCAGAAGTAGTGTGATTGCAGAAATAGTGTGATTACAGAAGCTGAAAACCTGGCCCAGTGCTTTGAATAACTAATTCAGGGCTTGGCACTAGAAATCTTTCTTGTTGCGCATTACAAACAGTGATTTTTGTTTGGGTTTAATTTCTAAGGCCATAGGATTATATACATGACTTCATAAATTTTCCCATAAACAAATTACTGTTTTATATCCAATTTCTAGTGATATATTTGCGGAGTGTAACACCAGCCATACATATATAGAAAAAAGCCTTCCTTATTTATGCTTTATTTTATTTTAGAAGATGATGGAGAACACAAAGAAGAAATTGGTACTTGCATTTCTACTTTCAAAATGCTTCAAAGAAGCAAAAAACAAAGACTTGGGAATACAGTGTTCATTATTTTCATTGTAAATCATATTCACAGAGTAGTTTTTGGTTTTGTTTTTTTTTTTCCCCCTAGTCTTCTAATCGCTTTGTTTACTATGGAAAAGTGAGATCTTTTCCTTTCCTTTTTGCTTTTTTTGTTTTCTGGTACAGAAGTAGAAGAACAGAAAAATGGACAGTCAATAAGGAGAAATCATCAGACTGAAAAGAACAACATGATTTAATTGTTGTCAATTCATGGGCATTAAAATTCAGATAAATTGTGAAATACAAGATAATGACAGAGAACATAAATTGATTCTAATGATAGAATATTCTCTCATGAACAGAAAATAGCACAGACTTTTATCCAGTTCTTAAGCTGCTTTTTAAAGTTTTTATTCAAGCACCTAGCTAGCTTAGTCAAAAATAAGAAAACGTCCTGACATTCGACATTATAAAAGTAAATGGAGTCAGTAGCTGTAAAAATAAATATAATTCGTGTCTTTTTGTCTGTTTGTGCCCATTTGTCAGGTGATCATAAACTTTTGATGTTTTTTACACCAGCTTACATTAGAACTAATTATTCCATACAAACGCATTTTCATCGAACTATCCAATTAGCTTTATCTGTTATAATAATACATAATGTTGCATGTCAATACAAAGATCTAAATCTAGCCTGATCCCAAGTTAGAGTATTGGGCTTTTCATAAGTAACACGACGAACGCAGCTCCATTACACGAACATATGATTCCTAGCAAGCAATATCTTCAACGCGAACTTGCAGGCGTAACTGAACAATTAATTTGGCCATCTGCGATCTCACGCCAGCCCAGCATCTCTCTGGAGACCTAACTCTTTGTTGCCCTTTGGGTCTCCTTGTGCTGCCAAACCGGGAGCTCTGGGGCTTTCCCCGGAGCTGAGGGATCACTTGGGTGGCGCAGAGCCTGCTCAGCCACCGGCCTGGACTATGGGTGATGCAAAAAGCAGGGGTGGGTTTTCTTTTGGGGGGGATGCTACGCCCGGGCTGTCACAGCGGCAACCCGGAGATAAGAAAGCAGAAGGCATAAGCTAGCACAAGCCTGAGATTGCTGTGATATAGGACCTGACCAGCCATCTCCAGAGCGTTGCAAAGTTTGGTGAAAGGCTGAATTTTTGCCTTTCCCGCAGTGCCTTTGGTCTAGCAGTGAGGGCACTTTAGCCATCCCCACGAGTGGGTTGGGTGTGTACATTTTTTATGCAGGCAAAATATAATCCCCAGTCCTGCAAAAAAGATGTGTCTGTCTGGGTGAAACCCTCTGAAGGGTTTTCCCTGGAGAGGTAAAAAAAAAAATAACAATAATTAAAAAAAAAAATAAAAAATCATGAGGGTTTCTTTACCTCTGTGCAATAGGAAAATCACGCATCTTCCTCCAGATCTAGCAGATCTTTGGGGAGGATACAGCCAGCTGTGTAAAGGGCTTCCCTCTTTACAGCAACTCCGGATCTAGCTGGGGTAACAACTGGCATGTTCCCTGTAGCTTTTCCCATCCCACATCCTCCCTGTCCAAGCTTCAGAAAAGACTATGAAATGGTCAGTCCCTCTTTCCATGTTTCTGAAGGTTGGATTGGGGAATAACATGTATTCCTCTTGGTCATGGTCCAGTCTTGCGTACCCCATTCCTTATCCTGTACGGGTGTTTTCCATTCCTCTTTCCATTTCCATTTTTACTACAAAGGGTTCAGAAAATATTCTGAATGGCCTGAGAAAATGTGCGAAATGGATACTGATTTAAAAAATGGCTCCTTTTGAAACATGGGCTTAGGGGCTTGACCTGTAATAAGTCTCTATTTATAGCTAAGTGATAGAGTTTCAAGAAAATCCAATTCTTAGTGGACTAAAAAAAAAATGGGAGGAGTTTTGGCACTGAGATTACTTCATCCATAGAGTATGAGCAAATATCCACAGTGGATACAAATACCCTCAGAAGGATGGAAATTTGTCTCTGACCTTGATGGGAACAAATTCCAATAAAATACCTTTTACACTATGATATTGTTCCACTACAATCCTAACATATATTGTTCTTGGTTTGTTCACAGAGTTTTAAAACAGGACCACAACCACTCCAAGAAAGAGATTTATTTACTCATATCCATGGGAAAATAACTACACCAAACGGTTTCTGAAAGCATAGCAGTTGTGTCCTACTTGGATAAATACCACCGTATCTTATTTAGATATGGAAACCATGGTAAGCTATAAAACTTTGTGCAATACAAATATTGGTCCTCTGAAATCGTCATAGTCAGCAAGCATAGAGTAGGAAAAAAGAGTTCTCCATTTCTAAGTGGTAGAACCAATACTGGATAGAGAATGTCAAAACTGCCTAAGAGATTACTCAAGACCAAGATATTTTTAATCAGTGGCCTCTCTGTTTTTTTGGATATCCAGCTTGAGACACCATAAGTGGAGCACATTTCAGAAAGTCTTGAGCACCCATTCTCTGAAAAGCTGATTGCATTAAGGTATCTGAAGATGAGCACCAAGAATTGCTGCATCCAAAACAAGTTCGCATCAGAAATCCTAATTCCCTCAAATGGGTATTTAGGGAGGACCTAGTGCTTTAGGCAGCTCTGAAAATCCTAGGCACCATGCACAGTGCATTTATCTCTGACACTGGCAGATATAGGTAAACATCTTCCACCTAGACCACTGCAGATTTGATGAAAATAAGTATTTCGATATTTTTTTCCTGTGAACTCTAAGGAGGATTAACTAAATAATTCAGGGCTAGTGATACTACTTTTTTCACTGATAGTTCAAAAAACAGATGTAATTTTTAGATACAAATGACATGTAAGGAAATAAGTGTTCGTTTTTCTCTTCTACACTTTAATAGCTGGTTTCAGATCTTATTTAATAATCTTGTCCTAAGCCTTAATAATTTTTTTTTTCTATTTTTTATTTCTTGTGATGTGTAAATAGGTAAGAAATATTAAATATTGTAATGTTCTTTAATTAAGACAATAACGTTTCAAATGCTAATGTAAAATCAAGCTGCTAAAGTTTACAATTTCTCTGTCCAGCAGTTCATTTATACAACTGCCCTGAGTAGATGCTATATGCTGCTTAGCAAACGGCCTTTAAGTGTTTAAAAAATAACTCAGTAAAGCTACTCAAAGGTAATACAACACTTCTCAGGCATCTTTAATTGGAGTTAAGAAGAAAATAGGATTTTCTCATTAGTTAATTATTCACTCTCTCATCAATGCTTTATACATAACAAAAACACAATTGAAATGTTCAGGAGAACTAATTGTGCTTGTTCCTATGCACGGAACCATGAGATTATTTTTGTAGAAAGGCAAGATTTTAAATTGTAAAACTAGTTTTATCTTGTGGACTGTTTCAGCTGCTTTTATTAAACTCTGTGTTGTTCCCTTGTGAAGACAGTCAAAACAGTAATTTTCTAAACTACGTTTTTGTGAGGTTTTTATTGCAAAAACCTCACTGATCCCCTTTAACAAAAAATTATTTTATTTCAAAATTTGTAGTACAATCAATTTGCAGTGTTTCTCAAACTGATACAAATATGTAAAATCTGTGCTTTTAAAAGCTTCTGCTTTGAGTAGCCTTACATTCCATAATTGTGCCCTAGCAATTGTCAAGCTCTATTGCATGCCCCATCCATGAAAAGTATATTTTGTTGGGATGATGTAGCTTAAAGAATTTGGCTCTACAACTTCCTTACCTAGAGCTTCCATTAAATTATATTAATTTAAAATATCTATGGAATGATACTTTTACAAACATACTAAAGGAAACAAAAAAAAAATAATGGGTTGGGTTTATGAAAATGACTCTTTACAGTAAGTAAAAAAGGTTTATCACAGTTTTGGTAACTTGCATGAGTTCATATTGAAAAGAAATCTTTCACATGTTCTTAATGAATTTAAAACTTTTGTGCTCTAGGTATTTTTTTCAGATGTATGCTCTGAAACAGTAGACACCATACAGCTTGTGCTTTTTATCGGGGAAGCCTACAAAGCGAACCGCTGCTTCGTTAGGGCTGCAGCGTTTCCGTGGCCTGGAGATGGGGTAGCGGACGCTGCCGTCAGCCAGCCAGCCGGCATCGCATCGGTCGTACCCCAGGAGCTTCCAGGCAGCAAATATCTGCCCAACTTTGGCGATCTGAGCTCCATCCTTCAAGCACGCCTGAACGGCTTCGTCGTAGGTCAGCTTGGTCGGGTGAATTAGGTAGTAGAAGCGACCTAGTGAGAGAAAGAAGGAAAAAGGGGTGTTAGAGACATGACTGAAATGACGTGATGTTATAAAGGTGGTTTGAGGAGAAATGGAAATGTTCCTTGGCAGCATTGTGCAGTCGGTGCAATTGTGCAATTGGTACCTAGCACTGTTAAAAATATTTTTAATTATTAATTATTTGTATACTGAGTTGATAAATATGAGTTGTTTTTGTTTTTGTTTTTTTTTAAAAAAGAGGCAAGTAGAGGAAACAAACTATTTGAACAAAAAAGAAGTAGTACTATGTTTATTTCTGTGAATTTAGCACAGCACAGCATCCCCACCCTCACTCGCTTCAGTGCAATGCATATTCTGGAGACATCCCAGGCCAGGCTGGACGGGGCTCTGAGCAACCTGAGCTGGTGAAGATGTCCCTGCTCATGGCAGGGGTGGCACTGGATGTGCTTTGAAGGTCCTTCCAACCCAAACTATTCTGATTCTGTGATGTTCATCCACAGAGGTAGAAAAACAGCAGGAAAAAGGTCAGGGAAGAGGGATGATGGAAGACACCTTGGGACTTGGAGGAGGGCACCTGATCTGCGTCTGACTTCATGGTGCCACATGCGTTTACCAACAAGGTGCCAGTGACAACTCAGTCAGAAGTCTGAGGAACACCACAGATTTCAGACAAAGTAGATCTCATGCAGCTGTAGGTTACTGTCAGAGAACGGAAATTAGTTAAACATCCAAAGCAGTGCACTTCTAAGTTCTGGTCCCAATAGTTGCTTAAAACCCTTATGAGTTTTCTTCTCAGAAGCACGGCATAGCAAGATCTGGCCTTTGACAGCATTTGGGTGTGAGTGGCTGGAGGTGACACACGCAGTTTTACTCTCTGACAAGGCAGTGACCTTGTTTCTGATTTAGTACAAGCAAATCTTTTTTAATGTTTCTTTTTCTCTAAGAAAGCCGAGATATTGCACAGCTTCTCCAAAGCAGATTGTGAGCCTGTGGTAGATCAAAACCATGCTTGTCGTAAGTCTTCATTAGCAGTGTCAAAACCACGCGCAGCAGTTCTGTGGCTCTGTTTCTCTTTAGGCTTCAAAGGGTATATCCTCTCCGTACGGCGGCATTGAACTGATAGTGCTGCTAAGAAAAATGTGCCTCCGTCTAAAGGTAATGAAAACAGATTCCAGCAAGCAAAGCTCAAAAAGGGTCTCCCCTGCTAATCCATAAGCAGCAATAATACTAACATTAATTTCATTTATCAAAGCAATATAAATTCATTGTAAGCCTTTCGTTCATTATATTTAGGATTCTTTATCACTCACTTGACAACTAACCAAATATGAGGTAGAAATGGATTGTGTAGTGTTTATTTGAAGGAATAATAATTTCCAAATAAATCCACTATTTTTCAGTCTGACTGTCCCGTAAGAGGTAAATTAACTGGAAAACAAATAAATTTATTCATGTGAGTATCTTTTAATTTTAGAGCACATGCTTTATTTCTAATTAAGAATGCACTCCAGAATAATGCCCTTTTTCTTCCTCATAAAAACACGCAAACACACAGACAGAAATCTGCTCAGTTTCAGATTACTTTCTTGGTGAACAAAGTGTGGTGAGCAAGAGGGAGAGTTGCGTCAGCGCCAGATCCCTGCAAAAACACATCGCTTTTCTTCTAAGTGAAGAAACGTCAGGTCAGATGACAATAAAAAGATAATCGGGCTAACTTTATGTAAAGGTTGGAAATTGTACACCATGACAAGAACATTAAACAAGGCACTTACATTGCAGCTGTGGTGGTGAAGAAACTTTTAGACAATTTCATTGCTATCAGAGACAATCTTGACACTATTTCCGCAGAAAAGTGTTGAGAGTAGATAATCTACCCCTTTTTAAAATGCTTGCTTAACTCCATCTCAGCAAGTTGAGAGCATTTACAAGGTGTTGCTAAAGAGAATGTTTATTAAGTGTAAACCTGTTCCTACTATGCTTCCCTAAAAGCAAACAGGATTTCAGACTTAGGGGAACAGAGATTTGGATGTATAGTACACAAACTTCACCTAGCTTATTAGTTGCTCTTCAAAACACATGTCAATGGAATGTAATTTCCTAGAGATCTGCAGTAAGGTCAGGCTTTTGACATATGACATCAGCAATAAAAACTCCTATACTCTGACCCTTCCTTAAATAGGAGAACTTCAATAGTGAAACCCACAGGGGTGCAATGTGTATCCAGAATGCCTGATTAAATAAAATTCATTAAACTCAGTACAGATTTGCTGTCTTTCCCCTGCTAATAGGTTAGAAGGGTTCCTAAGTGTTCAATCTCAGCATTTATTAATTGATGTGGAAGGAGAGGGAGGCATTAACTGTCTCTCATTAATATCTGGTAGTCGGGTCACTCCTACAGAGGATAAGCACGCTTGATTTGACTTCTTGCATCTGAATCATGGGGCAGAGGGCTCATGCAAACCTAATCAAACCCCATCTGTAATAGCTATTTGAAGATTTTGAGCTTAACAGAACAGCTTAAAGAGAAAAACTTGAGCACTTGACCTAAATATCCTACACTCTTGTGACTACGGGAATCTGAGGGATGCACCACCCTTGGAGAATTTTTCAAGCTCAGCTCTAAATTGCGAGATTTATTATACGTTTTTTGTATCGTGGTTGGGTGTAGCAGGCAGTGGGTCATCATCTTCGGAGGCAGAGGAAGCCAGTACCACCCTGTTCACTATTTTCTGTATCAAGTGTTAATGCAACACCTTTGAAACAGGGTTCTTGTTGGAGTGCTCAGAGTGCTTCCACCTGCAGCCATCATCTGGGCTCAACCTTCACCTTTTCTAAGGAGAACGTGGACTAAAGCGTAGTCTACTGTGGAGGAAAAGCAGAGGAGAAATCCACTGAGAGGACATGGAGCTGAGCACACAGACATCAGGAAATTCCAAAATGGAATTTCCAAGTTTATGTTAGGTACTTCCCACTTGTGCCTATTCGTTTTCAATAGCCTTTTTCAACATGAGAAATGTGAAAGCAGCTTGCCATCCAATAGTTAGCTCTAAGGAGTAAAAAAAATCACATTATTTCACAATATTTTGATGGATTTAATGGATAGCATTATGCTAATATTAGCCTTTCCATTGTTTTATGAAACACATCACTATATATTCTTATAAACTGGTAAATTGCTGGTACTACTGTTTACAAGGTGTATGAAATGTTTTTGGCTTTTCCTGCACAGAGATAAAACATGAACAGTTCTTCTATGAACCAATAGAATGATTTGAGTACAAAGCAGCTACACAGGCAGAACAAAATGTTCAGTTACTGCACTCATACTAGTCTAAGAAAAGACATTGCAGAGAGTAATTTCATAAAGTACTAAGATTATTTTATATTTCATTGCAGAAAAAAACTTTCTTAAATAATTTCCTTGTGCAGGTAGCAAGAATGCAGGTAGAATTCTTCACTAATGGTATAAACCCCTTTTTTTATAACCAGTATTTTTTGGTGTATGCAGCTCATTACAGATGGGATCCAATATTTCCAGAGTGAAAACACTGAACCTGGATTTTAACTGACTGCACTGATGGCTACGTTTTCCTTTTTCACCTTAATGACTGAATGTCATTTTGCTGGTTTTTGCCTTTCTTCCTCAGGTAAAAATCAAACTTTGCATGTATTTTAAACGGAGACTTTTTAGCTTTGGCTGTTGAACTATTTAAAAGGGAACATTTTTTTAAATGGTCCTTGAGATCTTATTTGGGGTATTTCTTTCCCTAAAAAGAACCCAGTTAGCAGAAATCTAAACCTCACTTATTCACAGCAGCTCCCACAACTGACAGTCTTTGAGATTTTTTCTCTTCTTTTTAAGCTTGCCTTCTCCTCCCCTGATCCTGGCACCCTTGGCATTTCTCCAGCTCCCTTATATAAAGCTGAAGGCTTCTCTGTTTCATATCCTCAGGAGATTCCAGCTGTCACTGACACCACTGGAAGTGCATGATGTCCTAACCACTTCTCATTTTCCTTGGCTGCTCCTGAGCTGAGAGAATCAATATTGGGTAGATGCAGAAATAGCTCTTTGCCTGTAGCCACTATCTTTGGCAACTACAACTTGGTGGCAAAACGGGTTATTATAAACTTTGTTTTTCGCTTTGCAGTGAGAAAGCTAACGTATGTTGCTAAGCAGACATAAACTATCCGAAGCGTTGAGCTGAAAATAGGAAGCTGGCATTTTGGGAGAGTGACTGGGTTTATTGTGGATATTAAGGTAATCTTGGGACATGGATAGTACAGAACATACCAGGGACGTGTGAGGACAACGTAAGCTGGTAAGTTGCTGGTTAAGGAAATGGATTTTCTGCTGACACTTTGGGAGGCTTGCGTGGCACTGAGCTGCAGGGAGCTAGAAAAAATGGTGTTCTGCTCCATACATCATCCTACTGCTCTGTAGTATTCTGTTTTGCAGGTTGGTTTAACAGACTCACCAAGGATGAGATTAATTTCAGTGTCTTTGATTTCTCTACTACCTGTATAGCTTATCCTTACCTTACCTCATGCCTCTTCCTCCCTCCCCCTGTCTCTTGCTGTATCAGTGCACAGACAATATTTATCTGTCAGTACTTTTTTTTTTCAGAAATTATTTTTCTCTTTACTTAAAAGCTGCTGGTGTGGAGAAGGCTGGCCATTTACTCTGCAAGCACTTTAAATAGTGAAGCTACTGCATTTTAATTATTTTTCATTTTTTTAATTTTATTCCTTGGTACAATTTCTATAGTATTGGGTTAAATCTGCACATAGGAGATGAGATCATAAAGGTTTTTGCCTTGGATAGATGCATCAAGAAAAAACTCAGCCAGCATTTCCTGCAATGATGCAGCATGATAAAAATCACCTGAACTTTAATTTCAGACTACGCACAGCCTAATTTTTGATACTGTTGTTATGAGTATTTGGGGTTTTTTTGAGATGGTGGAGCAGGCTTAGCACCAGAGCATATCTTCTGAGACCAAGGCTTATGTTTGTCTTTGGTGTGCTTTGGGACAAAAACGCTTCATTGCAGATAAGCAATCTGTGCATAAACAAAAAAGAGCATGCTCCTTGGTCTGCGTGGGCTGCAAGCCAAACATGTGCAAAGTTCTGTAGGAATTATCCACAAGTATGGTATTGTAGAGGATTGTAGAATCCTTTTGCACATGTTCACTTGCAGCTTTCCTCTCATTCACAGCCATGCTTTCTAAATCCATTTCAGACACTGAAATGATAGCAAGCTGAGATCAAGTCGTTTCATATCTAAAGTAATGTCTAATAGCAAAAAGCTTGCAGTCGCCAAAATAAGGTTTAGAGCTTTGCTCAGAGCAAAAGTGAACAGGGGCTTGGCAATGTACTAAGATTAGGAATCTAAATTATTAGGCATAAAAGCTAGAAATAGCTTTGCTGATAAGGAAGTATTAGTCATATAAGACGTGGTATGTGAGCTAGAGCTGCTTGACCCAACAGCATAAATGAAGCAGAGAACAGATTTCAGTTCTGGCGATATATTTAAGTTGTAAAATATCATAGTTCTAATTTAATTTAATAGGAAACCCAATTAATGAATCACAGGTTTCTTTATCACGTTAACTCAAATAAACAGGGCATATATCAGCATTAAAAGAGTACATATAAATTTTAATGGGGTGAAAGCCGAGATGTTAGAAACTACTGCCAACACAAGTTCTGAATTGCAAAAATGATCTACGTGAACATGTGGCAAAGACAAATTTACTCTGTGCATGTGACCTTGTAAACTCAACAATAACATTGCCCAAGCTTAACATAAGCTTCGACAAATCATATACCACTTGCTGGCCTCGGAGTTTCTTTCCTAAGCACATAGACAGTCGTCTACAAGGCAAGGGTGAAGAAGACTCTTACCGTTGAAGTTTGACGTAAAACAGAAAACATCATATCGGCTCTTATCTTTATCCCAGAATCCGTAATTTCTGACGCCGGGCACTGTGTTCTTCCCTCCGCAGGGCTCCCTGGGCTTGGTGATGGGGTACTGCACCGAGCCGTCGCTGAGCCAGCCCGCGTTGCACCAGTCCAGCCCGGACCTCCAGGCATCGTAGAGCTGGTCAAAGGACGCGATAACAGAGTCTTGGTCCAGACACGCACGCTGAGCCTCGTGGAAGTTCAAGTTGTAACGACCCAGACGGGGAGAGTAAGGGAACACAACACCTGGAGTGGTAGAAAGAGGGTGAGTTACTAGACACTGAAAGAGACGACAGTTCTGTGCTCCCCAGTTTAAGAAGGACAAAGAATTACTGGAAAGAGTCCAGCAGAGAGATATGGAGATGATTAGGGGCCTGAAGCACCTTTCTTATGAGGTGAGACTGACAGCGCTGGGTCTGTTCAGCCTGGAGAAGAAAAACTGAGAGGAGATCTCATCAATGTTTATAAATATCTCAAGGGTGGGTGTCAAGAGGATGGACCAGACTCCTTTCAGTGGTGCCCAACGACAAGATGAGGGACAATGGGCACAGACTGAAGCACAGGAGGTTCCATCTGAATATGAGGAGAAACTTCTTTATTTTGAGGTGCCAGAGCCTGGAACAGGCTGCCCAGAGAGGTTGTGGAGTCTTCTTCTCTGGAGACATTCAAACCCCCTGCACACATCCCTGTGTGATCTGCTCTGGTGAACCTGCTTTAGCAGGTGGGTTGGACTGGATGATCTCAAGAGGTCCCTTCCAACACCAACTATTCTGTGATTCTGTGAAAGGAAAGCAGCATTTACAGTCAGGAGAAGGAGAAATAAAGGTTAACTCCACGATGTGTGTCAGACTGTTAAGTTGTTTAATTTCTGGGGAAAAAGGCACTGTCAGCACATCAGCCATTAGGTTTGAGGATCAGACTGTCGCCTCACCTAGACGGCTCCTCTCCCCGTAACCTCATCCCTTTCCCAACGGGAACCCTGCCAGCTCTGCATGTTGCTCCCACCTGTGGCTTTGGTTTCCCCACCACAATCTCAAGCCTCGTGCACTCTGAGAGTGCTTGAAGATGAGCAGAGCTGGCCGAAACTTTGCAGCTACACAGGTTTTCATCAGAAAATTCCAGTTTTCAGCTGTAAGAACAGTTTCTCATTTAAAACAAAAAAAAATTAAACCTCAGCCTAGCCTAGTTTCCCCTTTAATTTTTTTTTCTTTTTTATTTTTTTCTTTTTCTTTTTTTTTTTTTTTTTTTTTTTGTGGAATGGGATTTGGGATTTTCGGGCAGCCATTTAGAAAGCAAAAATCGTAGCACGGAGGCATATGAACTACTTCTTTTTTGCACACAGACATTAAAATGAAAAGTTTTGATTGACATTAAAGAGTGCTATGTTCTTTGCAGGGACCTGTGCCAAGAGGTTTGATGCAGCTGGGGTTTTGTTTATTTGTTTTTATTTTATTTTGCATTATCCTAGGAACAGGAAGGTATTAAATGCCCAGCTCAATAACATTTCAAGGCTAGACTGGTAGAAGGCATAATTTTAGTGTCCCGAGGCCTTAAAGTAGGAAATCTATAGAGAAATATAATCAGCGAAGTTGTGTGTGGTTTTAGGGAGACTTTTCAGCTACTTTCCAGCTGTTTTTTGGCAGTTTGTCACCACTCAGGGATGGAAAGCTCCTCATAGAGGGCATCAGGAACACGGTTCCTTGATCAGAAGACAGGTTTCCCCAACTGCAGATGGTGAGCCATGTGGGACACAGCATGCACCAACGCAAGACAGCCCTCGTAGGAAACTATATGAGACACCACCTTCCCTCACTACCCCTATGGCTGCCAAAAGCACTGCCGGCTTAACCAAAGGACACCTGGTGGAGAGAGCACTTCCTTCCACCCCTGAAGA
Organism: Columba livia; assembly: GCF_036013475.1. Lineage (NCBI taxonomy): Eukaryota > Metazoa > Chordata > Aves > Columbiformes > Columbidae > Columba > Columba livia. The sequence continues at coordinate 78,537,366 of NC_088642.1, forward strand.
CCACCTGGCCACCCCAAAGCCAAGTCTCATGCCCATCGGGGCTGAGTCATGGCAGACAGGTATGGCAGGGAGGCCTTCTCATAACAAAGGCATCCAAGTGGAGATGGGAAATGTGGGGACACCTCCAGAATTTTTCAGCAGCAACATTTAATCAAAGTCATTGCCCTTATCTGTCAGATTTTTCCACAGTGAATTTTCCACTTGTTCTGTGAAAAAGATCTGCAGTTAAAGATTACTTCTTGAAGCATGAAAATGCTTCAGAAAATGCTGAAGAACCACCTCCCTATGCGGCTCTGATAAAAGAGACTTGAAAGAAAAGTTTGGATCAAACCACCCTAATCTTTGGCAGGGTCTAGAAATCTAACCCAGATCTAAATTTTACACTTGGCTTTAGCTCAGTCTCTTATTAAGCAGAAATAAAATGGCAGCAGAGAAGATCCAGCTCAGAATGTTTATTCTCAAACATCTCTGTAGAACTAAATGCTGCAGGATGCAGATGGACTGAAGACAAGATAACGCAAGAGATGAGCCAAAAACTTCACACTGGTATGAACATTCATCCTCCTTTTTACTTTCTCCCTGCTGATGAATTCTTGCACCTATAATAAGTTCCTTGCCTCCAGGACAATGTAGCATGGGATAGACAAATTACATTATGGCCATGCAAGACTGTCACCACGCAATGAAGCCACTCTTTTTTACCAAGCATTCAAACCCACTTCAGTGTCTAATCCACCGGTATCTTAATATCTCCTTTCTTTCCCTTCTCTCCCTCACCCATCCATGGTCCAAGAAGTGTTATTTTGGTTTAAAAAAAACTTTGTTCTTACTAAACCTAAGTGACTTGGTCCAAGAAAATAAAGCATGCAAATGTAAACTTGGCAGGATAATAATAAACAATATTTTCCTCTCCTTCGGCAATTAACTAGAGAGTCTGTTGAGGTTCTTTCCTTTTGTAAATCCTTTGTCAAAGGGCAATTCAGTGATTAGCTGTTCTGAACTATAAAGCACGAATGTAATGTAACACAACATGTGCCATGAAATCCACAAACAAGAATCTGTGGATTTTTCATGTTTTTCTGGATCTCTGTTCTTCCTTTGTCCATCTCCCCTATTTTTTGAAAAAAAATAGCTTTTCGCTCCTCAGTGCTAATGGATAGAAATATCACTGGTTGCAATAAAAATGCAGCAAATATCAGGAGTCTGAGCTTCATTACTTTATTAGAAATCCAATACTTATTATTTTTCCAGAACAACACTTCCTCAGACAACTGACTCTTTGTCCAGTACATGTGCCTGATTTGCATATACATGTAAAAAACCCCCCTCAAATCATCTGAGGTGGGTATTTTGTAGTCAAGATCTATAGTTATATACATTCAAAAACTGATAAACGATTAATTGCAAACTATTAAAACAGATTTGATTCCTTAAGGTTTCCAAAATCACATTTTAAAAGGGGTTAAATACGTATGTAAATTTGTTACAAATCTATTTGGGTTTGACAGTTCAGGACATAATGTTTTAATAACATAAATATGCACAAAACGGTAATATTAGCTTTGGGCTATATTCAGGTAGACTGCATGGGAGCTGTTTTTTGTTTGAGTTCATCTGCAGTGCAGGCCTGCAACTGATTAGCATTAATTTCATCCCGCAGATGGGGGTGGCCATGGATGATTTTGTAGAGCAAAATTGACTGGGTATGTGTTTTGTGTAGCTTTGCATTATCTTGCATCTTTGTTAATTCTTTTTTCTTCTTCATTTCACTATCAAACATAGTTAGATCCTATTATTCATCTTCCTTTTGTTACAGTTTAGCAGTGCCAAACTTTAGTTAATTGCAAAGCATCTTATTCAGTCTTGGATCTTATAACCTGTCAAAAGATAATCCATCCCATCTGTTCCTGAATGGACAAAAGTTGTCCTGAGGCCCGTTACTGTTCCCAAACTACAGACTGAATCTAAACTCCTGACTCCAGCCCTGTGTTTTACCGCTAGACAAAACACCCGGTTCCAAATGTTAACAAATTCAGCCTAAAAAAAAAAAAAAACGGAGGAAGATAAAAACTTCCAGCCTCAGATGGTTGAAATCTGGTTAGTTTGTGGGAAGACTTTGCTGAGGAGCCTTAACGTGACCTTAGTGATTTGGATCCCTACCCTAAGGAAGCAGCTGAGCCCCTTGTGAAGCCTGAATGGGGGATATTAATTTACAGTATAGAGTTCACAGTGTGGCTCCTCTCCCAAACATGCAGTTCTCTGGAATAGGTCCTACCCACAGGGAAGGACCCGACTTCCTCCAACAAAGAGAGGAAGGACCTGAGACACTTCGAGTCAGTGGAGAATAAACCTATTAGTGAAAGAGGATGGACAGGTGAGGTTGGCTGTATGCACCTGTCACAACGCAGTCGCACTCCGGTAAATGACTGTTGCAATGGAAATTAGGATTAATACCAAACCGGCGTGTAAGAACTGCATGTATAACATATCCTCCCCATATGCACAGCTGCATTTCTGTGAATGCCTTACATCTAGTTCCACAAATACACAACTTTCCTGCAGTAATTACAGTTTCTAGGGAATGCAAAAGAGATTATATTTGTGTGTCCTCCATAAGATATTTGTATTTCAGAGTCTTATATACAGATAAACCTTAAAATTCAGAGCAAGAGCTTTGTAATTATTCAGTCGCTACAAGACGTCAGTGCAAGGAAGTGTAACAGTTACCCAAGACAACAAGTTGAGGAAATAATCTTAAAAAGCTCAACCCCTGTAACAATTTACGAGTGTCTATTAAGCCAGTGTAATACACAATTAGCAGTTTTAAGAGTATTTACACGTAGAACAAAATAACACAATTTTTTGTTGACCCATATGGAAAAAAGGAAAAAAAAAAAAAAGTCTTTTTATAGCCAGAGTAAAGGAATGGGTTTCCTTGAGTTCTAGCCCAAACAGAAAAGTTTTCTTGCAGCCAGTGTAAACTCACAGTAACAGTAGGGTTTGCTATATATTGTGGGACGGGGTACAGTTTAATGCTGGCAGGTTCATCCACTTGATGGCAAAATTTTCCATGCTGGCTTTCTAAAATTCTGTCAAATGTCCCTTATTTTCCTTGAGACTCTATCTCCATTTCTCTGCCTGTCAGATACCTGATGGACCCCATGGATGGGCCACTGGCTGTCAGCAGGTATCGATCTCCCAAAAAATTAAACTGAAGCTTGAGATGGTGCCCCTCCAGGCCACAGCATCCCAAAACCAACCTGTCAGAGGTCTTGCTTATTTCACAGAATCACAGCATGTCAGGGATTGGAAAGTACCTCAAAAGCTCATCCTGTCCAATGCTCCCGTCGGAGCAGGAACACCCAGATGAGGTTACACAGGAAGGTGTCCAGACGGGTCTTGAATGTCTCCAGAGAAGGAGACTCCACAACCTCCCTGGGCAGCCTGGGCCAGGCTCTGCCACCCTCACCGAGAAGAAGTTTCTTCTCAAATTTAAGTGGAACCTTTTGTGTTCCAGTTTGAACCCATTACCCCTTGTCCTATCATTGGCTGTCACCAAGAAGAGCCTGGCTCCATCCTCCTGACACTCACCCTTTATATATCTGTAAACATTAATGAGGTCAGCCCTCAGTCTCCTCTTCTCCAGCTCCAGAGCCCCAGCTCCCTCAGCCTTTCCTCACACGGGAGATGCTCCACTCCCTTCAGCATCTTTGTTGCCCTGCGCTGGACTCTCTCCAGCAGTTCCCTGTCCTGCTGGAACTGAGGGCCCAGAACTGGACACAATATTCCAGGTGTGGTCTCCCCAGGGCAGAGTAGAGGGGCAGGAGAACCTCTCTGACCTACTGACCACCCCCCTTCTAATCCACCCCAGGTACCATTGGCCTTCCTGGCCACAAATACAGGCATATGACCTAGACTCCCCTGGCCTGGGGGCAGATTATTCCTTTATTTTCCTCCAGCCTTTGTCAAAATTTGGGACTTCTGTCTTTACTTTTACTCTTTAGGCTAACTACTCCTAATTATTTTACCATTTTTTCCTTCTGCTGCTCTATTTTGAACTTTTTACTTCACCTGCATCTTTCAAATACTGTTTCTCACAGCACTCGCAAACACAGATGTGTCTGCAGTGACCTGTCACCCTGTCACAAAAGGAATTATATTGGTCTGTCATGACTCACCCTTGACAAACTCCTGTTGTCTTTTACAAGACATTTTTCTTCTAGCAACCCCACAAATAGTGTGCCCTATAAAATCAGTTTTATAGTAGAGAGTAAAACAGATTGTCATGCAAAGGATATTTAAAATAGCTTTTTGTGTATGCATGTAATAGCAACACACAGAAGAAACAAACATGACATCCAGCATTAGGCTAATTCTGATTTCTCCTGCTGTTGAGAGCGTGGAGCTGGTTTCATACTGATTTCAGCTATGAATTCCCCATTGCTTACATCCAGCTTAAGAGCAAATGACTAGATTAGGAAATGATTGCTCTGACAATCCGGAAGAATTTGTTTAAATTAAGCTTATGGATTTGTTTGATCTATTCAGAACTATAAAGTCTGTTTTTGAAAGAGATGCCTGTTCTTTTTCTAACTCCGTCTTGGACATAAAGGCTAACATACCTCTAAGCAAGATCACAAAACCTGATTACTATTTTTTTTTGTTTATGTGGAGCCACCCAAAGAGTTAGCTTCTATCTAGAAGCAGCTTTCTACAGAGATTATAAATAGTTTTATCTACATCTGTGCATTTCTGGTACAGTTGAATGTACAAAGTAATTATTTTATAGCCTGTATTGCAAAACTAATGTGTTCAGTTGTCACTCCTCCTTGAAGAGAGAAATTATTAAAAGAAATTCTAATTGAGTAAAATCCTGCCTTGGACAGTTCAGTGTTTTTCCACTTTCTTTGTCACCTGGCCCATGAATCTCACAAAGGAATAGAACACAAAATCTGTGCCTGAGCAGTGCAATTGAGAGCCAATGCTGGAGCCTTTAGATGCCTGGGAAGCTGAAGCACACAAACCTGATGCACTGAGATTCACTGTAGTGCATAGTATTCATAAGAAAGGAAAACAGTAAAGCACTAACATAAAGAAAACTTAGTGTAAAACAGTAGAACACCACCATAAAGAATATTTAATGTAAGCTGCTGAGAATTCTTTCTTTGCTTATGACTCAGGTGACAATATCTACCAGGCATAGGAGACCTTTTAATCTGTTAAGTTTTTGACTCAGAACATTTGGCAGAGTGTAAAAACTCATGATCCGTATTTTACGTGCAGGAGGAGAATAAGGCCAGTTCAGTGAGAAAATGGCTTTGGTGACAAGGGCAACATAAACAGTGTCCTGCCCTCTGCAGGACTTGACATCTCCTGCAGCCACCGTGCCCAGCCCAACCCTCCTGCCCTTAGACCAGTCCTTGTACGCAAGGCTACAAACAGGATGATAATCACAACATGATCAAATAGTTCTTAAAGCTGTGAAATACTGCAGTGAATCCTAATCCTGAGCTTTAGCTGCTAGGCAGCACTGTGTCACTAGTGTAGGGGCAAAACGGTGGGATTCCGCATTAAATAATAGTGAAAAAACAAAACAAAACAAAAACATATAAGGTATGTAACAAACACAGACTGGACCTAATTCCACTGTTTTTGTCAAAGCTAAAAGTACCCAGTTAATCTGAACTGTTTATTTAACGACAATCCCAGGAGACCTTTAAGTCTAATAAGAATAAAACACTACCACATTCGGAGAAGAAGAAGGGTCCATTGAGGTAGAGGCTGACTATTTTCATATTGATATATTAACATGCTTTCGCTTAGCCAAAGCTATACTGTTTGTACAGCAGGCTCACACTGGAGCGATCAGCTGCTTTGCACTGCTAGTGGGCATTCCTGGATATAAATGGTTTTGTCTTGCTGCCAATTAACATCCTTAGGGCCACCATCTCAGGACATCAGGCTATTGGTGCAAACCCTTCCCACTGTGAGATTAGCCTTATTATTCATAACAGATGTAGAATGTTGAAATGGGCTGATACATTTTTATTTTTGTCCAAAGACTGACTTTTTTTCCTTGGTCTGTTCTGCATTGCTGAAATACATGAAACAGAAATTAAGGCCAGCACTACATAAAGCTGCAGATGAAATGAAAAATGCAGCACTGGGGCATGCAAACAGGAATACATTCCATCACTGCTTAAGTCCATTGTAACTATAAGTGCATTTTAATCATTATCATTTTAGAGGGAAACTTCAATGTAACTTAGACCCAGAATAACTGGATTTAGTTGCTGTCAGCAGGACTGACGCTGGCAAACTCACTAGTCCTATCTCACTCGAAAGGTGACATTTCACCGTGAGGTTTTGCAAATGAAATTTTCCTGTCAGTTCAGGAAACGTCACTCTATATGATGTCAGAAATGAACAGTCTTACTCCTATCCCATGTCTGACAAAAATCATTAAAAATACTTTGTTCCATATGTTAACCAGATGAACTTTCATTTGAGCAGAGATTGGAACCTGCTTGGTTAAAGGAATATGATTCCTCCTGTCCTTGTAAATTTCCTTCTTTTGGAGGTGAGGGAAAACAGGAAGGAGCGGTGCTGCTGTACAGTTTGGGCTGGAGTTGGCAAAATTCAGAGGGTGACACTATCTAGAGTAGCAGCAGTAAGCGAGAAGGGACAATGTACATCAGGAGGTGGGACTCAGAGCTCATATACAATGGGCTGGTGCTAGGCAACAAAACAGTCACAGTAAGAAAGGTAGAAAATATCCTTTTTCAGTTGTGTTACTATGTGCAGTAAATAAAAGATTTCTCATTGCTTTCTTACTCTACTATCAATCAGATACTGCCTTTCAAATGTGAATGTGTGCATGTGCACATATATTTGTACCAAGTGTCAGACAAAACCTCCTGCTCTGACATGACAGCCGTGAGCACCTCCACTTCCCCAGGTGCTCCTGGCACAGCTGGAAGCTTTAGTAATGGAACCTCCTCACTTTTCATAACAGAAAGCTAATGAACTTTTACTTCAGAGGCACAATGCTAAGTGGCACCAGACAAGTGTCTGGTCCATATGTGTGGCGCGATGAACATCTGAAAGATTTTACCCTGGCTCTGACGCTTTTACATTGTCAAAAACATAGTACCGTAAAATGCAGGGAAATCCCAGTATCTAATGGGGAAGATAAACAAGTTACTTATCTGGAATATCTCAAGCCTGATAAGGGTACGTACTTAGAATGTAAGTAGACTGTCAAAATAATATTACCTAATTATTGAGCATCCTCACAACCCAGGGATGAGCTCCAGGATCATCTGCACAACAACGTGCAAGAAGAAGAGATGCACTGGGGTCAAAAACACCTAAAAAGATGTTGCATGTTTCTGACCTGTATTGTGGTGCTCACTATCCCTTATGTGCAGTAAACAGCTGCACCTTTACACACCTGTATTTGCATCCTTACTGACTGGAAACCACCCTGTGAGGCAGATCACTTTTGTCCTGCAGGGCTGCTCACCTCGTAATGTGTCTCCCAAGCCCAGGGCCCAAACCTGCAGCCAGAGCCTTGCTTTCACTTGGGTAAAGCTGAGCACCCCAAGCAGAAACTGCTCTCCTTTAAGTGCCTCGTCTCAATGATAGCAGCTGCCTGCCCGAGCAAAGAGGAGATTGAACACACAAGAGCTGTTGGCTAGCAGAGAAGGATAAAGTAAAATGCTTTTTCCTCCTACTCATTTCTGTCTTTGCTCAAAAGCATTTTGGACAACTTAAGCTAGGCATGTGTATGTCCAGTTTTGCTTGTCTCATGAGCTTGAAAAGAACAGGGAGCATTCTTATTAAAGATGGATTATGTGAGGTGAAACAACCTAAATCAATTATCTTGCGGCATGGAAACTGTGCAGGGATCTTCTCCACTCAGAAGGTTTCAGCAGCCTCCAATCAGGAATGCAAAAATAGATGTAAAGAAGCTAATTCCATGACATCTATGTGTTTCCAAGAACCACTCAGGCAGCCTTATTGTGCAGGGTAACCATAAAACCATCATAATGTACAATAACCCTCAATGAAAGAGTCATATATTTAATTTGTTTACAGGTGTTAGAGGTCTACAGGAGTTTGATTTTCTTATTTTCTTTGTTCTTCCTAAATACTTTTCACAGGTAACGTGGCTTCTACAAAGTTCTCTCTGGCACACACTTGTTCTCAGGTGTAAGGGTAAGGGAGACATCTTCGTGCAACTTCTATTTTACAGCTGAGTTCAGTGCAGTGCTCTGGCGAAAAGGCCAAATGCTGGTTACATGCACTGGATCTCACAAAATTTATCTGAATTTCACAGCAGTAAAGGAAAGCTGAATTTTTGTTCCTCTTTAAACCTGTTTCACTATTTTTTTCTAATGTTTTGTACTCTTCTGCTTTGAAGAACACTGCTGAAGGAAATGAGTACAGACTACACGTAGGAGTTGTCTTGGCAGGCAAGGTATAGATCTGTTTTATGCAATTATGAGGCTGGAAAAAACAAAACTATTGTCTCTGTAAAACTACTCTAACATTTGTCCTCTTTGTAAGAAGATTTGTATTTGCTTGATAATCTAAAATGTCCTGAAGTTCTGTAAAATGACTACTAGGGGAATATTTAATATAATTTTGCCTAAGTCTACTGTAAAAACATGTAATGACTTCTGTAAAGTGATAGGAGCAAATTAAAAACATATGGATTTCTTCATACTATGTTTGGTCATTCTTTTTTGGCTCTCCTCAGAGCAGGTCTCACTGGGAGCCGTATACGCTGTAGGCTAGCATAAATTATAGAAGGCCTAATGCTCTTCTAATTTATGATCGCTGTCATGGGCTGTCAGACCAAGATCCCCAGAGCACAACGAATCCCACTTCTCAGCTTGCTGTTATCACTGATAATACAACATTAGCAGTATTAGGAGAAAAAAACAGGTATTCCTTAACACTGTGCAAATCTGAATTTAAGTAAAATTCAGGTGTTACCTACCTTCCAAATTCAGAGCTACCACTGCTGTATCATCCTCTAACCCTTCAATCACCTCGCACTTGTATCTTCCGTAATCCTCCAGCATTATATTTGTGATTACAAGAGAGGCGTCATTTTCACTGCTTTCCCTCAGAAACACTCTGCCCTGGTAGTTTCCGTAGCTCTTTCTGTGGTGTCCCATTGCAACAAAGACGTCCACTTCTTTGAGGTAATCTGAGGTGAGTTTGGTCCACTTGACCCGGATTTTGTGGGTTCCTGAGCCAGCTGTTGATGTGTGTTCATGGTAAAATTTACATGGCAGTGTGACATTGCCACCCCGATGGGAGAAGATTTTAGCTTGCTCTGCTACCACAAGTAGACGGGGTCCATTTTCTGCTGGGATTCAAGGAGAAAGAAAAAGCCAAGAATTAGTAGTCTGTAATCTGCGTTTTACAGAATGGATAAATATAATAAATGTCACAACGACCATCAGCTATATTATACATCAGGTCTGCAGAATCAGTTGCCTGCAATCATTTTGTACTTACGTGATAGTAGGGTGTATAAGCCAGGTGCATATAATTATTTACTTAACTGTAAGTATGTCTCTGCATTCAGACACCCAGACAGGCAGAGAGGTAAAACTTTTCACAGCATTGCCCCTCCACAAAGGCAGAGGCCATCCTATATGCTTCATAGTCAAGAAGATAATAGTTGTATCAATATATTGACAGAGTTGAATAGCTGGTGTATGAATGCCATCATCCATAAAAGTCTGCACACAAACATCCCGTATTTCCCTGTGGGTTGCTCCAGAGCTATACATCAATGCTGCATTTTCTTTTCATAATTCAGTTTTTATGTATGGACTCGGTTTATTCAGGAGGCAGAATACAAAGCCCATCATGATCTGGGATGCAGTGAATCATGCTCACAAAACAGAAAAAACATTACTGAATCAAATACCACTATTTATATTGTCACAAAAAAATGTCAGCATAATTCTAAAATGTCTCATTTTCTGTTTGTATTTCCTTCTAATATTTGAGTTCAAGTTCCTCTTCTGACATACTTCGACTGAAGTCCAATTTACCTTCAAATTTAAAATTAAGTCCTCTCCTGTCCCCTTTCCTGATCATCTCAATCTGTTTCTTCCTCATCTGTTTTCCTCTTCTCCTTCAAACTCATCACTCTTTTATCTTTAATATTTTGATCTCACTTTTCACGCAAACCTGTATTTAACTGGCTGCCTCCTCTCCTCCTTCCCCTCACCCCAGGCTCCCTGATTGCTTTTCTATATAGTAGGTCACTATGGCTGATGTCGCTCTATGAAATCATTATATTTAGGGCAGTCAGCTTGCACAGGTGCTTGCTTCCAACCTTAAGTCTCTGGGGCTTCTTTGATAGGCTGCGCTGCCTTGGGAAAACCCTGGAAAGCACAGATTTCATGGTGGCAGTCAGCAGATGTATCCAAACCCAAAAATATTTCCTTCTCTCGGTACCTCTTGCCTCTCCTCTCATGCACAGTTTGCAAAATTGATTTAGCAAGCTCAGCGCTTCTGCAGCTATTGCTGTCCTCCAACACTGAGACACCGACCAAAACCAGCAATGAATCACCACCACTGCTCGCTGGGGAAGAATTACCAACCTCACTCTACATAACAGATTGCGAAGAAAGACTTCGTAACTCTCTGTGTGTCTTTAGCAAGTCAATGTAACAGCCTAAAAATGTGATTCTTGACTCTAAGGCTCGGTCTGGCTCTCTTTAATTTCAGCAAAAGCCAATGTTAAACCCCAAAATGTGCGGGCTGATGAGAGGCTGACCCTGTGAAGGCTGTCAGCAATTTTCTGCCAGCATCAGTGGGAACGAATCTGGAATGACAGGACAAAACCACAGAAACGTGTGCAAAAATGTCATCAGCCAGCGAGACATGTGGATGACTGGAGAAGGGAAGGGCTGGGATGGACATGGTCTGATACAAGAATTTTCACTGATGAGCCCACCAAGGAGAATCTCACACAGCCAGCTGTCTATTCACAGCACCCCAAAAACCTGTGGCGTATCCACAGCCACGGGAGGTGCAGGGAGACATAAGGATCTGTAGCTCACAAATGTCTCCAGCTGGTTTTATGCTTCTGAGTCTTGCTGATGGGTCTGGCAGCTAAATTACATATTTACCTAAACTGCATTTTCAGCTTGACTTCACTATCTGTCCACACTGGCTAAGCTACACAGCAGAAGAAACCCCAGGGTATGCAGCATTTTATGATTATGCAAACAAGTTCAGGGGTAGTAATTGCAAAGACAAGCTTACTGATTGCAAATGTGCGTCTGCTTAATAAAAACAGGTATCCCAAATGTTTTGTTCTTTGTTAGGAGGTGCTGTGTCCAGAGCACTGCTGTTACCTCCACAGGACAAACTAGCTAGGGCACCAGCTTCCTCAAGAATGAACCAGCCTGAGTGCTGCAAGTTGCTTTACCAGGATAAGAGACCTTCCTACATAGTGAAAAATCATTGCTGCAGAGCAGATCACCTGCAGCCCCATAGAATTGGTTTTCTTCTTCACTGCCCTTCATACCAGAGATGAGCAGAGGCTTGGGCTGCTCCAGTAACCCACCTTCCCCCTTTCAGAGGAGAGCATCCAAGGAGAGAGGTGATCTGAGGCAAGGCACCATGGAAAGTGTTGCTAGCACTGTTTCCACAGGACGAGGAGAAAGAAGAAAGTGAAGGCAGCCAGGATGGTTTGTCTGCAAATTTCCCTGCTTCCTTCAGGGACAAAGACGTTCCAGAGACTTCTGTCCACCTTGGGAGGAGAAATGTTATGCTTTGGGGTGGTTATTACCAAGAAATCTGAATCAGAGCTCAACTATGTTGGGTCTTTAATACTGAAATAGTCAAGTTAATAAATATTAGCAGAAAGGACTGGGGCAGGAGGGAGAGTCTGACTCAGGCTGTTAAAACTCGCTCTTTCTAACAACAGCTTGTCTATGCCAGCACGGCCTGGAGACGTGCCCAGAGCACTGCCACCTCTGACTCCAGCGTTAGCATCTAATGAGGTGCTGTACCTCCCTCCTGGCTGCTTCCCAAACTCTGTCCCTTTGCAGCAGCCGTTACCTGAGTTCATACCTCAGTAGGGGTAAAGAACAGAGGGGATGGAAAACTGGGAAGGGACCAGAAAGCATAGTCTTTCTCAGCTTGGAACATCTCCTACATCCCTGCACCTTCAAAAGGAGATGCAAAGCTTTAAATCTGCCCCTAGTCTCAAGTTTTCTAAAAAATAAAAGATTATGTGCCTTGCGATCTGACGAGACAGTGGAGCGGAAAACTACATTGCTGCTGCTCCCAGACTTATGGGAAGAGGAAGGAAGAATCTCTGGCTTTCGAGGAAAAGCAGATGTCAGATTGCGGGATGCTGTGTAATTTCTTTTGTGGGCTAGGAGACATGCAGGATACATGCAGGCAGCAGGGATTCAGGATTAAAAATTAGATGACAGGGCTTTGGAAAGAAGCCAAGAGGTCTTTATTATCCAGCGGCCAGTGAGAACCAGGGTCAAATTCACTTAACTGTGTATTTTTGGGAGAATGGAAAAATGTATGGTCTTAGTCTTTCTGGAGTTGACAGAGAATGAGTTAAAAAAAACCCAAAACAACCAACAAACACAACCAACAAAAAATGCTCAAACACAGAGCAAAACTGGATCCCTTCATTTACAGTATGTTTAGCACTCTGGATGTAGTATTCTAGATTACTGCTGCTAAAGTCAGCTTAAATGAGGAATGAATCCATCTTCCTGGGTTACCTTAATGCAACGAGCAATGATCTGTTGTGAAACAGTGATCTAATCACGGAAGGTGGACTAAACACTGTTTTAAAGGATTGTGAGAGTGGATCCCTGTCTGGTTTCCTTCTGGAATTTCTGACAAGGCTGCTCCTTCTGAATAAAATTATCTTTGCATCTAAATGGCAGGAATATATAAAAGATGATTGCAAGAAGGAAAAATACGGGACATGTGAGTGTTATTACACAATCCAGAATGTTACTTGAAGAACACGATGCTTCTTTTTTCCCCAGAAATACTTCCTCCAGAAGTACCATCAGAGAATTTCTAAGGTGAATGGCCAGACAAATATAAACTCTGCAAACCGCAGATAATCCCTTGCTAAACAATTGTCAGCAACAGCACAGTTTGGATCCTTGCTGGAGACAAGACAGACCACATGCGTGGCCACTCAAGAGCCTCAGACGATGGGACAACAGTGAGAAGCATGCTGGGCAAACTCCAGCCTCTCCTTCTGGTGGGACCAGGGGTGGCCACAGCGTGGTTATTGGCTCTGGTCTCAGCTCCAAGGTCAGAAATGGGACAAGAAAGGTTTGCTAGGTGGGGTTTTCACCTTTCCAGGTATAATTTGCCTTGTAAGACAGGCAGCAGCTTAGCTGTTAGTACAGAACCACACGCCGCCAGTGACTAATTTGCCATGTTTTTTTCCACTCCTGCTTCCCTAGTATCGATTTTGACAGGCTGTGGCCTTTTGTTAATCCTCTTGGTGCCATTAGACGGATGACACGATGCAGAAACAGCTAAGCTGGCTAAAAATGAGTTCGTCCCATCTGCAGAAGCTGCCCAGCTGCGCAGGTTAACACGTAGCTCTGGGAGCTGCTTTTCCAAACTGTAGGGAAGGACTGCCTGCCACAAATGAAACCTCACCTGGGAACCTGCTGTTCAGATGGGCTTTCCTGTATCTCAACAGTGCCAAATCAAGCAGGTATATACCACGGAGAAAAGGTTATCTTGTTGCACTAGGCAGTAACAAGGCACAGGCAGCAGCATTCTATCTGCCTCGGCTTTATTCTTCACCTCTTTGTCCCTTGCCTGAATGCGATGCAATTAGCACTGCTGCTCTGGTTATCATCACTTTGTATGCACTTTGTATGCACCTAACCTTGACTTCAGTGTGATTCCTGCTTCAAGGACAGTACGTGGACTTGCCCTCATGCTACCGGAGCTCTCTGTTCAATCTCACCTGATGGCTCATTGGTTTAGTTCCAAATTTTACTTCTGGACACATATTCAGATTTATCTTTTTAGGTTTTGGGGGGTTTTTTGTGTGTGTTTTTTTGTTGTTTTTGTTGTTTGTTTTGGTTTGTTTTTTTAAAATATCATCTTTTCATTTTTCCTCTCACAACTGGCTTCTGCACCCAAGAGTAATGGCAAGCCAGGTTTGGAACGCCAAGAACATAATGTGGGGCAGAGAGGATGAGTCACGCCACGGCCCCTGGCAAACAGCTTTATGCACTTTATCCATCAGAACTGTCCAGAAGCTTATGCTGACCTGGATATGAAACTTGATTATTCCCATATTTTAATGGACTAACTTACGCAGTTGCTCAACTGTGGAGGAAAAAACGGGCCTTTCTAAAGGGAAAAAAATCATAAATCAGGGATCACATCGCAGATGTGTTTTATCAGATAAACTCACGTATTGCCTAAATGTTCCACACTGTTAGCAAGCCATTAGGCTAATAACACCGTGTGCCATCCTACTTTAAATAAACACAGAGATGTTTCTTGCTTTCCTGTAGTGTTGCCAGGGACCTGAGCATAACCCTAATGCTAAAATATCCTCATTCTTCCTATAACACTGACATGTTTTGTTATCCTACCATGTTTCTTTGAAATTCAAAAATAATTTCTGTGATAACAATAATTCCAACTTGTAATAATATCTATGGAAGTACATTATTGATATTCACACCTATGCATGTATTACACAGAGAATCCGAAAGGAAAATAATGAGGAAGAGTTATGCACACACTTTTTCCCCTATGTTTTTCCTACTACTTCTTTATCTAGCTATGTTTTAACTAACTACCTTTTTACTTTTGCCTTTAAAAAAAAAAAAAAGTCTAAAAATTTTTGTGTATCAGCTGTAAGATTAGGAAAAGCTGTTCTTAATTTGCCGAAGCATTAATGTCATTTTGTTTACGCACGAGAAAGAAAATACAAGCATCAAACTCCTGTGTTCCTACCTCTAAACTAAGAGGATAAAATACTCACTACACATTGCTTTTAAGTTTTGATGTGCAACCAGTAAGAGGGGCCACATTAACTCCAGTTCAGCTTTCTAGGAGACCTAACAGCACATAAAACCATCAGGGAAATCATAAACTTCCACTCTTCTAACATATTGCCACCCTTTGCCTTAAACAAGCTTTAAGTATGTGTTTACATCAGTATAGATAAAGAAACTGCATGAAAATTAAGCCTCATAGAGCAGAACAGAACAGAAATCATGACAATTTCTTGGCACCCGTATTGCACAGAAGGAAATCTTCGTGGGTGGCATTGAGACTGTTGGACAAAACCAAAATACCACAGAGAATTGGTGAGGAGCTTTCCCAGTTCTTTAATTACCTTTAAATGCTATATATATATATGTGGAATTAGACTGCTGTAGCAAGCAAAGGCAAATTGGTAATTTAAATTTATGTTTGACACGAATCCTATTGCCTCTGTAATATTTTTTTTACAACCCAAATATACCGGTATCTACCATCTAAGGTCTATCCCAGAATATGCAGTCCTGAATGCCCTTAATGAAAGCAACATGACAACGGGAGGTGAGGTTGCTCTTTGCTGACATTTCTATTACATGCCATGCTCTGAAGAGGAAAGCAAGTTGTGTTGATGATAAAGAAGCAGCTCAATTTTAAGAAGAGACTGCAAAATGGATCATGACACAATCTAATGTGTCCTCAACGACAACAAAACTAGTGAGAAATTTTAAGCGGAAAAGATAAATCTGAGAAAATGGAAATGAGTAACAGGTAACATCACTGAAAACAGAAAAAAGCAGAAATGTAAGTGGAAAAGCATGAAACTTGGGAAGATAAGAATTAGTATAAGAGGTCAAATCAGTAGTGCAGCTAATCTTATATCATGGTTTTGGCTGGTCCAGCAATACTATGCAGCTTCTTTCTCTGTGTGGGTTCTGGCTTGTTTGGAAGAAAAGGAAGTCAACTGAAAATAAAACTCATCATGCAGAATAAGTTGGGCAAAGATTTCTTCTGCTTTTGTTATTGATTAATTGATTTAATGTTCTTTTTTTTTTTTTTTCAATAGAGCAATATTAGAAAGTTTTCTACTCATTCCACGTTGACATATTTCTTGGTATACATAAATAAACCTGTGCAGAGATCTTGATAAGCAAAGGAGTGCATTCCCCTACCTGAAAGGTAAAGAAATGCTGCAAAATATAAATTCAAGAAAAAGCTAAAAAGTTAAAGGTTGATCCTTCATGAGCCAAACTTTGTATTCTCTTCGCTGGCATTTCTTGTATTTCTAAAACCTGAAGAAACTGGAGGCATACGTTAAAGGCTCCTGCCACCTTTAAGTAATTACCTTAGCAATTACTGTAATGGGTTATTCATCTGTTCAACAGCTACACAGGGAAGAATGCTCTTATCTCTGAAGGGTACTTTGCTTCTTTGAATAATTGGTCAGCAACTAACACTATGAATAGATTACAGAGATATACCAAGCTGAGCACTGAAAAGAATCATCCTCCTCTCTCATGGGTCACAGAGTCCTTCCCAGATGGTGACTTCAGAGAAAAATCCTAGTCTTCAATTACACTAATATGCTCAGATTATTATTGTTTTTGCTAGGCTGTACTTTTGCCCCATTTTAACATTCACCAGATGATTAAACTTAGGATTATGATTTTTTCTAAAGAGTGAAATTGATATCCCCCAAGGCACACACAGTTTACTAGGGCTGGGACTCAAGGGGGACAACAGACCTTATTTAAATATAATTATCTCATTTGCCTTTATCCACAAAATGACAATTGTATGCAGACAAACTACCAAAGAGGAAGGTGATAGGGTCAAGCAATCTGGGATAACAAAGCAGCTTGATCAAAACCATGAAATCCATCACAGGCTTCAGGAAAGGAAATAAAGCCACGGAAGAGATAAAATGTGGCTTTATATATTTTAAAAATTTTGTTCATAGGCATTGGAATAAAACCAAAGAAGAAAAGATATACACAAAAGGAGGGGGTGAGAGAAAGAAGCAGCAAGGAATATTGGTAAAGGTAGGGAGGCAAAACTGCCTAAGAGATGAGAAATTTGTCCAGCTCCACTCTATTAACCAGCAAAGGGAGAACCAGGAACCTGAGCTGACACTGAAAGCAGGAACAGAGATACTAATGAAACCAGCAATTCATTTCTAAGAAAAACTGAAAGATTTAAGAGAGAACATACCTATGCCTAACACAATGTTAAAGAGGTTGCTGTTTAGTAAAGCTAAAGAAATCCAGAGTTTCAAGAGAGTGGACATTTGAAAGAAAGAGCTCTCTGTTAATTAATTGTTAATTATTGATTATACCCATCAGTATAATCAGAGAACAATACTATTTATGAAATACTGTTCATTCTGGTTAGCAAAGGCTGAGTCTGAGAGAGATGGCAGGAGTTTTTCTAGTAACAGAGGTGGAGCAAAGTGGGGTAACTAGATCTTCTGTTCCAGAGTTGTTAAGGGAGTCAGAAGGACGCTGAAAAAGCCGTCAGACCACAATACACTATGAATAGCTGGCTGCTCTTTAGGAACGCCAAATGAAAGATGAAGGTGATGAGGTGGCACTGCACATCAGCACTTTAGCGGGTTGTGAAGAAATAAGAAATGATGGTGAGGACAAAACAGAGCGTGGATCAAAAGCAAGTCAGGAAGGACTGTAAAAGATCTTGCTGTAGCATTGAAAAAACGTTTTAAACAGGCACAGGTTCATTTTGTAGTATGGAGTCACTACACAGATAAAGGTGGAAAACAACAGAGAAATGACCCAAGTGCCATATTAACAAATCCTCTCTTTTTAATAACGTTGGTTTTGATGCTCTGAAAGTATGGTGTTGTTTAAAGTACATGAGTGTACTGATGTGAAATGAAACATAAAGATGACAGCTGAACTCAGAAAATACAGCCTGTTCAAAGGAAACTGTAGAACACTTCACAGCCTGCAGTACTGATGTTA
Organism: Columba livia; assembly: GCF_036013475.1. NCBI lineage: Eukaryota > Metazoa > Chordata > Aves > Columbiformes > Columbidae > Columba > Columba livia. The sequence goes on from NC_088642.1 coordinate 78,555,389, forward strand.
CCACTGACACTTTGTATGGCAAACCTGACAACATAGATTTTAGGTCACCTACCACTTTATGAATGATACCACATGTTTCTGGACAACAACAAAATAACAAATATATGTAAGGAAAGGAATTTAACCATTACCAGACTGATCAGTTTGACCTCAACAGCAAACAGAACCTTAGAACAATTTTTTGAAGAACAGAAACAGAGTCATTAGAAAGAAGGATAAAATGCAGTAGCTACTTACCAAAGGGTGTCAGACTAATTTGATATCAACTATATAATAAAAATAAATGTATAAGACAAGTGAAATGTGATGCATCGATTGCTTGGAACTCAGGAAAGTGAGTCATCTGGGAAATACATGAAACTGGATGAGATGAAGAAAATAGATGTTTTGGTAGAAATTTTGGTGTCTATGAACTAGATACAGAGGAACTCCAACTGGTTGGGCTGAAACACAAATGATTAGCCTAGAATAATGCCAGCAAACTGTCTCTCGTACAGTTTCTGAGACCCTAATATTTCCACTGGCTTTGCCTTTTAAAGTAAATGTGACTTTTGAATTAATAAAATTTTCACATGGCATATTAAGCATTACAGAAAGAGAGGAGAATGGATATTTAGAATGTCAGAATAAAGAAGAGTAGGAAAAGTACGCTAACATCTAATATGGAATGCATAATCTAGATTTTTAAGGCCTAGTATGAAGAATTATTGATATAAACCTTGCACTGGCCCATTACAAGTGATAATGAGGGAGAATGACTGCTAAATATTGTCTGTCACAATGGACTATTGATCAGCTACAGCATGGCTGGGAAGAGCACAAATTTGATCCAAGGGCCAGAAGAAAACCAACATTGTTACCTGGAAAACAAAAGTACTAATGCTAGTTTAAGATCTAATGTGGAACAAAATCCAAGCTGGGCACACTCAAGAAGTATGAATTCAAACAAGAACTAGTGTAGAAACAAACTACTAACATCAGCAGGTAACTGGTGTTTATACACTTAGAGAATAATTTGAAGAAGTTTATTCAAATGATAGCTGTGAGGCTATGATGTTATCTTATTAATGTTTCAAAGTGAACATCAAAGAAGAAAAAATGTTATTTGAAGCTAAGGAAGACTGGGAGAAGCATAAGGCCATACAATGGCTGTGAATAAACATAGAGTATTAGGAGAATGGTCCAAAGCTATCTTGCAGTAAAGAGATTTGAAACTCAGCTTTTCTAAAAAACAAAACCTGCGGGAGATAATGTGATGTAAAGAAAGGGGAATAGAAGGCAGTTTAGCTCATTGCCTCAGGAGATCCCTTTCAGGTCTGTGTACTTGACTACACATCTATCTGCACCTTTTGTAATTCCAAGGCATTCCAAAGGGTGCAATCCAGGAGGAGTTCAGCTACACATCTCTTGGATTTCTGCTGTGGAGGGGGGTGCTACACTCCTTAATGTAACATAAAATACCTTTTGTATGAAGCTATAACACATATGTTGCACAGTTTTCCCTGATTTCCAGCTCATTTCCAAGTGTGGATCATCGTACGCATTTATGCAGCATTGAGCGGAGTGGAATCCCACTCCTGGTGGGATTCCACAATGCAGAGAGGAAGGAAAAAAACTAACAGTAAAAATAACAAGTTCCAAGCAGTTTTATTCTCTTTGATTTGCAGCCTGTGTATTTCAGAGCCTGAATCAGCTGATGGACAAAGCTCATGGCTGAGTTCAATTTCAAGCTTTATTCAACTTTCCTTGAAAGAATAAACTCTCGAGGATCAAGTGAGTTTTCATGGGTGGGGAGAATGGTCCGTCTTGAAGCTTTTACCAGCTTTGAGCTATTTAGCACTTACAGACTGCACTGTACACATGCTGGAGGATTAGTAATAAGCAACATGTATGACTTGCAAATTGCACTCAACTGCTGACTAAGCAAGTTTAACATATGCAGCTTAAGTGAAAATAATTTCAAATTGGTTTAATTATTTCCACTAATTTAATCTTCCAAAAAGATAAATAAAGTTCAGAGATAAGAAACTGCATTACACAAGGAAAGACGAAGTGTGTTTATTAGACACTGGTGTCAAATTTGAAATTCACCCTGGGGAACGAATGTTCATCATCTCACAACAGTGATGCGTTTTCATTTTGACATAACACATTCATTTGACCTTCATCCTGTGAGTTTCCTTAGAGTGAAACCAGCTATCTGCTATTCCTTATTTGACCTTGAGAAGCCGAGCGCCTATTTTAATAGGTGTAGGGTACCTTTAAGTTCTGTGGCTTTCCCGTGAACTTCTGTATGTTCAGGCTTTCTTAGTAACATGCCCTAACTCAGTAATTTGTATTTACACAACCACTCAGATAACACAATTTGCCAGCTGTTGAGAGGAAGGGATAAAACTTTAAAGAGAGAGAGAGAGAACAATAATGCCGCTTTTCTTAATTTTGCAAGATTAATTTCAGCCAGCCTCAAGAAACACAGCAGAAAAATCACTGTCACTTCTGCCTGTCCTTACTGCATAAATCCCCTGTTTTTTCTTATACAGGATGACCCTCAATGACTGAAACTAGGACTGAAAAAACAGCTGCATTGTACTGCAGGCTCAAATCCTGCTACAGCTAAAAGCCCTAGGATTCAACCATGAGCCAAACAAGATTATGCAGAAGGCCAGTATAACAGTTAGAGTGAATTAAAGGTATGAAGAAGACACATTTCTTTTGGGGTAAGCTACTTTTTTTTTCTGGTTTAAATTGTGAAATTATGATCTTAGATGTGCTAAGCTTTTTAAAATAATAAACAGCAATAAAATTCTGTAACGTGAAGGACTATGCATGACAGTCTTCTTAAAATCAAATATATTCCACAAGAAACTAAAGGTATTTCAAGCCATTACAGTTGCTTATTACTGCAGGACGCATGCTTTCTTCTTTATCTTAAATCATGCTGTACTTTACTCCCCAATCTTAGCCAGGTTGTGACTAAGTGCTATTAAACAGTGCAAGTTTTGGGTTTTTTTTACTTTTCTTAGGACTAATAATAACACAACAGAATGAGAAAACGTTTGGTCACCAGTAATAACAGCATTTTTAAAACAGTGTAGCAGAATAAAAATTAAGGATCATTAAGCACACTGTTCTGCTTCCCTGAGCATTCTGAATATACTGGTATTTTCTCACATAGTTCCTTACCTTGAATGTGAATAATTCTTTCATGCTCCAGACTTGAGTTGTTAGGGTGAGGTTCAGCCCAGCAGGCAGAAATCAGCACCAGAAAAAGTAGACTCTTCATCTTTATAGTCAAAAGAATCTTCTTCACTGTAAAGGCATCACACACAAAGGCTTGTGAATATTTGGAAACCTATACAATAATGCACTGCACAACTTGTTACAGCAATGATCTTATGAGTGATCCGTAACATATTTAACCCACTCAGCTGAAAAAGTTACACCACCTCCTAATTTTTTAGGCATGAAGGCTGGACCTTTTTGTCATGGTCTTTCATTAAATGAAACTGGGAAATCCATACTTAACTCTGCCCATCCAGAAATACATCATGAAAAAATTAAAGCACATACACAAATATCCATAAAGCAAACTCCTTGCAAGACTATAGGTAAGCAACACCTGTGTTTTAAAAAGGGTTCTGGTGTACTTCTGCTTTTCCAGACCTACTCTAGATCTGGTCTGTAAATACAGTTGAAACAATCAAAGCTATCACTTTATCTATATCCACTGCATGATGCAATCTGCTGGTGATAGATTTTCAAGAGTAAAACAACCTTCTTGTAAGTTTTTGGCATTTCAATCAAGACTGCAATTTAACTCAGCAGTCAGGGTGGTAAGTTTGCTTGAGCTAAGCAGTAAAAATGACAAAACATTTCTTAAGCTGACTACAAAGGTCTATTATATTTCAGATCCACTTACCATTTTAAAAGATGCCTAAATACACAATGAAATGCTCAAAACCATACACAAAGTAGCTTAGAGTTGTATATGTTACCACTGCAGTTGCCCTGATTGATTTTTCATTCATTTCTACCTAGAATGCTGACGCACTAAGTTAGTGTGCCAGGTAGGGTCTCTGCAGTCAGCAGAGCTGAGCGCTGCAGGGAAAATCTCTGCCAGCCTCTGAGTAGTAATTAGGCAAATGAAGACCTGAAATAGAAAAGGAGGCATAAAATACAAGAGGTTTTATGTAGGGGGTTCAGGCTGCTGTGTGTTTTATAACTATAATTTTTATGACCCTGATTTCTTGAAATAAAAGATAGCTATTTCCCAACTTTGCTTTTCAAGAGACTAGGATTTTTTTTCCTAGTCATTGGATAGTGGCAGCATTATTATTATGCTTTCTCTCTAATGCAGAGAAATATTTCTTTTCTTTTTTCTCAAAGCTAGAAACACATCAAAGTTGCAAGGTACTCTCAGTCAGAAGCTGGGTCAAGGTCCAAGCTTTGCAAACAGCCTCTGTCCCCACATTGACTGAAACACCTATGTGTTTCAAGTCTAGATCCAAATACTGCAATCCGAACCAATCCCTACCACAGACTAAAATGCAGAAATCCTATTGCTATTTTTTTCATAACAGAACATGCACGTTACTTGCCTGCCCTTCCATTTCTTCAAAGCGAGTTTTGGGGGGGTGGGGGTGTGGATTTCAAAGCCAATTCAGCATCCCTTACTGTGGAGTGTCTAGAGGTAGGACAAGCGCTGGCTGCGCAGTTTTCCAGGTGGTCCACGCTCAGTAACTCAAGACTCTCCAGCCACTCCTTCTTTCCTGGAAAGCTTGGCAGGCTGATGACCTCCATTCGCAGAGCAAGGACAGATGTGGCTCCGCCTCGAGCACATCAGCCCCAGCCTGGGCTGACCACGGGGGTCACACCGGTCCAGCCGGCTGCTCCTCCTGCACGACGGGACCACCGAGCAGGGCAGAGCAAAAACCACACTGCTCCTTGTGCAAAACCACACTTGTGCAAAAACCACACTGCTCCTTCCCTCACATATCCCAGACCAGGCACCCAATATATTTCCTCTAGGAAGGAAAAATCCTTCAGTTTTCTTTGTTTCTGTTTTGTTTGTTTGTTTTAAATTTGACAACTAACAAAGGACAATTTTTTTTTTTTTTAATTGTTGGGGAGCGTGTTATTGATTTAGAAAGAATCCAGTTAAAAAAGAAGCTTTGATTTTGAAGGCAAAGTTTAGGGGAGTAATCCTACCTTAATATGCAGCTTGGAGCATACGCTGGATGTAAAACCTTCTGGACCCAGTGAGTGGGGGTAAAGCCCAGAGGGGCTCTACAGACCTGCTCCAGGAGCACCTCAGCTGCTCATTAACACTTCGCCTCCACCTCTTGCCACAAACCTGCTCTTTTCTCTGGCACTAGTGGAAAGAAACAGCCATATAATCAGATTATAGGTGGGAGTACCTTTTTTTGGGGACAGCATCCCCATATCCACCAAAATCTGTGTGCAGAGGGACTGTGGGTTCTGTTGTGGAATAAAAAAGATTTACATGGATGGAGAACTCCATATATGCTCCCCCTCTTTGTCAAGGTCTCCATAATATGGTGGGAGAAAGTCTTCCATGCAGCATCATCAGGCGATGGCTGTCAGAACCATTAGTTTCAGGATTAACCTGGTGGACTGAGGAGGCAGGATACACCTTTTAGAAATATTTGTCTGTATGTTCAGCTAAGTATCATGTTACTCTATAGAGGTTATGTGATAGCATCAGACAAGCAGGATGAGAGGCAGGCAAACAATGACTTGGACATCTGCTCTCTTTTTTCCTGGATGAAGATGAACAATTTCATACATCACATGCCATAGACATAGTTCAAAATCAACCTTAGGGTTACAGATCAAATTCTTTTTTGGAGGGACAAACCCAAGGTGGTGGTGCTTTATCTTTGTTAATAGGCAAAGTTTACAGTGGCTGGCTTTCTGTTTTTCCCTAATTGCTACAGACAGAAAGGGCAGCCTAAAGTGTTCATTGTGTGTGCAGGACCACACACACAAATAGTATGTGTGTGCATGTCTGTGTTCTCTTTGACTCTGGTAATGTTCATTCGCACTGCTAAGTTGTGTTTGTCAGACTGCATAACACTGGCAAGAACTTAAAAACTACATCCCAGGGGTAAAAGTGCCTGGTCAAAGTTTTAGAATATGCAGCCATCACATATCTTTGCTTAAGACACCAAATGCTTCACAGCTGAAGTCAATCAACTGAGTGTACAGTTTGGGCTGGGCAAAAGCATCACGTTGGAGGCCATTTGAACCCCCCATTTAAGTGTGAGTAGTTTTAAGGCTGCTTCCTTTTATTGCCGTGCACAGCAGCAGCTGAGAAAATGTGGGTATGTAAAGATAGGAACACCCCGAACTCGTACCACTCCCCTCCGGGGATTCCCTGTGATGGGAGCTGCGGCATCGAGCCAGGGCAGCGCAAAGCAACGTCACCAGGCCGAGAATCCGACCCCTGGTGTTTTGTAGGTTATCCAAAAAGCAATTAGCCAGAGGAATTCACATCCTCAACTCTAGCCAAAGCAATAGAAGTCAGACTCCATTTCTGCAGCCGGCTAGGAAGACCTCAGGGGAAAAATGATAGGTGTGGATGTTTTCATATTAAAATTAATAAAATCTTGGCTGGGAGTAAGTGAATTTTCTGTAAGAAATGGTAATGATTAGTCATACACAAGAAATTCACACTGGTTTCAATTACTGCAGCTTATGAATCTGCTATCTCCCTGGACAGGGACACAAAGCAGCTGAAAAGTAGTTTGCAGAGGGAGACCTCAAGGGTCAGGGAAGTGGCCAAAGGGACTGTACATTCAGTTCCTAAATTCTCAAGAACTGTTCTTTCTCAGATACAATTTGAAATTTTGATGTTAATCACCATTTTGTCGTACTTACTGAGCCATAATTCATATACTACTGGCAAATCTAAAAGACTATGAAGGACCGATGTTTGTATTTTAATATAATGTTGAAAATTAACAGAATGCCTTCAAGTAATTCAACTGCAGGACGGAGTACTGAATAATAATGTTACATACCAGTCTCTGGTTTTCATAAAATATTTTTTACTACTGCAACTACTTTCTAGCTACAGAACATTAGAGCATCCACTGTGTAGGGTCAAATGTCCACCTAGCTCAATATTCTCTTCCTGACAGTAGTTAAAAGCCTGGGGAATGCTTTTGTTCACAGGATTTAATTTTTGTCTTATATAATGTTAAGATATGATGATGTCCAATATCAAATGCTTGTTTCCCTGAGAGGAGACCTATGGAAGCCTGAACCCACAACGATTCAAGAGCATACAGTAACAAAACCACCACCTCCGATGACCCAGCTGTTGACACTGTCATTCTAGTAGGACAGGTGCCTTAACTAGATTTTACCTGACTCACGCAAAAGTCTGGCTGCTTTTGTGGAAATTTCCCTGCTGTAATTCCCTCACAGCTACCCAGGTATCCACAGGACCCGCTGAGAAGAGGGTATTGCAACAACATACTATGCCATCTCCTCATGTGTGTAACTTCATGGTGCAAAGAAGGTTTAGTAGGAGAGGAGGCCAAAAGCAGTTACCTGTGGAAGCAGATGAGGTACTAGTGCACAGACACAGTGCTGAAACCAAACTCCTAGGGCGGACCCAGGGGACTTCTTCATAAAATGTTCTGTCTTTCCATTGAGTTTCCTATACTTAGTACACTGAGATGCAGCAAGTAAAGGCAGTAATCAACAATAGCTAAAACAGGTAACAGAATCAGTAAAATCAGTCTCAACAATTTTGGGTTGAAATAGCCCAAAATCTGTGGGCTAATCACATCTGTGCACAAACCTACTGTAAAAATGTCTTTACAGGCCCTGCCTCTTTGGAGCTCTGTTTCATCTGGGAATGGGTGCTAAGCACTATAGAAGTACCTATTAATTAAACAAAATTTATGTATAGGATGGAGACCAGGCTAGGAAGTCCTCACACGCTTTCTTCAATAGCCTTTGCTAAAACTAGTAAGTTGGGAATATAATACTTCGATCTATCTGTTTAGACAGATTTCTGGTATCAAATGACTGGCCCTAGTCTCCTAAGGATCATACCTTATATATATGTATAGACACCTAGGTTTAAACAACTGAGTCAAGCCATAAGCATGGAATTCAGCTGCAGGTTGTGGAAACCCAAGTTCAAATGTCTGCATGTAAAATGCATATGTTTCACTTAGGAGTCAAAGATATTGTTGTGGTCAGTTTATAACTAACCAATGTGGTCAGTGGAAGGCACATGTGTGTTTAGTTGACCTAAGGTGCCTCGTCTACCTATGGTGTGGCCTGTCTGGAGAAGTGGGAATTGTGGTCTTGAAACCTGCATGCCGAAGTGGAGGGCACACCTTGCACAGCCTCTTGGGGTGGTCTAACGGGAGGCTGTTTTGCAAACTGATGCAAATTCATTTAGTCAAGGACTCATCACTCAGGATTTTAAAGGAGCAGCAATGGACAGAGGTGCCTGAAGTACAGATCTGACTCAGGGGCTCCTTTCAAGCAGGGATTCAGAGTCTCTCTTGTAATTATAATTTATTTTGGCTAGCTCTAGACAGCTTCCCACTCAGCATGGCAAACAACACTTAAGAAACAAACACTCATCTCTCTGTTGACTGCAGAAGGAGGGTAAGTGTTCTGACTCATCCTGGTAGCACTAACACATGTCCCGATGCCAAACATGGGCATCTAAAGTAGACAACAGCAAAGTCAGCCTTACTCTTAAAGGGCACGTAGCTTATTATGAGTATTTACAGCCTTCTTCAACGATCTTCTGTTCTCCAAAGGCAATAGTAAAATACTCAGTTCCAACTACAGATTTAAGACCTCAGTTAGTAAAATCAAATGAAAATCCACTTCTTGCCCTGATATGCCCTTACAGCACCTACTCTTCTACTTTTCACTTATTTTGCTACGAAGACAGGTGGTTTTCAGTGTCAAAACCCCCAGGCTGATGGAATTAAGGCAAGACAGTTTTAGCAGACCGCAAGCTAAACTCTTCCCGCGAAGGAAATTTTGCCAATGCTGTTACAAAAAGAAAGAACTATTGATGGCATAAGAACGATAATGTTTACATGCTCTGTTAGAATGACTCAGAGCAAGCTTTCCAAGACCTCCTCCCACGCTACTTCATTAGTTAGGGCAATTTGGAAATTTGTGATACTGTGTGAGTCTTGGGGCCATCTAAAGTGCCAGACGGTCAATGTCTGGAGTACAGGTTGTCATAGTAGTTCCCTACCCATAGGCAGAACGGTTCAGTGGAAAAGCAGCATGACCATTCAAAGACATCTGGAATCCCCTGGAGTCCATTAATTCCCTGTGAAGAATGCTGGTAAATTGCTTGCAGGGAGAAAGAAAATATCTTTATGGTCTTTGAAGCCTTGTGTTAGATATGAAATGTATTCCAGATACACTGGGTAACAATGGTAACAACATTTTTACATTATTCATAAAGTATAGCCAAGGTCATGTGGTTTGGCTATATGATTAGAAGTTAAAAAATTTGGTACTCTGGGTTTAATGTGAACATGGATAAGGCAAATGTGCTGCAGTTAAGGTCTGTCATTGATGGAATACTGGTCACTCAATGGTTTGAGTAGTTTTCTTTCTAGTTCTTTATTATGGACTGTATAAATGTGCCTTTACTTCAGGAATCTGGATGTTTTTTTCTTCTAGTATGGCAATGGGATGTTCTTTGATAACACATAGCATGATGTCATAGCAAGGTAACTCTGGTTTTTTGCTTTATACAGCAGATCCACCTGTTTGCAGTCCCTTCCTTTAGAGAAAATACGTATTGTGATCTCCATATATCAGTGGTCTTAAAAGAATTTCTACAATCCAGCTCGAGAGCTGGCTCTCCAGCCAGATTGTGCTTGTATTCTGACATACTCTTCAACAAAAAGCCTTTTAGCCTTGAGCATGCAAGCCTGGAAGTCACTGGAGGTCAGGAAGAAAACTTGAACTCCCTCCCTTATTTTTCTGGCCTCTTGGTTGTATTTACAAAGCCAGTTTTTCATTAGGACCTCACTGCTTCCCAGGTCCCCTCCTATTACCCACACCTCTTCTTCAAGGTGCTTTCTTGCTTGTAGCTTTTCTCCCCAGTTGCCTGCATAGCTTCTGCAAGGCCATTTACTTTGGGAAGTTCTGTCAGAGCTTTTTCAGCTTCTTTAATCATATAGAATATATCATCACACAGGTTCCTATAAACCATTCTTTTCACTGGTTAATAATAATGTGATTATAGTATTAATTATTATTAAAATTGCTGTCTTTGGGAATTTGAACAGCCTGTCTGTATCAAAACTTGTAGTGCTTGATCTCGTGCTTTAAAGTCAACGTTTAGTCCAATCCACGGACCATTTCTAAGCAGTCGGACAGTATTTTGGAGGTTTTTGTGTACAGTGAAAAGGCAAAGGATTTTAGTCAGAGCCCATTCAAGTGAGTGAACGTTCTGACAATTGATTAGCATTAGATTGGGATATTTGAGTAGGATATAGGACAGTTAGTTCCCATTGGTAATGTTCAGGTTACTGAGCATCAAAACAGCACTACTAACTTGCCTGGCCACTAAGCTCTGTCAGGTGCAGGACCCAGGATGATAAGAAATTTCCTAAATACTGGTCTCATTTCAATGTTTTCTGTGCTGAATTGTGGCTCATCCATCTTACAACCCATGCGAAGTCTCCCCAGGAACTTTCCTGTGCTCTCAGCCACCTCAAAACTGCTCAGGTTTTGAAGCAGACACAGAAGATGTATTTACATGACCTAAGTCTTCTCCAGATTCCACCAAGTACAAGTGAAAACTTGGTGGAAAAACTGTTATTACATGTAAAAAACAAAAAAAACACAAACAAAGCAAACAAAACAACCCCTTCCTGGAAATAAAATAAGGTTAAAAAAAAAATACAAAAACCCAAAAAACAACAAAACAACAAAAGACCCAAACACATCTGCCCTATAAGGACAAAGAAACCAAGGAAGTTTCCTTTCTTTCTGGAAATATGGCAAAAATGAATGAATTCAAGAGATGCCCCAAAAAATCACATGCTGACACTGTATGTAGAAATTCTGTGCCACTGTGGACAGCAACTTTCTAAACTCATTCAAACTCCTTCATTAGTCACTCAAGCCAAATTATCTAATCACAACTTGAAATTTAGTCTTATACTTTTCACTTAGGAAATATGACAGAAGTTATTGAAATGGTAAAGTTAGGAAACAGTCTATAAAATGATAAAAACTTGAGATACGCAAATAGACCAGATCCTATGTGTTTCATCTAAGAGAGGTACACCATCTCTATTCTGACTGTCCCACATTTAATTCAGTGGAGTTCTCCTTCATTTTCCCCAGCTAAACTAACTGTACCAGCAACATAAAAATAAAAATTAAAAACAGTGCTTTCACAGACTTGAAGGATCACACTATGTAAGAGAACAGATGCACTGACAGACTTACTGATTAGGAGGCTGATGCCAGCTTGCTGTAAGGAATTAACTAGCAATATACCATTTTTGGCATGGATCTTGGTGCAAAGCATAAAATGTGACTCCTTGTCCAGCCAACCATGAGTGCTTAGTCCTGTCCTGCCTCTTTTTTGTGGTCTGAGAATCGCACCGTCTGCACTCTGAATGTCATTGAGAATGACTTTAACAAGCTACTCAGTTTCCTAAAGAAATAATAACAGTGAAATAATGCCCTGCATATTTTTCAAATTGCTGTTACATATTGCCAGTGCAAGTCCCCACTGAATCACTGCTTCTAAGAAGGTAAACACTTTAATTTTACAACAGCACTGTTTTCATCAAACATCTGCTTCTTACTGCAACGATACATAAGGTTTGTTTGGATATTCGGTCACAAAGAATTAGCTGTGGGTGCAGCTAGACCAAAGCCATATGTGGATCACTTGTAAAAGCACAATTCTTTAAACAATTTTTTTAATTGAATTAATCAGCAATCAATGGCAAAACATACTTTCTATTGAGATCAGTGATTCTAAACAGGAGGAGGGTCTAGAGGTTAGGGCATGAGTTCAGACTTCGGGGGACATGAGTTCAGCTTTGCCCTTTCTACCCTTCATGTGGGACCTTGGAGAGTGCAGAAGTGCTGGGGAGGATTAGCTTTCATTATCTTAATTCACCATCGGTAACACAGCGTAACAGTATTTTCTGTTGCTCACAGGGTATTGTGGAAGTGAATGTATTTACAGTTAGATGGAGCTCTCGCATTGCTGCAATGAGACATATCCATACCTAAAACAGAAGGGGAGCACTTACAAACAGTACACACGGTGTAGCTGACCATACGTGCACATGCAGACTAACATGCACGTGTCTACTCGTACCACGTTTCTTCCTGCTTTTCTTAAATATCTTTTCATTGTAATATCTTAAGACTGAGAGCACCAGAAAAACACAAGTCATATGATTGTTTAGTTAACTTCTTGTTAGGTAAATTCTATTGAAAACAAATAATAAACCTTTTTAAGATGGTTGACATTTGTAAGAAAAATTATCTCAATAAAGGCAACACTTTCAAGCTTTATTGCTAAACAGTGTCACCTCAGTATAATGCATACACTTTGTTGTTGTTTTGGTTTACAAAACAATCAACAATAACAAGAATACCACAAATTCAAACAATGGCCTGAAAGCTACTGTTTGAGTCCAAAAAATGTATGACTCAATTATTTCTAAAAAAAAAAAACCAAATTGCTCATTTGCAGCAATGATAACAGAGACTTGCGCAGACATCCTTGGTCAGTCAGATGTGAGAAGGATGCAAAAAAATTGCTTAAAAGGTCCAGACTCAGCATATCTAATAGTTCCAGATCTTGGCTCTAATAGTTACAGATACTGGTAAATACTGATTGCAGCTTTGCACTTTGAACTAAGCAAGTTAACAGCAACATTAGGAAGAAATAGGAAAATAATTTATTGGATTCAAGAGGAAAAGATAATAATTTGAAAAGTGAAGTTGTAGACTGACAGTCCTGAAGAAACACATCTGGCAAGCCCAAATGGTTCTTTGTGACAAGTGAACGGTAAATGTTGTGCCAGTGAAGGAGAAAGGAGAAAGGCTTTGGTACAGGTAGATCACACCAGACTAGTTCTGTGTCTAGATAAGAACTTGATCCCATTATGCTACTTGGTTTCCAGGAAAGCATCAAAACAGCTTGTGACTCAATATGGGAAATTGTTATTTAGGATAGAGAAGGAAGAGACTAGTACAAGGAGGCAAAGATTTTTAAGAAAAGTAGATGATATTATAGCTGTGCTAAACCCCAAAATTTTGGTACAAGGCATCATCGGATGAATTCAAGGAGCAATCTCAGGACCAGTTTTATTACACGGAGTATTTTAATTAATGATCTAGCACAGAAAGTAAATACATACCAGTTTAAACCGTGGATGAAAAAATGTCAAAGGGATTGCCTGTATGGTGCAGAATCAGCACGTGGTGCTGGATTAAGTGGATGGTTGGTTAGATGGACGCCAGGAGTGCTGCAACAGAAACTGGAGGTTTTGGCAACAGAGCTGCCAGGGATCATTGGAGAGCTGGACTGCCCTCTTTGTATCACCATCACCTTGGCGATCTTTTTCCAAGCCCACACCACTGGCAACACCTTCAGAAATACTGCCTGTATCCCTGGCCCCATGGAATTAGGGGGTGGTAGTTTAAAATCAGACACATGCAGGCAAGGGTTTATTGGGGCACCCAGAGGAAAGGAAAACCTGTTTTATAAAGGGAGACCAAAAGAGCTTTTGGTTGGTCTGACAAAACACAGCTGAGCAAAGATATAGCTGCCCTCTATAAATATATCACAGAATAAATGCCAGAGAAGGAAAATAACATTCCGGCTAAAATTTAGGAACAGAACAATCAGGGCCATAAAGAAGTTAAACTGGAAACTAAATGATTAAAAAAAAATCGTGGTCTTCCTAAAGACATTTTAGCATGGAAGAAAGAAACACTACTAGTTTTAAATAAGAACTTGCTTACTCTATGAAAAACTGCCTGGGATGAATGGGAGGTGGATAGAAGAGGACTAGGTTATGACACAGGGGTCCCTTCTGTTCGTTTTTGAACACCTAACTTTTGCAAAGGCCTCAGTTTGAGTAGGTTAATCAATTCCTATACCAAGCAGATTTTTTGGTCTTTTATTTTATGACAGGTCCAAGCTCTCCTGGCTACTGGTATTAATGATATCCAGTATACTCAGACGACGCTTCCTAATGCTCCACAGGCAGCTACAAACCTGCTCTCAGTAATACTCAGCTCTGGCAGCAAAACACCCTTCTCATCATTGGGACTTCTTATGAGACATATCTCTCAGAAACATTTAATATTCTGACTTGGTATCTGACTCCTGTAATTTCCTAAGTAGATTCTGTGCTTTACATAACAACGTTGTTCTCCCTGATACAGATCATTAAGTATCTGCAAATGAAATGGAGACACATGTGGCTGGCTTAATGGCCTGACTATTGCAATGCTCAGTCATATGGAAGGTTTGGCTCTGTTTGCTGCAGTGGCTATGTGCAAAATGCGAAGAAGAAACCTCTTATGCTCCAGACATGTCATAGGGCAATGCAACCTTTCCACCATACATTCTAGTTGTGATGCTTTTGATGTTTAGGATTATGTAAAAATAGAGGAAAATGGCAGTTCCATTTCCACTCTGGATGACTAAGAAGAATGACTCACAATATTGAGAAAATAAAGATAATTTCAACACATACTTACAAATCAAAACAAAGATAATTTCAACACATACTTATAAATCAAAATGTATAATGAAAAAGAATACAGGAGCTTCTCCAAACACACTGTCCTGGTTTAACATCCTCATAATGAAATACTACGATAGTTTGAGTAAATTTCGGAAAATGTAAAATACAGAATTAAGATTAACTGAGTAATTTGCAACTGTTTGATAAAATCATAATGTAGAACATATCATGGTAAATAAAACTCTCTAAAGCTGCATAAGCAAAACAACTTGCAGAGTACATGGTTTAGTGCACCTAGTACAAGAACAAAAGTACATCATATTTTAGATTCAGATATATTCAGATGTAGTAAGACGTGAGTGAAGAATCTATATCTAGGAAACACCTGTTTTTGCAGTGCAAAATTAAGTAACATATAAGCATATAGTAAGAAAAATAATGTGTGGAAAGCCACAGACATCACAGAGCTGAGTTTATTATACATAAAGATGGAGATTGTAAGAACAAAAGCCTAAGGGTTTTAATTTGTTGAGATATCACATGAAACAGAAGACATTTTAAAAAAATCAATGTCACTGTTAATTGAACTATTCTGACATTTGGGTTGCCAGCAACATCTGCTGACTTTTGGTCAGTCCTTCAGGTAAAGTATACTTGTGCAGATTTCAGAAATAAAACCATAGACAAAAAACCAGGATTTCTTGAGAACCCATGAATTAGAAAACTCAGTTAACAATGAAATCGTATTGATTTGGATCATGCCCGAAAAGGCCATACCCTTGCTTTGTCAATAATAACTGCAACACTGGTAGGCTGATAATGAATGGGTTTTCAAAAATACATAAGTAGGATATCCAGTTTAAATAAACGGCAAACTGATAGGATTCACATACTTTTTGCAAGTGCCACTTACCCAAGCTAATTTACACGGATCAGCTTTTCTACAGTCACCCAGAATAAATGCAAGACTTTTGTTTGTGCTTTAACACAATTATGCAGGCTGTTTCAGCTTCACAGACACAATCCCCGGTTCTCGAATAGCACTTGTTGAGGCTTTGAACACCCTCCAAACAGTGTTACCCAACCCACATCCTCACATCTGAAGTGAAGCTGTGCTTACAGGGCAGGGTTTGTCACACTGTGAAGGGTGGTGGGAATCCTGGGAACAGTCAAATTCTACAGACAGGGATCTCTTATGAAGATATTTGAAGATATAGATATATTTTTTAATATATAGTCTTTCCATAAGCAGCTACAGCAGATGATCATTGGACACTGAGCAAGGCTGCCTTTTGCCTTGACACAGTATAGCCCTTCTCATGCCCTTTTTCTCAGCTACCAAAGCTTTGCTGGGACTTTCACACCAAGTACCTGTAGAGTGACAAAGTGCTTGTGAGGACAAGAGGAAAATTTCCATAGTAAGATCCACTCACTGTAAACAGGGGTGTTAAAACCATGGCCTGGGGTGAAGAACTGAAAAGCAATGGAAACAATGCTTACTCCTCTCTAAAACTGACTCTCTGCCCCAAAGTGTTGCTCGTGGGAAAAGAATTGGTTTTCCCTTTGGTGTGGTAATAGCAGGGGCTGCTGCCAAAGCCTCTATTGCCCCACAGGGAAGAGGATGAAACTGGAGGATCTGCTAAGGATTGCTCTGGAAAAACAGGATTTCTACTATTTTCTTCTCACATGCTCCACAGTCTGTACTATGGAATAACTGTAATTTTCCTCCACAGCACATGTAACATCATCTACCTTAACTATTTTTCAAAGCATGAGATATTTGTGCCATGTGTCAGCAAGGATTATGTATTGCTTTTGAAAATTAAGGTTGTGATTTTCTGCTAGGACCATAAATTATCAAATAAACTAACTCAGATAGTGGCTTCTACTTAAGCCAGCTTTCATCTCAGTGACCTGTAGAAATTTCCCAAGCCACAGAAACTGCAGAGCACACAGGGCATGGGAACACTGTTCTAGGATCTCTCACTTACCAGTAGTTTCAATCTTGTTGGGTCAGCTCAGTTTCAGGTCTTTCTCAGAGGCCAAATGCACAGATTCACTTACATCCAATTGTCAGGGTTTGCAGTCTAAAAGCTGGGCAGTTTTGCCAAGACACGGGTTTTAAAGAGTGAAATAGTAAGGGTTAAAAAAAAAGCCCAAAACATGCAAACCTATCCCTGTGAAGGCCTCCATGAACTAAACTTAGCAGAGCTCCACCTCCCAGCCTGAGGGCTGCCGAACAAGACACTGGGAGCTGTGCTAATCCCTAATTAAGTTTAATCTACACTAGAGAAGGTTTGTTGATTTAGCTAGGTAGGTTTGGCAATGCTGACAGGTCAGTCCTCATGTAGGCATAGCTGTAAGAGGAAAAAAAGCCTCCAAGAGTATAATTGATAGCAGTTGGTGAGCAAAACCGAACTCTTATAGAACGTACGGTTTTCTTACATGGGTACACCTGTACCAATGGTACATGGCACAGCGGACAAGTGACCTGTGGAGCAACTACAGACCCCAATTCCTGCTCTCCTGTGCCACGGCTACATTGCAGAAAGCGTCCAGTTTGTGTGCTTGAACCAGACCAGAAACCTGCCCCAGTTTGGCCATGATGGGGCTGCAGTAGCTGTTACTACTGTGAACTAGAGGGCAGATGCTCTGCCTGAGCCACAACAGGAACAAAGGTGAAACCCATCTCAAGTCCCCCCCTTCTACATATACAATGCTACATAGATAAATACAAATATTTATATATATGTATATGTGTATATATGTATATGTACATGAACCAGTATATGTACATATGTCTGGACGACCATTCAAACTTTTGCTGTTGAACATACTCTGATAAAGCAAGACATTTGGCTGACATGATTGCACCAGTAAAACCTGTTAAGATAAACCAGCATGCAGGAATAATTTTGTCATCTTCTTTCCAGAGATGTCTACTTGAGACAAGGAGATAAATTAACAAACACAAAGCCTGCAATGAAATAATTTGTCTCTCTCTTTTACTCTTGAAGTATCAAGGCACTTTATTATCTGCTCTGAAAAAAAATAACAATGACTACTTAGGTAGTTATTACAGATCCCAGGCAGAAAGTGAATACTTACTCAGAAATTATTAACTTGCTGTTCTCTGGGACTGCAAACTTGTGGGATGGACTTGAGCAGGTCCCAGATGCAATCTCCACACCCACCCCTCCTTCATACTTGTGTAATGGTTAATCTGTTTTAAAAAGGGTTTATTCATGTACAACAGCTAATTTAACATTCTCACAAGGACTGCTCACCCAAGGGGAGATGAGTCTATCATTTCAGTGGCCCTAGCTAATACTGTAGCAAAAAATAGTAAAGAAATGCCACTGAAATTAGCAGAAGATTATAAAACATGCTTTAATCGGCTGGCACATAATAATCTTATAAAATACCCCTGTCTTTTGGTCAATTTGAGGAATGGATACTATTTAAGAAGCACTTTTATGAGCCTCGAACTGAAATAATCTGAAAAACATAAATATAATAAATGAACTTTTTAATAATCTAGTCTCACTGGAAATGCAGTAGACAGAAGAAAACTATTCCTAAAAAATCAGGTCATTGGTCTAATTAAATCTGACATAGACATAAAAGCCTGCATATGAAGCCTGCATTTAATGAAGAACAATTTCACACCTCCAACATGACACTAAAAGATTACTCTATATAGAATTAATGCATTTGAACTCTGCTATTTTCATCTGAAATTTACGTGACACATCTTTTGAGGTACAGTCATGGATCTGTTTTATATAAATACAGAATAAGAACCGTTTTCCTTGCACTTCTAGACTAACTTGCGGCATTTAGCTTTGATCTTAGTTGATGTCAAGATGGAACAATTCCTGCCGTTAGATACCAGAGGCATTTTAGTCTCAGGGAGTCACAGTGTCTCAGATGTGCTGCATGGAAAAGCAATTAAAGAGATGTGATACTTTCTCTTCCATGCGAAGGCAAAAGTAATTGCAGCAATGAAACAAGTTTGGCATTTTTTTTTATTTTCTCCAAGAATATGGGTGAGGAGCTTGGGGAGAGGAACTCTTTTTGGCTGAGCATCTGATCAGGATTTCAGTTCTAGGTGTGCTTTACATGGGCCACCCAAGGGAAGATAGCTCTTGGTCAGCTGTAATGCAGCTGTGAGTGCATAAATGCCGTAATAAGCAAAGCAGATTGTAGTCTAGCCTTTGGTAGTAAGGGCAGAAGTATGACGGCAGGAAGGTTTGCAGGTCGTCTGGGGAAACAACCTGGAGAATGCATCACAGAATCACAGAATGATTTTGTTTGGAAGAGACCCTCAAGGTCATAGAGTCCAACCATAACCTAACTCTAGCACTAAACCACATCCCTAAGAACCTCATCTACACATCTTTTAAACACCTCCAGGGATGGTGACTCCACCACTGCCCTGGGCAGCCTGTTCCAATGCCCCACAACCCTTTCCAGGAAGAATTTTTTCCTAATATCCAATCTGAACCTCCCCTGGTGCAACTTGAGGCCATTTCCTCTTGTCCTATCACTTGCTACCTGGGAGAAGAGACCAACACCCTCCATGCTACAACCTCCTTTCAGGTAGTTGTAGACAGCAATAAGGTCTCCGCTCAGCCTCCTGTTCTCCAGGTTAAACAGCCCCAGCTCCCTCAGCCGCTCCTCATCAGACCTGTGCTCCAGACCCCTCACCAGCTCCACTGAGTCAAGTCTGACATTCATACTCACAAACTGCCAGTCGACAGACCATTCTGCACAAAGCAGAGGGTGGCTGCAACAGATCTCACCCCTTGGGAGCAGAGTGAGAGCAAAAGGAGAAAACCAAAACCACAGAAAGAACTGAGAATGCGCTGTGGCTGTGCACCGTTCCCTGCAGTTACTGTGTGAGTTAGTGGGTGACCTCTATTTTAAAACTGGGACATCAAAGGCTGTAAAGCCAGATGCTATTTAAGAGCTGAGAAATTCCCTTCGTTTTTACTATAAAAGGACTGGCACACATATTTTATGAAGGATTTCAAATTGGTCATAAGAACAGGAAAAAAAAGCTTTAACACAAGTCCTCTACTGCAGACACCTCTGTTTAAATGTCTCAAATTAGATTTTGTTGGAATAAAGATACTGGTACACTTGTAACGCAACATACTTTCCGTTATAAACTCATTTCTAGCGTAAATTCCGAATGTACAAGCTATAAATAGCACCTTGACTACAACATAGACTTTCATAGCGTGCCCTGAATTCAGAAACAATATTTGGACTTTAGCTGATTTCTGTCTATAATTCTTCAACACTTCTACCATTTATTTACTATTTATTTACCTTTTCATAAAATGTTGTGAGAAACTTTTTCCACAATATTATTCAGACAGGAAATAAAAATGTGTTTGCAGTGAAACACCTCACACTTGCTCAGTGAGCAACAGAGTGCAGTTCCTTGCTGTGCCATGGCATAACAAGCAGTAAATCCCAGGAAGAAAGAACATGCAGGACTACAGTTCAGTATCCTTTCATTTAATATCCAGCCACTCTGTGCTCACTGCAAACTTTTGTGGCTGTAAAGCACCTCCACTTTGTCAGTCAATTCTGATTGTATCCAAAATATACTTTTTAACTCTCCTAGAAGCTTTCCTTCCCTTCATGAAAAGCTGTAATCATTTTCCACCGTGCTTCCATCTGAATTCTCCTTTCTTGTGTTTACATGGTAAGAAAATAAGAGAAGAAAATCTAACTATTAGGGCATCTAGAAATAGATTGTCTAGACGTGCTAAAACACCTAGAACAATGTTACTACGTGGCGAAAATAAAAAAGAAAAAATGAAAAAAAAAACCCTACAAAAATTAATGAACCAACAAAAAAAAATCTAAGCTAAACCTTTCAAAACCGTATGAAGATATTTGAGACTGCTGTGTTCTTAATGTTTTACAAGGATAAAGAAAAAGACAATAATATCTGTGTAGGCACAGCTTCCATTTTGTTTGCCATCAGAAAAAAAGGAAAAGTGATCTAAGTTTTTGGAGTTGGCAAAACCGAGTAGTAGGTACTGTCAAAGACAAATATTGTTTGGTTTAGCATGTTAGCATGCCAGATGAGTGGTTAAACAACACTGTCTATACTTCTTGGTCACTGAAGCAAAGTTTATTAATTTCACAAGAGAAATCCACAGCTTGCTGCTATAAATTCAGTAAACATTTTCAGCAGTGTGAGCTAACCGAGGCAATATCCTGACCTGAAAATATTTTCTGGCAAAGTGCTCCTTGCTGCACTGTTACTTGCGTCTCATGATGGCTTTGCAGAATATCTCAGAGCAGTGCACAGGATGCTGCCATTGCATAGATATAGTAAATGGAGTTTGTCACCATGTGTATGTATTGGCGTATTTAGGATTCTCTGCATAATGGATGTCTATAAGAATGCAAAATCATAAGACTTCTCCTTGCTTTGAAACAGCTAAATGTGTTCCAGAACATAAGTTGTTATTAAAAACAAAAGAAAAAAAATATTAACTTCACCTCCACTTTTACCCAATGACTTGATGGTAGTTGCCATCTTTGTAATGCAATTTAAGATGAAAGGATGAAAAGTGATTTGTAAAGATGAAGTATTACTTTCATGGTTCTAAAGAAAACCTGAAAATGAGCTTGTGGCAAGCAGCTCCGTTGTTCCTAGCTAACCCTGCAGTATTCTGCCTAGGACAATATCTCCCCGAGGGACCCACAGCTCCTATTTGTTTCAAAGAGTTAAAAGTATAATGTCAGAAGCATTGCAATTACTATTTAAACACAACACAGTTAATGCTTTCATGGGTAACAGTTTCAGCAGAAGTACTCCGCTATTTCACTGACGTCAACTACTGCAAACAGGTGGATGGGCACATACAAACTGCTGAGAGATTTGGATTAAACGTTCCATGTGCCACTCCTGCCACATTGCTGTGGCATGTATCATATCTACCCACAACAAGGATAGGATTAGGCACCACACTTTTTTAACCATCATTTACTACTGTTTGCTCAACTTCATGTTGTCTTTCCTGGAAATCTAAGGTCATAAACATCCTCTCCCACACACTCAAATCTTGAAGATCCTAAATTCTCTAAAATCCCTGAAATCTCCTTAAGCAATATATACTCAGCTTAAAATGTGTGGTGTATAGAAACTGGTTTTAAAATCAAAGTATCTTGGGATTGCACTTAATGATGTGCAAAATGGTGCCGTGATCCAGTGTTCCGTCTGAAATTAATATACACAAGATGTGCTACACTGATGGGGTTGAATAACAGGAAAATGCAGGAAGATTTGACACAGGCGATGTCAGATGCAATTCTCATGCAGTGGTTAAAGAGTCAAGCTTCTTTGATACATATGCTACCAAAGGTGGCTCAGGGCAGCTTGTGCAAAGAGGCAACTGCTAGGACTATTGGATCAGGCGTAGTCTCTAGGCGTTATTCGCCTACGTCAGAGCCCAAGGGAAAGGCTGATGCTGTCTCCACTTTGAAGAGTGAGTGGAACAATGGGTGTTACGGGAGCGAGAAGGGCAGCCCCACCTGCCCAGGTGCAACCGTTGCTCTCCCTGTTGCTCCCTTCCATCCAGTGGCCCTCTGCTCTCTGTTCCAGTTCTGTCTCCCATGCTTTCCCTGTGGTAAAAGATGCTTGACCAAGAAAAAATATGAACCCTTCTCCTTGGAATGACAAAACTCACTGCCTTCTTTACAGTGGTAAACCTTCAAAATAGGACCTTTACTTTGTGACATCTTTATCAAGCACATACCCCATGGAAATATAATCAGGAAGTCAACAGAGCAAGGATTTATATACTGGCTGAAAGTCAACCCAGGTGCCTGGACATGTCTTAGCTGGTCAGATCCATGGCACTGTTTGCCAAAGAGGTTTTGTGAAGGGAGCACAGCTTGAGAAAAGATTGATGGCACAGTCCTGCCCAAGGCTACAGCTCCGCCTAGGCTTTGCAGCCTGCCATTGCCTAAGAAGTGGCATAGCTAGACAAGGACTTAGTGCAACAGGAAGCTTGGCTTTCCAAGTTTAGCTTTCTCAAACTTGAATTAGCCACCTTCCAATGCTTTTACAAAGAAAAGATCGCATACTCTGATAACTGAATCCTTCCTTCAGTACACGGGGGAATAAAACCTTTATGACAGTAGCAATCCATCTAACCCAAGGAGCTAGGATGGAATGCAAGACATACTGACATGACAGATGATGCTGCTGGCCAGCATATGAAATAATTTTACCTGCTTTGAATATGCAGTAGGAAAAACCTTAAAATATTCCCATTAAGCCTACAAATTGATAAACTACTCATTTCAGAAGCTATGTATACTTTAAAGGGAGTATGAAGCTGGAAAATCAAAAGGAATATAATTGGCCTCTAGGTCAATGAGCCGGAAGACATTTGCATATGCAATCTTTACTGTAATTATTTAACAATTTTTAGGCTGCTGTATTAACCTTTGGAAAAGCAAACAAGGGAAAGTTAATATTTTCAACAAAGCAGGAGCCAGAACTGTCTTCTTCATATGCAACAATAACCTCACTGCTCAAAGCATTTTGAGCTTCTACTTATGCAGACAAACAAATGAGTATTTACACAAAATATACCTTAAACAAGGTGAATAAAGGGGGTTTCCTTGAACTGAAAAATGTGTGCAATTTACACGACTATATGTATTTTTTAGTTTTAACTTTGATCACTAAAATGTGTACAGATATAAGTGACATGGGGCATGTTTTATTTTTTTTAACTTGCTGTTGTTGTTTTGACATCTTCTCTGTGTAGCTTGTTGTAGTTTTTCTAAAAGAAAATGGAAAAAATTCTGGGGCAGAAGATGTCTTTTTTAAATTATACAATTCCCAGTACTCTTAAGCTATCTAAATTATTTTATTTACCTACACTCCCATTTTCATCTTCTTACTTTCTTATCGTCTTTAGCGTGCAGGCATCTCTATCTGGAATAATGACCGAAGTATGATAGAAGTTGAGAGCCCCAAGTAATATGAGTGCTGAGAACTATTCCAGCTTCTAGAGGAATTGTTGTTTTGGGCTCAGTGACTAGTTTGCTGTGATTCAGTGTTGCACAAAAGCTCATAAAGCCCTTTGGAACCCTGAGCTTAGCATAAAAAACAATGATGTGGTATCAACTGAGCAACAATCGATGATATAGATATACTGTCCATGCAGTTCCCCTGGATTTCCTTTGTTATAATCCCTCCCAAAGCCGTGGGAGATGGTCAGGATTAAATCAGCTTGCACAAAGGCAGATACACACTTACAGGGATAGTGACACAAGAAGAAATATATACGGCACTGGACTGGAGGTAATAAATATGCCTTGCTTGACTGAACTGGTTGCACAGCCACATTTTATAGATGGCACTGTACCACTACCAGATTAACTGTTGAGGTTGCCTAGGTGAGTACCTGAGTACCTACGTGAGAAGAGGAGAAGTTTTATCATCCCATTTTTATAGATGGAGGAATGAAGGACTAAGAGCTCCCAAATTATTCAAGGTCACACAGGGATTTAAGTCTGAGCAGGGAACTGAAACTGCGCTTCTCAAGCAAAAGTAAAATTTCATTACAGTAAAATGTCTTAACTACTAGGTAATACTTTCTTCCCTATTGTAAGTTATACAGAATTAAAATACAACAATTAATATGTTTTCAGGTGCCTGAATCCCAAATTGATACTGTGTTATGTTCTTTCTGCTAGTACAGCAACTGCAGTGCTTCCCTTTGAACAGCGAATAGTTAAGATGGCAATAATTCCCTCTAGGTCCTTTGTGGGCTCTTGGTTATGCACCGAGAAATTCTCAGTCTCAGTGGCAGGGACATATAAGCAGGAAGGTGTTGGTCTTCAGTTTTTCAATAAAGTTGCCTGACTTGTAATTATACTAGAATTCCTGCAGCAGAAAAATTATAAACTACATTAGAATGACACAACAAGCACTAAATTATCCTTAATGATCTATTTTGTGCCTATGGACCTTTGGCTATCCTTTACTGTGATTTTATTTCAGAAGTAAAGCAAAGGTCAGAATCATAGGCAAATGTGTTGGTTCATTCCTCACTGTCCAAGCAATACACTACATGGAACATATTTGAAGTCATTTTGAGATGAAAGATAACACTTCTAAAGGCTCTTCTAGCACTGAATCAACCATGATGCACCCATAGCCTCCTCAGTCAATCTAGAGATGCTGATCAGTTTAGTGCTGGAGAATTGCATTAAAGGTCAAAGCCAAGAGCAATTAAGGGCTGCATGATAAGAAATTGAAGAATCAATTGGGAAACAGCGTAAATGAGACTCATGTTTTCTGCATGCTGTCTTTGCTTCTTTCTTCAGCTAAAACAGTTTTAAGAGGACTGTTCAACATTTGACAGCAGTAATTACCATGCAGACAAGAGGTGAGCTTCCTCTTAATGTATCTCTGTTCTTGTTTGAGGAAAAGCAGCATTGCAATGTTGTTATTTTCCACTCTTTCTTTCCCACTATTTTTGCCCTTCTTCCTCTTTCCTTGAATGGCATCAGAAAATGCTGCTAGAGTGGAGGTTTGGCATAATTTTTCTTTTATATCTTATCCTTCTTTATTCTTGTGCTTTTGTATATCCAACAGCCAAGAAGGAATCCACAGCCCTTTTTAGCGAAAATCAAGGACACTTTTCCTCTTCAGTACCATGAGTCTTAGATGACACATGAGCAAATATGAATTTGACAGTAGGAGTCCAGTCCAACTGCTCTGCTCACAGAAGGGTTGGGTAGAGCTGGTTGCTCAGGGCTGTGTCCTGTGGGGTTTGGACTGTTCTCCAAGAATGGAGACACTTCTACCATCTCAGCGCAACCTGTTCTGGCGTTCAATCATCCCCACAGTTTTCTCTTATGTTTAAACATAATTTCTTGTATTTCTGCGTGGGTCCCTTGCCTGCTGTTTGTGTCTTTGGGCACCACTGAGGTGAGAATGCCCCTTTCAGTCTCACTGAAACCAGCGATACAGAGAACTGCAAGACTAAATAATGTAGTTAAGACTATCTAATTTACTTCTGTGGTTCACACGTTCAGGCTTTCTACTGCAAGCACAAAGACCAAAAAGATTTTTCTTAGTGGGAGTCAAGACTCTTATCTAATATTATGACTTCAAAACTGATGACTTAATAAAACAAACCCACAAAATGTTAGGAGAATTGCAAGAGTTGACTGTTGTGCTTTGTAGGCCATCTGCCATATTTAAAGCTCTATGACAGAGAAATATGAACCAAATTCTCCCTGAAGTAAGCCCACTTGTATTTTCTTTGTGCTAGATCATCCTTCCTGAAGTCTGGGAAGAGCTTACAGATAATCAGAATGGCCTTTTACACTTTTATTCAGAACTCCAAGGTTTCCTAAAATTACAATATTCATCCTAAAAACACGGGAAAAAAAAGTTACAGCAGAGAGTTTAATTTGTCCTTTTGTTCTTACTTATTTGCACATTGCACAGTAACTTACAAACCTTTAATTGCAAAAGAAGATGCATATTCTTGATTCTGGTTTTCCTCTGGACTACAAAGACTATCTATAAATTTCCATGAAGCAGACACAATGGGACTGTGACTTCACTGCCAGAACAGCCATTGCTAATAGGTGGCATTTCTGTGGACTTAAAAGAAAGTCAAAATGTATTGAACAAAGATTCTGGATTTCTAATGACTTTGGGCCATGTATTAGAGCATATTCAAGTCTGGTACAAGAAATAAGCTAAATTGGCTATTTGGTGTCAAGGGAACTCAAAGACAGTGTGTTTCTACATTGGAGACCCTCATCTCACTCTCTTTAGATGTATTTGTTAGGGTGAGCTGTTGCCCTCCAACATGTGGGCTCCATTATGAAACCGCATCTGTAAGATTTTATTTAACTTTTATGTGAGAAACTCAATATAAACTGGACAGTTGGTACTAATATATATATATATATATATAAAAGCATAAAACCCATAAATCAATAGTTCCTTGGCAGCTTCTGGTGTAATTTAAAAACAAAACAAACCAAAACAAACAATCAAAGAATCAATGAATAACATTGCCTGCAGAAGGAGGGTTGTTTTCTGATGTGACAGTTTTCCAAAGTGCAAGTCACAGAAATAAATACACGTTCGCTAAAACTCATAATTAACTAGAAATAAAAAGTCACATTTCCCCAATATAAAGTCAGAAGAAGGCTGAAGTCCAAACAAATTGCAGTAATTCATTAATGGTGCAGTCCCGAACCAACATTCCTCAGATAAAATAACAGAAACTGCATCAGTCATCAGATGCACCAAAAATAAGAGACTCTCACAACATGACTTGATAGGATATACGTCTCCTGGTCTGGAAATAAATGTTTGTTCTTTCCCTTGGCACTTACAGTGGTCTCCATAAATGCGATGGGTTTGATTTTCTGATAGATTACCATTATTCCTTGACAATTTTCTATTCAAGTGACATTATCTCATAAGTCTCTGCATATTTGCTGCTGCTTGATACTTCTTGAAAAACAGTACATCTAAAATTTCTATCAACTTGGTACCTAAAATGAATCACTCAGTGCAGTGATATGCATAGGCGAGGAAGATTCTTTGATCTCAGATTTGCAGTACATGATTAAAAGTAAGTAATTCTCAAGGTCCATTTACCCAGATGATATCTGAGGCCAGACTGGACTCAACTGTATCTGCAAAGATGCATTCAAGAGCAGAGAGTTTATCTTCATGAGCCACAAACTGTGAAAACTTATTCAACTATTTAGATTTTGTTAAATAGTCCTCTGCTTGTTTAGATGCTGAAGCAAATAAACATTTTCAAAAGTATTTCTCCCAAACAAAACTACCTAATTCAGTAGAATTGTAGAAACGCTGTCCTTCAGAGAGCCAAAATGAGTCATCACCTGCTATCCATTTTGTCTAATGCGGTATTGAAAACTGAAACAATCGGACTGCAAGACGGACCCTATACTTCTCCTTTTCTCTGCTATAGACATGGGGAGTGGATGATTCACTTGCCCTTTGTAACACCTTTTTATTTTTTAAAAACTATTATTACGCCTGTCCTTCAGTGTATTCATCTTTAGGCTAGGTTAGGTTTTTCAGCTGGTTCTTCCAACTCATGCTTCCTAAACTATCATTTTTATTATTTTCTGTATAACTTTGGCTGACTATACAGCTCTCAAGGTGCAGTACCTAGCAACAGAACAACCTCAAACAAGACCTTAAACCTTACTCATCTTTATAGGCTGTTTTCCTCCTGCCTCAGTCTACCACACACTACTTGTTGAAAACTTTTTCCAGTTTTTTCTCCAGTTAGGCAAGAACATTTTAACTTCAAAGCATAGCTTCAAAAGTAATTCAATCCATCCTTATTTTGTGTTCTCTAAAACTTAAGCATATTTTCTATTCCATTATCCAAGTTATTAAGACAAACATCGAAGACTACCAAAGCTGACTAGCCCTGGCAAAATACTATTTGATATGTGCTTCTGTGAGATATCAATTTCCTAACCAGTTTTGAAAACATGTAACACTAGTTTTATCACGACAGTATCTTTCTAGCTTGCTTATGAAGATGTTATACATGCTGCTATCATTCTTCCATCCTACCGGGGAATGCCCTACTGAATTTGAAAGCTTTTCTTATGGTCTGATTTGATCAGAGTGGAACAGACATCAAAATGCAGATGCAATTGGATATGGAGGTTGCTTTGGAAAAAGGTAATAGTTGCTTGCTTCTATTTGCCTGCTCACGGGGGAAAACAGAATGAAATGCCTGGAAACTGCATGCAACAACTCATTCATTGGCTAAAAGACCAGATGTTTGTATTAAAGAGAACCACTCAGACAAAACAACAGTTTTATTATTCTTTTGATCTACTTCGAGAGATTTCTTGGTTAAAAATTGCATTTTTTCCTGCTGGATTTCCCAGGACATATCATTGCTTATTTAATGGCACAGCACCTTTGGCTCCAGTACAGACGTTCCACTTATACCTGGTCTTTTCTGGTTTTTATATTTGATGTTGTCAGAATGAGATCGGCATGTCACACATCTGGAGTGCAACTGGTTTTTCACTGGCACGTGGTTTATAGACTGAAAGGGGCTGTG
Organism: Columba livia; assembly: GCF_036013475.1. Taxonomy (NCBI): domain Eukaryota; kingdom Metazoa; phylum Chordata; class Aves; order Columbiformes; family Columbidae; genus Columba; species Columba livia. The sequence goes on from NC_088642.1 coordinate 78,584,298, forward strand.
TTCAAAGTCAGATAACCCCTGCAGCAGCCAAGTGCTTCTATCTGTCTTCCACTATGTGCTCCCTTGTGCGTGGGGTGTAGGGGACAATGTCACTTCAAACCAGCCTCCCACCCCAGGCACCAGCCACTGTGTAAATGACTCTGAACATGGTGCCTCTTAGGCTGGCACTTAAATGTGTGGAGAGATGACTTCTTTAGCAAAACCTAAACCTCATCTATTGACATCTGTGTCTTTTCTCATTTGCAACGACGTTTGAGAGAACAGATCTGCAGTACAATGTGGACAGATTATAATCTAGTTTACCACACACTTCAATCAATATTCAAGAGTAAAAAGATAGTAGTCTGTAGTTAACTTTACCAATAATAACACCTGAATTACCATCTTCTCCATTCACTGTTTCAGCTGGGCAAAATCCAGAAAATGTTTGACATCAACATCTTTATGGTCTCTCGTTGGTTCTTGGCTCACAGAGATGGCCATTAAGTCCCCAAAGTGCATTAGAACAGCATACATGATGTATGTGACCAGACACATCACCACTTCCACAACCAGATAAATACACAATTCACTACATTAATGCAATTTTTAGAATAATTTAGGTTGGAAAAGACTTTTAAGATCACTGAGTCCAACTGTAGTCTATTTCAGTACACCAGTGAAAATGTGCTCTATAAAACCAATCAAAGAATAAATACAACAACATCTGAACATAAAAACAAACCAAGCAAAATCTGCCTGCCTGCTTGACTTGCTAATAAAAGCTGAATCACACTTTGTACAACTATTTTAAATCTATATAAACCAAAGCTATTAAAGAATCAAAGTAAAAATACTCAGCAAAACTTCAAATTTTGCTTCAGACATTTGAAAATCCAGAAACATAGTTTATCTGATAATTACGATGTGCTCATTAATCTTTCAGATTATGCATGAAATTAAAAACCCAGAGCTTCACTACTGCATGTACAACATTTCGGATGTTTGAAAATGGGAGCAAATTACCTTAGGCAATAATCGACGTGTTTCAGAAGGTGGCAGCACTGTCTCGGTCTGCTGTAGTTGCAACACACATACCACTGCAATTTCAGTAAAAGAACTACTACATCTACTGTGATGTTATTTTTCTCAGATATTGTTATTACAAATCTCTTGGTTGGGCCCATCACTATAATGTTTTTGTAGCTATTACAAAACAGAAAAATTTGCAGTGTGCTTCTCCCATTTCCAGGCAGTATTTTTGTATGTGACTCAAGGCTGGCTTTTTATTTTGCTTAAAATTATGCTCAAGGAAAAGAAAAAAAAACAACCAGCCCATAGATATTTTGGGTTGTAGTATGTATTTTCTCAAGTTTTAATAAATAGATGCGTAGTTACTCAGCTCCAGTTGGAAAGTTTGAGAAGTTATTTTAGCAATCAAAGCTTTTTCCTACATTAAACGTGTACTACTTCTATAGAGATTCCATAGGTGCAGGTCTTCATCACTCTGCTCTTTGTCAATATGTATAGTTTTACTTAACACTTTATTGACATCACTGAGGTACTTATGTCTATAAAGCTAAACAGATTTGCAGGATAGGAGCTTCATGTATGCCTCTTGATCAGCCATGTGTAATATTATGGATGCCATTCTGCAAAGAGATGAACAGTTTCATTCACTGAGCCCTGTCTGAGTTTCTATTGATTTAACTGAATTACTAATGTAAGTAAAGTTGCTTATGTGTTGTTTTTCTGGATCAGAATCTCACAGCACTGTGGTGCTGTACCATGCCTTTTGTGTATGAACTTCCAAAACACACTGCCAAGCACTGTGGAACATTGAATCACTGGTTTTAAAACAATGGAGGGTAATAGCCTGTACCCTAAAAACCATAAATCAACACCAGTGTGTCATTTTACACAACTGATTTTCAATCACCAGACTCCAAAAAATAAATTACATATTCTAATACGGTATGTGAATATATATATATTTATATACACACATACATACATAGATGCACACAGACTGCCTCTTATCTATGTGTATAGGCATTATTGAGGAAAGGAATTCTGAATGTAAAGAAATGTTAATCACAATAGATGTTGGTATACCTCATTGTACAATGCACTAATATTTATTGATACACTTTAGATTATGAGTTACCATGTGCCCTGACATAAACAGTGCAAATTAACATGATATAACATGCAAAAAAAGCCCTCAAACCCAATACATCCACTTGCAAAAGTACAGACCAAAAGTGATCAAACCCAAATTTGAACAACCTCTGTGTAACTTCTCCTTCTTTTTCCCCTGGAGTAGCTTGAAACGTTTGTTTTCTACTACTCAGATTTCTGCCAAACACATTTCTAATCTAACCTGTCTCCATTGCCCATATGTTCCTTGTAGGCTGCAAGCATTTAAAGTAATTAGGAGGTATTATTAATGGAAAGCTGTCTCAAGATAATGGTCTTCTGCTATAAGACAAATGCCAAGATGACATTTTTGAAGCAAGAGGAATATATCCAGGGACATTCTCCTGGTGTCATGATTTTATTTCTATTATGTCAGACAATTAACGGTGTAGATTCTGCTGTAATATCTGATGTGCCCTGCTCTAGGAGATGGCAGTGATTCTGTGTGCCAGTGACACCAGCACAAAGCGTTGTCCTGGAGGGACTCTGTGGCCTGGCAAAGACTCATTAATACAGTTTGGGCCTGATTCAGTTAACAGTGCCTGTGATTTACAATACCAGGCCAGGCAGAGTTAAAAATAATGGTAGCCACCTATGAAGCACAGCATCAAATCAATTAGCCCATTTGCTGCTGTAGTATTTTACCTTCCTAGACTTTGATTTGTAAACTTTGCCTGATTACTGGAAAGGCAGATTTCCTTCTTACTTTGGACATTAACTCCTGCATCATGTTAACAACCTCCTATGGCAATATTTCACATAAATCTTGGGAAAAGTTTTTGAAGTAGTCAGTGCAGATTACTGCTCTGTGATTTCTTAATGCATGTTTCAAATGTTTGTTTTCAGAGCCATTGATCATGTTCAAGACTTCCATTTTGTTGTACTAATTAAAAGGAAACAAAAAAAAAAGTGTTTTCAAAGTTAAGTGAATGAGACGGACATGGAAATTGTTCTGCTAAGTGTGGTGTTGCCATTTGATTTACTGTTCAGACGGTGATGAAAATCAGGAGGAAGCAAAGCACAGGGAGCTTGATTTTGCCAAGTACTGTAACATTTCTTTGCTCCAGTAGCTATTGTGGCACTTACTTGAAAAATGCAGGATCAGAACCATAGTTTTATCACTTGGTTTAGGTACCTAGGAGATGACTGAAGTGGAAGCTGTGATTATGGTGAAATTCTAAAAAAGCTCAGGAAGTAAAAGCATGTAAGACGGTCACATAGCATAAAAACAGTTGCAAAGCATGGTTTGATTGATGTATGCCTGCTTAAAACCATGGAATCCCTTAGAGCTATGAGAGGTGACAGCGCCTGAACAACTACTACTGAACAAACAATCCATTGGACCAAAAAGTAACTTTCCTTTCCCTAATAAAGAGAAAGACTAGTCCAAGAGATAAGTGTGTGTGAGGTCTAAGGAAGGCGGAAATAAATGGCATGCACAGAAAAAGAAGATGGAGAGAGTTTATAACCATTTATTAGCGACCCCAAAAAAAAAATAATCAATATTTTCTTTGTCTATGCTTACCATGGACAAAATATTCAGGGATAAAATAAAAGGGGGTTTAACAAAAGCACCTCCTACTTGATAAAGAGTTTTGGAAGGAGCTTTGAAATCCTTCCTGCTGAACATAGCCTCTCCTGCCCCATTATTTGTACAGAAATCTTTTCACTTTTCCAGGAACAGCTCAGTATGTCTAACTAAGTGTTAATTTGTGGATATGTGTTACCAATGATGTAATAAGTCATTGGAAATAGATATTAGTGGCTAATTACACTAAATACAAGCTATACTGATTTTTATCAAATCTAATAGGCACTTTAAAAGCAGAAAGAACCTCCCCTAACAAAAAAAAAAAAAAAAAAAAGCTGGCTGATACTTTTTAATAGTTAAAACCGAATAAAACTAATCACCTACAGTTAAGTTGCACCTGGACTAGTTACAGATGTTTTGAATAAAAGAAAAACCTTCTGAAAGACTCTTTGCAGTCTCCACTAGGTGGCATGCAGTGACCGTGTGTAGGTCGTCTTATCTCCACAAAACCTTCCATTCATACGGCAGATAAAGAACTGCATTATTAATTTATACCACTGCATCCACTCTACACCTAATATTTGTTTAGCCAGCTGTTTCCTCTAATCCTCCTTAAACACCATTGATTGAAATCCTAAGTATATTCAGACCCCAAAGAACATTTTGTTACCTACCAGTTACAAGCTACCTTTTCAAGTGCAGTACTGTACACCACAGTTCCTAACAGCGGAGACAGAATGTCTAATACTTCCTCACAAGCAACAGAAGCAGCTTGTCACATGAAAATAATTTTTTTTCCAAAACTTCTCATTTTTAGAGACTTCTAAGTAATAAAATACACTGTCAGGTTTACAACAAAACAGAAATGCAAAGTATTCAAACCTCCAATAATAGCTTAACTACCGCTTCAATGAAAAGGCAAATGAAAAGAAGAAAATATTAATTGCAGTTGTCACACTTTAATCCTTGCAGTGAATTGGAAAACTCTGAATATATTTAAATATAAGCAACTGCAAAGTCACTCTTCACTTGAAGATCTCAAAACACTTTTTAAAGGTTGGTCAATATTGTTTCCAGATTTCTACTGAGGGGCAAGGAGGTTAAGTGACTTGATCAAGTAAGTATTGATAACAGTTCCTTTGGCTCCAGACTGTGACCAATAAAGGATAAAAATATTTATTTTAGACACATATCAGCATAAAAGCACAGAGGCTGTGACCTGCAGCAGAAAATGCTTTTCTCATCCTTTTACAAACTGTAAATACAAAGCTGCACTGCAGCATGCCACAGAAACCCTCCACCCTTTTCTGAAACCTCTCTCCCCAACCCCAAGACTTTGTACTATTTTAGGGTCTATTTAGTAGCTGCTAGTAAACTGAAAATGAGAGGAAACTCAACCTGCTAAGTTTATAATGAAAGGATGCTTTGCTGTGAATTACACTGTCAGTCATGTCTCTGAAGAGGACGTTGCCTTTCTTCATAATGACACAGGGCTTTTTTTTCTCTTTCTTATTGGAATCTGCTTATACATTCAAGAATCTGACTAGGAAGACACATATTTTTGCAGAATTTGAATGCAAACCAGCAGCGTCTTGATTATTACACTTCTTTTCTATTTAACTCTAAAAAGCTGCTCTTTACAAAATTGTTTTCCCCATTTTGCTTTAACTGTTGCATTGAAAGGCATCTCTTATTTCTTTCTTTCTGTTTCCCCCTGCACTCGTCCTTCTTTCCTTTTCCCTTGTCACTAAATGTAATACAGGTAAGTATGCGTGGGTTAGAGTCTTAGATAATGCATTCAGAGAAACTCCATTTAGCTATGCTCTACGGGAGTTGAGGATCTGCCTCCATTACATATGGAAAACCAAGGAAGCGTGAGCTGTCTCTTTGTAGCACGAGGATTTGCCGGTCTGTGTGACATGCCTTGGCATGAGACTGCTGACTCCTGATTCCCTCGCCATAGGAGCTGATAATAATCTTCCCCATTTATGATACATTTCTCCACGTGCTGAAAATACTCCAGAAACAGTGTTTATTGAAAGGATGTGTATCCATAGTTACACAGCCTCACTGTATCTACATTTTCAACTACCACATCATACTTATTCCTAACAATGTTTTTCCTAAGAAAATAATACTAATCTTTCCAGATGGCTCCTTTCCACATTTAGGCACTAAAACAGTCTTGCTGGTCATTAATTCAAACTCATTGCTGTTAACAATCTATATGATTCTCTTGTACACACTGCCAAGTTCCCAGAGTCCCTTGAAGGTGTTGTATCAGTTACATGACATCACACAGCAACACACACAGCAACATTTTCTGCCCTAAAACATCCTAGCAGTAATTAATCCCCTTTCTAATGATGTACAAATAGCAATAAACCTCCTTAATTCAAACATGCAAATGCTTTCCAAACCTTTACATCTAAACCTACCACACAAGTTGTTCTGCTATGAAAAACACTTTGAATGACACGTTTATATGTATGTGACCCCAAAACCCAAATAAATAGCCAGTAAAATGTTATCATAGCCATGGACTAGCTAATATGCAGCTACAGCTTCAAAATGCTGTGGCATTGTAACTTTCTTGGTGAGTAGAGACAATACAGCAACATGTGCCAAATGTTATTCAGGCTTTCTCTGACAAAAAATAGCCAAATATGACATCAGTATGTAATTTATCACATCTTATTGAAATTGTTTTCCTCTAACTGGATGGTCGGTACTTATGCAAATGTGCTTGCAGCCCCTGCAACTCCTGCTCAGTCTACTGTTCTCCTTTTCCTACATCCTAAAAACTTCTAAAAGTCTCTGACTGGATGGAGAAATCCCTCCGGAAAGACAAATCTCTGTGAAATGTATAATCCCATAGGAGGAAGCCACAGAGAAGAAGTATACAACTTTTTGTCTTTCAGACAGAATCTGCAGCTGCAATATGATCTGTCCTTTGGTAACACAGAGCACTTAAAGTCAAGCACATTGAAGTTAGCCGGTTTCAATCCGTCTTTCGTCCTCACCCCCCCACCTCAGCTGCCAAATTAGATCGCTTGAAAATCCCTCCAGAGCAGCGCTGGAACTGATGCCACAGCCACTGCTGACTGGATCCCCATCCAACTTAAGAGAAATAAAGCAGTAAAAAAAAACTTTCGCAAAAGTTTGGTTATTTTTTTTTTTACCTTGTGCAGAGCTCCCGAGTTGAGATGCTCTCAGAACTCCCTCACAGTTTGAAACAGAGGACAGCGAAGTGCAGAAGAAGTTTTTGGTGCTCACCTTAAGTCTGCGTGTGCGTGTGTGTGCCTATGTCCCGAATGTCTCTTTGTGGCTCTGGGTGGCAGAGGACCTGATTCAGGGAAGAGAAAGCCACTTTCTCACCGAGAGGAAAAGAAAAGCAACACGTCATGAGTTAAGTACGCCTCCAAGATGTCTTAATTACAGCTCAACGTGCTTTCCATTCAGACCCCAGGAATGAGAGGAAAAAATAAACCCACACACGCGGTTTCCCTCTCACACACACCCACACCCACCCTCTCTGTCCCAGCACACTGCCCTGTCCCTCCAGGTCCCTGTCCTCGCCCCTTAGGTCCACCCCTCCCAGATCCGCACCTAAAAAAGCACACAAGTCCTTGCAACGTACACAAGTCCCGAGCTAAAGACTATACAGGGCTAAAAAAAAAAAAAAAAAAGAAGTTTTAAAAAAAAAAAAAAAGCTGGTAGTGTTCCTCCTGAAGTTCTGAAAGGATCATTGAATTCAGGGATTTAGGGTGTGTGACACCCTGAGAAATATGATACTTCTGACCACTTGCCCCTGCTCACTCCCAGCCCCTTCTCCTTATTTACCCCCCACCCTACCATTAACTCTAAGGTGGGAAATGTGGTTTCAGACAGGGAGAAAGTGATGTCTGAAGGGTGGGGGTGTGTAGTGTGGTGGAAACAGCTGGACCTAACAGGATCCCATTGTGTTTTCGCTTTACCCCCAACTTCCAATTGAATTATCAATCCAGGAAACAAGCCCAGCTTCTCTTATTACACCCCAAATACAGAACATGCCTTGCACTGTCATCACAAAACCCTACAGCCAACTGGTGGCCTCAAGTCTTTATGCAATTTCTAAACACCACCTCGGGCCAAAGTGCTCCTCCAGCATCAAAAATCTCTGGATTATGGTGTGTTTCACATCAGGAGACAAACAACCCCATAGGAGCCTGCTAAAATCTGTGCAGTATGCGGCTTTAACCCCCTAAAGGCCTCAGCATGAAAAACATAGGCATTAGATCTCGCCTCTTACAACTGCAGACAAAAGGTGCTACAGTTGTATCTCTAAATGTGTCTGTTATTTAAAACAGAAAAACAAAAACAAAACCCCAAATCAAACAACAGAACAAATTAAAAAGGAAAAAAAAAAACTCCAAGACTTGATGATGTACTACAGGTTGGAAAATTGGGGTCCAAATAATATTGTTTGAATTGAAAGCAGGTGTAGTTGCTCTTCCTCCACTTAAAACATATAAGGTTCTTGATGCCTGATCTCCCAACAGTGCTAGGAAATGCATGCCTGAACCCTCAGCCTCTAAATTCTCCAAGATTAGAAAAACGCAGGTAACCCAGGCAACTTGGTCTTGCAGATTCATTTTATCCCTTTCCCCCCCCCTTTCTCCTACGCTGAACAGAAGAATGTAACTGTGTCACATCCACTGCAACTCCCCAGCATCATTTTTCAGCCTGGACCCTGCTAAGCTTTCATCATTGTGGGTGTCAAACTCCCACCATCAAAAGAGGCTGCAGCTCATCAATCCTAACTCGATCAGGAAATGCCAGAGCCTAACACGTCCTGGTGCAAAAGCACGTCTGAAGGCATTGGTTTTACCATTGTCACCAAGCCGGGTCAGCCGCTGCTGAGCGTCAAAGCACATACACTGTAAGGAAAAAAACAACACATCAACAAACAAAACAAACACCAAAGCAAAAAACAAACAGGACCCTGCTGCGAAATATCAGTGTATTGGTTTGTGGTTTATACTAAAAGTGCAAAAAAAAAAGAGGCGTATTGCGTTTCTCCAGTGGCAAATAATGAGGTGCAGGTGGCCGCAAGTGAGGCATTTCGGGTGTGTGCGGCGGAGGGCCCGGTCCCCTCCGCTGTCTGACTCGGAGCCACCCCCGAGCCCGGGCCAGAGCCGGGACCCCAAGCCGGGACGGCTGGAGGGGGAACCCCGAGACGGCGGCCCCGCAGGCTGGGGGCCCGAGCTGCCCACACACCTCGGGGCGAGAGCGGAGGGACCCGGGTGTGGTGCGCGAAGCTGCCCGTGCCCGAGGCGGGACCGACACTCCCGCCCGAACAAAGAGACGTTTCTTCAGGGCGGCGGGTGACCATGCCGCCCCGCCGATCCCCGCCTCCCGCCAGCGGCCTCCGCCGGGGAGGAAGCGGCTTCATATTTCAATAACAGAAGGGGCTTTGATGGGGCACGGCGCGAAAACACACCCCCGGCGGCGGCGGCGGGGCGAGGGGCGGGGGAGCCGGTGGGGAGCGGGGGGCTGGAGCGCGGAGGGATACGGGGTGAGGCGGATCCGCTGAGGTGGCCCCGGCCCCAGTCTGTCCATATTGGGGGCTCTCTCGCCTCAGTTTCTCGCCCTCAGTCCGTTCCCGCCCTGTTGTGGCTGCCCGGGGAACCCGGCGGGAACAGGCGCATCCCCGGGGATATGTGTCCCCCCCATCCCGGCTTTTCTGCCCCTTGTCGGATGTTGGCGGAGGCGCGGTTCCCGCAGCTCCCTCCGCTCCGAGCAGCGCCGCGAAAGTGACTCGAAACGGGCGTTCGCCGAGTTTTTTCCACTGCCGTTTTATTTCGAGATGTTTCCTTCCCCAGCCCTCGCCTTTCGAGTTGTTTATTTTGTTTGTAGGGGCTTTTGAGTTGTTTGTTCCTTTGTGTGTGTGTGTGTGTGCCAGACAATCCTTTTTTTTTTATATAATTTTTTATTATTTTTAGGGATAGTCAAAATGCTTTGTAAGCTTAAAAGGGTCTCGGCAGCTCCAGCACTGGCAAAGAGCCTGAGAAATTGTAATGTCTGTGTAAAGCTCCCGCAATTAGACGGGGCTGGCTGCAGGGGGGTGATAGATTCCAGTCTTTTACGGACCCTGTTTTTGCTTTATGAGACAGTGGTAAACCAAAAGAAACAACAGAAATATCGCAGAAAATGAACCTGTGTGGATTTTCGCTGTGTTTTCCAATTACAAGTCATATGGAGGTAACTAAAGGATGAAACGCCACAAAGTCTTAACGTGAAAGCCTTCGGGTATATCTTAAAATTAATTCTAGCATATTATGGCCTCTGAAGAATTGCTAATAAAGTGGTGTTAAATATTAATATTAGCAACACAACATGAGTTTTTATAATTTACAGATGCAGTAAGCTGCTTGTGGGCCGAGTGGGGCTGTAATGCTCCATCTTTGTACATATAAAAGCGTGTGAGAATGCTGAGGTATTGTAGGAAGCCCACAAAAAGTGTGAACGAAATCCTTTTGCTAATGGATGGGAAAGTGGAAAGAAAGTGACGTGTGGAAATTCCTCCCAGGTCCATCATTAGGGGAGTCCACAGCACTCCTTGGGTGGGTGCAAAATTAAGGCAGTGTTTTTTTTCCCCCCCAAATCTTCGATGGAAAAGTATCAGATCAGTACATACATTTGATACAAATGCAAGCGAATTAGCTCATAAAATGCCATTTTTGAAACCTGGAAATCCACATGCAATGCTCTGTTGGATTTATGGGGTTTTGTAATCACAACTGGATGTGTAGCTGGAATTCTGGTGCAGGGTATTTACTCAGAAGTGATCTGGCACTGAGGAAGTCCCTGGATACCAACAGGAGATACCAGTGGAAGGCTCATTTTTTCCATGCTGTCTTTTTCATAGTCATCCTTCAGCCCCCCGCTACTAGATGTTGCTGAGCAAGATGCTGTGCTACATTAACATTGTTATGAGGCAGTACGAATGTTTCCGTGTATTAAATTCTAACAAGATGTTGTCACCTTGTTGAGCAAAGATACGGGTTCAAAATAAGCATAATGTTAATTATAAGCTTTGCTTGAGAAGACAGTCTTGATGTTGCAGGAATCTTGGTTTAAAAAAAAATAGAATAAAAAGCTCTGCACAGCACAGCGTGAGCTCCAGTGGACTGTCTCAGAGGTACTTACCTGATTAGCATTTGACAAAGGTACAAAATAAGTGATTTCATATTGTTCTGTTGCATTTGGAGGCTTAACCTGTGTATCTTGATAGTGATGTTTCTGCATAAATAACGTAGAGGGTTTTAGAGAGGTGCTCAGCTAACTGAAGAGCGGTTCCACATGCAGATCGCTGCCCCGTGCACATTCATCATCTTTGGGAACCTTAGATCGCCTCAGGATCCCATCTATAATAGTGATGGTGTAGCTTTTCTTTTGTCTAAGCATAGTTATAGATTTTTTTTCCTCTAGTATCTGACAATAAAAGCATGCAGAATGAAAGCTGTTTGCTTAAACCCAGCCCAGATAAGATGAACGGATATTATGTTTGCTTTTACCTAGGAGCGCTGTCATGACAGGCAACTTCATAGGCCCCCTGATTATTATTCCTAGCACTTCAGACCATGGCAGCAGCTCAAAAAATGAATGTTCAGTATCAAGGCACCAAAGATCCTGAATTTCCTTTTTCAATATGGGTTCAAATATGGCATTTTCTGCAAAAGCGAATATTGTGATTCATGCTACATTGGATCACTTTTGAAAAGAATTTGAGAATTCCCACTGATACCACTTAAAACTGACTATTTTTCAGGATTTGAGGAAAAGCATACTGGGAAAACAGCAGCAGAAACAGACTTCCTGACAAACCAGGCAAGAAAGGTTCCAGGGTTTCGGTTTGTTTTGGTTTGTTTTTAACAGTTTTGTCACTTCTTAAGCTTGCTTGGTTTTAGGTTGGTCGGTTCTTGAGTTACCCATTTTTAGAGTGTGTAAAAGCCCTGTCATCCTAAAATTCTTCTTAGAATGTTCAAATCACAGTAGTTGGTGCCTGTTTTTTTCTGGGGTGAGGGCTGGCGGGAGGGGGTTGCAACTGTGAACATACACAGCTGATATGAAACTTAGAGTTCCTCAGTGGTGCAATGTAGTGCGTTTAGGATTTGCCAAAAAGGTGTCAGCAAACAGTGCCAGGGACACCTTCCTGCAAGAAGATTATTGCCCTACAAGAAATGTGTAGTCCATTCTCCTTATGCAAGTGTTTTGTTTTTTTTTTTTGTTATTTGTGCTCCTTTATTTCAATCCTCTTCAAGTTTCAGTCTTATTCTTCTTACATGTATCTTCCTCATGAGTAATCAGTCTGCTAAGTGACACCAGTCATGAAGGCATCCCAGGCGCTACCACCTTCAGGTGCTCCCTCAGTTCTATTTACTGCCTCTCACCATGATTTTCGTTTGCAGTTGTTCAGTCGCCTTGCAGTTCCTGTGACAGTGATCTTCTTCTGCAAGACACTTTTAATAACTGTGAATCACTTTCTTTGAAGAATGATAAACAGCTGGCTGAAACTCCAAGGCAGCTAATCCCATGCTGCAATACTCAGTGGGGCAACCTGACAGGATTTACGTGATCTTTGTGTGCTTAAAATATTTTTCTGTTTACCTTAGCTATTGTCCTCAATTCTCAATGGGTTCAAATTTAGCTGTTGTAACTGTGGAGCTTTAGCTTAACAGTGATTATCTTTTGATAATATATTCATGTACAGTAAGATATTCAGCCTTAAGCTAGAGAAGGAGAAAGCTGCTAAGGAGTCTGCTTGACAGCAAAAATGAAGCACACTTGATCCCACTGAGGAAGAAGACGTAAGGTAAAAGCTAATAATATGATGAAAGAATGTGGGTTATGCACTTCCACTGTTTGGAAAATCCAGCAGGATGGATGCTATGACTCACCAGTATAAAGCTACAGAAATCTAGAGGAAAAAAAAGCAGCAGAACATACTAATTTTAAAACAAATCCTACATATTAATGAAAATTTATTACTGAAAAAATTAAAATCACTGAAGAGAAATACAGACATGAGGAGGAATCAAGCAACGTCCATAAAAATAAAATTACAATCAAAAGGAAGTGTATTAAGACATTAGTTTTCCAAACTGACTGAAAATAAATTATTTTATGCCAGCTGAACAGCCAGCTTTCCATTTGGGGTTATTTATAGTTTCTCAGACTGCAGTATTCTGTCTTTCTTTTCACAGGTTAGGCTTTTTACAGTATGAGGTTGTTTTCTTCATACTAATTGTCAAGTTTTAATGAGAAAGGACAGAGGTTTGGGAATTCATAGCTATTTAATACTCATGGCCACATAATCTCTGCCTTTTCACAATATTCTCATTTCTACTGCTTAAGAAATGGACCACCAAAAAAAGTTCATGAAAAAAGTACAAATTATATCACTTCTAACATCAGTTTCTCTGAAGATAGTTGTATGGGCTTCATAAAAAGAATTTACATGGTCTTCATTTTGCCTGATAGTATCAGGAGAATAATTTTCATAGCAATACACTTTTGACTTAGCACTTCATCACACAATCTTTGCACATTTCCCTCCAGAATATTCATTGCTTTTGTCTTCTGATCTGTGTTATCTTTGCTTTGGAATTTGATTGGACTTATTATAAACTTGAGCCAGCTCCAGGCTTTTCTGAGAACTCTTTTAATATTAATACTGTATCTTGCAAGTAGTTGTGTCTCTTCAACACACCAGTCCAGTGATGTGTTTTCCTCTCATCTTCTGTAAGCTCTGTAAGTTTTGTTCTTGATTATGGTTCTGTTTTCCTGGGAGATGCGGTGGATGAATTGGTGAGACAGAAACAGAGTGTGATCAAGAAGCAAAGAAGGTAGAAGTGCAAGAAGGACGATAACACTTTGTAATGATATGTATAAGCAGAAGCAGGAAACTTTCTCCTATCATCTCACAAGTTAGCAAAACACTTTGCACTTGCACTGTACCTCCTGCAGATCTCCAGTGTCCCACAAATGTTCTTGCACTGCACACCCCAGAAATAAGTGAGTTTTATGCCATAAGAAAACCAACCTTTGAAATAAGCGGTAGGAAGTGAAAAGGAAAATATTGGAGGTAATCTTTGAACTGCCAAGTTCAGTAGTGGATAAGATACTTTTAAAGCTGTCAGCTTCAGTTGTCTTAAATGCTGATTATTTAGATGAAAAAAATCATCAGCTCCTAGGCATTACTTTATTTGATTTTACCACACTCATTTGCTAAAAGTAGTACCTGTGACTGGAATGCCAATTGACTCTCAGAAACGGTCGATGAACATCTACTGTGGCTGTCGGAAAGTCAGTGATTTCTGTGTGTGTGATGAATGTATCATGCCAGAAAGATCACAGATACTCCCCCACAGAGACTAAATAACATTTTTCGATCCATATGGATAGGACTGATCTTTGGTATTTGATATGATTAAATACATGATTTCAGGCAATTCTCAAAACTAAAGGAAGTGACTCCACAGAGTGGCCTTCTCCCATGAAAACAAAGGCCATTTTCACTCGGTGTTGCTAAACTGAAGTATCACTCCTGATTGTGCTGTCATCTTTCAAGCCATTCAGACAGGAAAAAAACCACTTTTTATTACTGAACTACTAGGCAGTCCAAGCCACTAGCAATACATTTTTTTGCCTGCTGTTGCACGTCCTCCCAAATTATCAGAATTGAAGTGCTGAAGAGAAGATTTTGGACAGTCTCCAAAATGTCCTTTGAGCAATCTCACTACAGCTTTTAACCACCTGGTTGTAGTGGTATAAAAAGAGACAGCTTAGCTCCTCAGTTGTGTGTTTTCAAGTGTCTGTTTTGCAGGTAGAGAGCACATGAGTGAACTTGGGTAACTGGTGCCGAGTCCTGACTTGTGGTAGCACCTGCTCTGTACCTCCAGGTACTCTGATTGAGGGAGCTGCAAATTTGCAGTGCATTTTTCTTGGTGCTAAATGGTGTTTTCTGAGACGTTTTGGAAATGTGGGAAATCGTAATTAACTTCAAATAATAGTGCCTCAAAAATTTCTGCATTAGAATAATTCAGATCGTGAAGCCCGTGCAGGAGCCAGTAGCCAGAGCCACTTGGCTGTCGAAGAGGCAGCAGGTACAGCACAAGTGTCTTTGCCTGTGGACACCAGGGCAAAAACAGCTGCTGCCCAGAGGCAGGGAGCTGAGCCTTCAAGCTGGCTTGCTCACAGTCTGAGGCCAGCTGGCCCAGAAACATGTATGGCTGAAACTGTGTTGCACAGTTTTGGGTCACTTTTTGTTTGCACATGTCATTGCCTGGGTTTACAGATGCAGTCTGAGGTTTGGATAGGTGAATATTTTTGTCATCCAAAACTGGACAGGCTCAAACACCTGCATTTACAACTTGCTGTCAGTAACTGACCTGAAAAGTCCTTTTTAAAGAATGTATGGCTCACTCTACTTGACTTTACAGCTTCCATGCTGCTTAAGGAGCTATTGTATTACACATTAAAACATACAAAACCCATTTCTTCTGCACCTGACTGAAACAAGAGACAGGCATGGTGTACCACTTATTCTGGTAAATTATTAACACTTGCTCAGATCAGCAATTCCATTGAAGTGGGATTTCTAGTGTGAGTAAAGGAGCATACTATCTAGTCCAAATTATTATTGCTATTTTAGCTGAATATTTCGTGTGGGTGGATGAGGTAATATGAACTGTAATGCTGTCAGTGTGTGACTGGTACACCTCTTACATCTCTGAGAAGGCAATTCATTATTTTTGCTTCCCAGGGGTTGAGAACAAAATTAAAATTTCTGTAAGAACAGATTCCCTGAAGGTCCAGGGTGACCTCTTTTCTCATTTTGCATGATAGAGCCTTAAATCAAATGCAACAGTTTTCAGTTAATGTATTTCATTTGCTGACAGCATGACATTGTTGGTATTTAGGCTTAAATTCATATTCTGTCAAATCTCATTAGTTTATTTTAATAAGGATCATCTTGATTGTAGCTCCCTGGCTCCAGTAATAGTTAGGATGTCTTTTAATAATGGTGTGAATCTCTGATACCATTTTCTTACTTCTTTGAGCACTGCTTTGTGATTTCTTGTGGGACGTGCCTCAAATTAGAGGTGTTAATATTTGAAAAATGTTTTATGAGAGACAAAGCTATTTTGAGAGGTTTCACCATTTGTAGTTTGTAGTAGAAGTTTGTGTAGTTTGAAAGTCTCTACTTCTGATCATTGTCTTGACAACTACTAATGTTTTTGTGTCCTAGCTACCAAGGAATATTTTATCCAGATTGATGGATGGTCATGAACTGGTGAAAGAGAAGTACATGGCAGCCATTTGTTTCTCTGTTTTAAAGAATTGTCTTGGGGCAGTTTGTACAGGCAACACTTCTGGGGTAATAGTTTAAGAATGACTTGTTGAGCTTTTCAGGCAATTCAGTATCAGCTGTCATGCACAGCACTCTGTGGAACTTATTTGTGGTGCTATTGTAAAGTTACGGATCACATGACCCTCTACAAAGAAATCACTCACTTTGTCTTTTGAGTCTATTAAATCATTTTCAGCAGGAAGTTTTGTGTCCTGCTGTTCTGTTGTAATAGAATACTCCTTTTTGATAGCAGTGCTTTTACCTGTATATGTGACTTCCATGGTATTTTTTGAAAGTGCTAGAATTAATACTTGTTATTTCAATATGTGTATGCCCACATGTATAATTTTACTAGTCCTCTGTGCGGGGCTTCATCAGTGTAGCTGTACCTAGTAACACAAGAGGGAAAGCTGCATGTAGTTATTCTCATTTCCTGTTTACTCATCCTTGGAGAATTTGCCATGAGGGACAAAAACCTCATCTGACTTGTGACAAGATCCAGTGAATCATTTATGATATTGTCTTTTAATATCTATCTGGGTGAAGCATTTTAAAGTGGAATCCCTGTCAGCCTAAATGTATTACACGTATAAGAACGTAAAATGCGGCTGCCAATAACTTAATAATTTTAAATATTTTGAAATGCAGCATTTGTACACTGGAGTGTATTCTCAACCTGATTTTAAATGCTTTAGACTGTTATTTTTGATTTGTTGAATGATTCAATGTGGAAAATATTCATCAAGTTATAAAAATATGTTGACTTTGATCTGTGTTCTTTTTAAGAGGACTGAAAATATTTGCAGTTACTGTAAGTGGAAAATCAATATAATAAGAAAACTTTGATTTAGCTTTTCATATGGAAATATGTCTTCTGAGCATAGTTAGAAACAGAGTCTTATAGAGGCCAGATTCAAAGATTTTTTCATTTTAAAATAAGAATATTTTAGAAAAACAAATGGGAGAAAAATCCCATTCACCAGGTTTGACATTAACTTCACCTGCATAAATTCTAAGTAATAATCTATGAAACCATTCATATGAGAGAGCCAAATGCTTTTGGAATGCTGAAATTTTACAGTTGTCAGCTACGCCACATTACTAAAAATCAGGCACTACACAGTAACAGTCTTTCACTTTAGCCCAGCTTTCCCCATACTTCTGCAGCAAATGCAGATGTATCCTTCATGGCATGAGAATGTATCTGATTTAAAAGGTAGAGCAGCTTGGTAGAGCAGCTAGAAGAAGTGAAGCAGAGGTGAAGACATGAAAAATAGTAAAAGAAACAAATCTGGTGAAGCCTTGCTGGCCAAAAGACAGAATGAATAGAGGGTTTCTATCATTTATGGAGGATTTAAGCTAAAATAGCAATTCAGGATATAACCCTGCAGAACTCCAGTCATAGGGACCCTTACCCTGAGCTATAAAGAGGATCAGAGTATTTGAAAAGAGTTTCCTATCTTCAGAGCCTGTGCTTTTTTCAAGCTTAGCCACTAACCATTCACCACAAGCGGTAAGCAAATAACCGGCTTAACTGACCAGCTGGGATAAGCTATAATAACTTAGATTTAAAAAAACAGTTGGTCTTACACTCTTTTATGTCAAAAAGTGCCGTGAATAATCACAGTGATGTTTTCATATGTCACAAGTATTTTGCACTCCTAAAATACCTTAAAAGGCATTTTTTTATTTTTGTTTCATCTGTACTTTTATAAATAACTGCTACGTATATTGTATACGCGTGTGCATGTCTTTTCTAAAATCTGACAGTATTTCTGTCCTTGCCAATGAAGAATTCTTTCAAACATGCCACAGTCAATAAAAGAAACTTCTTTAGTCTTTCTCTGTGTCGTATACTAGTTTTCAGATGAAGCTAGTATTATCTTTTTGTCCAATTCTTTGTGCATGATTTTATTGTATAGTATGAAAAAAGGGGAAATGTGTTTTTCAGTCCTCTGAACATTTTCTGTAGGTGCCTTTGCAACAGTAAGGCGTTACTGAAGTAATTCGTGAAAGGAATTATCCTTCTTTCCAGCAGTGAAAAATTTCATGTTCACAGTAAGCTCTTGGAACAAGGATGAACAATGAGGGCAACATTACCTTATTTTTAAGTATTTTGTGAATGTCATTTAAATTATGTCAGTTTGTTCCTATCAGCAGAATTCAGAGCCATGCAGATTAAGGCATCTGTCCAATCCACTGGACAGTAACTCAGTTTGAAAGAAGTAGGTTTCTGGGAATGGGATTTTAGATTCTCCATGTTACTGTAATATAATAATAAAATAAAAACAATTTCTCCTGCCTTCCTTCAGCAGAATACCTACTGGTACCAGTGTCAGCTTTCCAATATTAAGAACTACAAGGAAAGAACTGTAATGAAAAAAAATTCCTAGGTTACCAAGGAAGTTGTTTATTAATTTCCATTTTAGAGAAACAGCTGTTTCTGCTGCCAGGTATAAACCTGAGAATACACAGGTAATGAAATGCACCCTAAATAGATGTAATTATATGTTCTGTGCTGTGATCCAGAGAGGGATCCTTCAGGCCACTTAAATTAGGCAACAGCAATTCAGCATGAGGGTACTGGGTTGAACATGGTGGTATGAGAAACTAGAATTAGGCATCTAGGACATCTGGTTTTGAGTTTAACCTGTATTTTATTTTTGGACTTAAAGTATCGATTCGCATCTTGCTTTTACGATCTAATCCTGAATAAAGTATCCCCTATTCATGTGGTGAGGTTTTTTAGGGTGATGGGCAGACTGCTGTTATTATTTTTAAATATCTGATAAATACCATGCAACCTAAGTTTATAAACATGTTACAATTTTGGTGCTGGGCTTTCCAAGACAGAAAGCGCAATTGGTACAAGGTGGCTAAGATTAGATTGTTATTCACGTTTTTGGTGGGTTCTACTTTTCTTGCTGGATACATAGGTTCACATTCTGAAAAATGTATTGATACCAAAAGATTTTACTTCACAAGCAAATGAGCTCAGTGGTTTTGCAGAATAAGACAGAGTCAGTCTGAATAAAGTTTCCAATGTGTGGCCTTAAATGCACTTTAAAAAAAAAATCCATCAAATTCACAAATTGGTTAAAAAGCCATGTCTAATATCTCTGCATACTGGAAAATATTTGTCTTACTGTAATTATCTGGTCTTAACCATGTGCTACAAGAAATTTATAGACTATAGGTAAGAAATTAAGAGTTACTTGATTTAAAAAAATAAAGATCAAAAGAGGGCTGGATGCTACAGCTGAAAGCCGATACAGACTTCCTAATAGGAGTGATATTTTCTCAACAGATAAACCTTTTCCTGAAGATTACTTTTTTTAGTGAATGGTGAGATATTGTTCAGCAATGCAACCTGTTGCATTTAAGTACCATGAATTTATTTTGATGGATTTCAGTGGAATTAATTCATATGAAATGAGGTGTTGCAAAAAATTCAAGAGGAAGCATGAATTAAATGAATGTCCCTCACTGGAACCTGAGGCTTTACATTTGCAGTGAGTAAAATTAAGTGCTGCTTTCTCAACTTGTGAGCATCGATAGATATGAAGGTGCAGCCACACTGCTGTATGGTGGGAAGATACCCCAGGCAGCGCTACAGGCTGGGGGAAGAGTGGCTGGAAAGTGCCTGGCAGAGGGATCTGGGGGTGTTGATTGACAAGCAGCTGAACATGAGCCAGCAGTGTGCCCAGGTGGCCAAAAAGACCAACAGCATCCTGGCTTGTGTCAGGAATAGTGTGGCCAGAAGGACTAGAGAAGAGATTGTGTCACTGTACTCAGTGCTGGTGAGGCCCCATCTTGAATCCTGTGTTTAGATTTGGGCCACTCATCATAAGAAGGACATTGAAGTACTAGAGAGAGTGCAGAGGAGGTGACGAAGCTGGTGAAGCACAAGTGTGAGGAGGAACAGCTGAGGGAGCTGGGGCTGTTCAGCCTGGAGAACAGGAGCTGAGGAGAGACCTTATCACTGTCTGCAACTGCCTGGAAGGAGGTTGTAGCATGGAGGGTGTTGGTCTCTTCTCCCAAGTAGCAAGTGATAGGACAAGGTGAAATGGCCTCAAGTTGTGCCAGGGGAGGTTTAAATTGGATATTAGGAAAAAATTCTTCCCGGAAAGGGTTGTCGGGCATTGGAACAGGCTGCCCAGGACAGTGGTGGAGTCGCCATCCCTGGAGGGGTTTAAAAGGCGTTTAGACAAGGTTCTTAGGGACGTGGGTTAGTGCTAGAGTTAGGTTAGGTTATGTTTGGACACGATGATTCTCAGGGTCTGTTCCAACTGAAATGGTAATTTGGTTCTATGATTCTATGATTGTTGCGCTAGTCCTCCTGGATAGTCATCTTTAGTTGAACTAGTCATTGTTAATGAGCAAAAAGCCATCTAAGCGTTCTCTAGGTTGTGGAGGTAATTATACTTTGTAGGGAACTCTATGTTTAGACTACTTCCAGTGTCTGAATGAGTGTGTTATGAGACAGGGCAGACAGTGCAGCATGGGACATCTGTCAGTGGCGTGGGTGTGGACAGTCTTTGGGACGATGTGAGGTGGAACAAGATGTATAATTTGCCTGTGCAAGTGTGTAACACCAGTGCCTGAAATGCTCCTGTGTTCTGTGAGAAATTTCAATGAGAATTAAGCTCCTGCTTTGGGATAAGTAGCAAACTTTAAACAATAATGTTTACGATTTTTCTAAGTTTGGATGCTGACTTAGGTTCAACCTGGAGGGCATGCTGAGAAATACTAGTGAGCAATTTGATGCATTTCACTATCAGAGTGGTTTTCCTACAATTTTCTTGTCTGTTTTGTTCCCTGAGGTAGTTACTCCCTCTTAGGAAATACGTTCAAATATATGTGGGTCTTTCTGGATCACCAGTCATAATCTTTCCTAGTCAGTTTCCCAGGTCATTTCTCTCTGTGCTGGTTTCCCTTCAAAGTAATAAAGTCCTGTTTTGATACAGTGCTGAAGTTTTCCAGAAATAAGTGAAGTTTTATTCAGGCTGAGTATTACTGGAATTACTGAACACACACACACACACACACACACAAACATGCACACACTCACTGCTGTTTTACTAATATTTTATGTCCAAATTGAACAGAAGGAGCACTTATTCTATACCTCAGTTAAAAAATGGTATTTAATGTTTGCATACATTGAGGCTTTTCACAGGCATTATCCACCTTTTCTGCAGTTCCTGGAATTCTGCTTTGCAGTTACTTGGAATGGTTTTCACACTGGGTCTACTTTTTCCCCTTACTTTGTCAGCTGAACTCACAGAATTCATTGATTGCCCTGTTTTGTTCATCTGCTTCATGTAAAGAACAAGAAGTTCTTACTTCTTTACACAAATAAGTGTCTCATTTGGCTACTCTGTGTCAGTTTAAAATTATTTATTTGATTGTAAATTGTATAGCAGATATGTTAGCAGACTTTAGTTTTGACTAATACATATGAAGCCACTTTGTCTAGTTTAGTGGATGAGGCTGGGAAAGGAATGAGCAGAGTTAAATTTGACTTCTGAGGTGCATATCTGAGCAAAACATAAGTAATGGTGAATGAAACCATAATTTGTAACATTTTTCCTGAAGAAAACAGCTTCACCCTCCCAAAATAATTTTATTTAGTTTAGTGAAAACATTGCTTACAAAAATTAGAACATAAGTAAAATCTGGCTTACAGTCAACAGGTGGAGATGGTACTTACTTATAACCCAAGTGCTGCTGGGTTAGAACAACTGCACAACGGGAGTTCTTTTATTTCCTCAAGGAACCTGCATCTTTGTAATCATGGCTATAGGGTGCCTGGGAGAGGGAAGAGGAAGGACAAGAGTCTTCTCAGGTCTCCCATTGAAACTCTATTGCTTTGAATAAATAATTAAGCTTTCACACCTCTCAGGCAAGTGTTCTTGCCACCGCCAACGCATTCACTTGTCTTTTCTCACTGTTTTAAGTGTTTTAGGGAAAAGAGAAGCGTTGCAGCTTCAGAACAATCAGACGGCATGGATAAAACCAGCAGCGCCCCTGCATGTAGCGTGCAGCCAGGTGTGAAGCCACCTCTTTTTTCTGCTTTTATTGGTTTTTATTGAGAGAAAACTTACCTGACTCAACCAGCATTTGAGTGGAGCATCTGAGTGCTGGTATCCGATGTTTATTTATGCAGCGTGGAATGGATATGGCAAGAAGGGCAGAGCTCCAGATACGGTACAGTGGTTCATCTCTCGCAGGCAGAGGAGGAAACTGAATTGTTCTAAGCCGCAGCTTAGATGAAACCACCAGCCACTAAACTGTTGATTAGATATGGGAAGTGAAAGCTCTGTGAATTGAGGCCATATATTCTAACAGGACACAATGTGCTAGTTCAGCTTTCACTGAGCACCAGTCTCAACCTCTTTCCCCACTACCCAAGATATTCTAAATCTGCCAGGCAAGAAATCCTTTCCCAGTCTGCCAAGCTCTCCTGGAGGTGCCCATCGTTGCCTGCCTGTCATCTCCTCTCTTCCAAACTCTGGATTTGGCATTGTGCATGCTCATCAGCTCTTCTGAAACCATTTCTAGAAATCCTTCTTCCATGGACTGATTCAAGGAATAGAGCCATTTTTTTTTTATACAGAGCTAGTGACAGTAATAATGTATTTTTGAAAATTAAATGCTTCCAGACAGATGTCTATTTTCATGGAGATGACTGGGTATTTCATAAGTACATTTTTTCACTTTGTGAATCTGGAGGAATCCTGTGTGGCACCACACAGTTCATGCTATTGTTTCCAATATTTTTCCCGATAGCTGTATATCTGCAATTTACCTGACTCTAAAGACTTGGTTTATTTATTCAAAATGACCTAAGATTTAGTTACAAGGCTCTCAGCACTTTAAATGGCTCAGTTTTAATTTCTCTCTGTGAATAGGTACTTAAGTGACATCAGTTTAGTAGTAGATTGAACAGATCCTGTGGGAGAATGACTGACCTTGGGAAATTAAAAAAGCAAAATATACATCTGTGTAATTACAGCAGCAGAGTGTGAGCCTGCTGCTCTAGTGAGGGCAAACGGCATATATGAAAATCTTGGAACAGCTGCTGGCAACGTGGTACTGAAGTATCAGATAGTCCCAGATCTGATCTCAGATGAATTCCACAGGCTTTGCTTCTGGAACGTCTCTTATCACTGGGAGGAACCAGCTGAATTTTTCATGTACCTTGATGGGTTATAAATTAGCTGTAATCACTCTGGAGGAAGACCTGTGTCTCACAGGGGAAAGCTCAATAAGAACATCTGCTTAATGTGCCATGGTGGTCAAAGAAGCAAAGAAGATAGCAGGTTATATTAATATTAGGGAAATATATATAGAATGATACTGGGATTGCAGTATTACTGTATGTGTATAGATGCATTAGCTTTGTTTCTGTGCTTAATGCTTCAGGAATTTTAATGCTTCAGGAATTCCAGTATTTCAGAAAATATAGGTATACAAGCTTGGTATTGACTATCTTTTGTTTGGTTTTAAGGTGAGAGATGACAGCTAGTTTTATTTTTATTTATACCCTTGTTTTTATTACATAAAAATAGTGCTTAAAGCTTGAACAAGTATTAACTCCCCATAGCACTATCATAAATAAAAGTGAGAGAAAATCTATATATTAAGGTCATTCTGTCTTAAATAAAGATTCAAGTACAAAGCACATTATTTCAGATGTGTGAGCATTTTTCTTATGAAGAAACGTTGAAACAATGGGAAAAGTTTGCTTTATTGGATGTGTGGAGGAGTTGTGGCCATAGTATAAAAAACCAGAAGATGGAACGATGGGGAGAGCTCAGACTTCCCTATTTGTAGGGTGACTGAGGGATGCTTAGTGAAATGAAAAGGCAACAAATGCCAAAATGATACGGGAAGCCGTTTTACCCCCCCTCCCCATCATTCTGACCTTTGGAACTCACCTGCCACAGGGTTGGCAGCAGTGGTGAGGTGGCGTTTCTGGCAATCAAGATGGACCTCCAGGTTTTTGTAAAGAGCTTGCACAAACCCTAAAGCTGCTATGCTGCTGCCTGCCCGGGACTCTGTAATTCCTCCCTGGATTTCTGGTGTTGTCAGGAGATCTCTGGAGCTGCCGAAGCGTGCATCAGCCTGGAGTACTCCAAAATGGCATCTGCTCATGAGTCTGTCTTCTCCTTTTTTCATTTTTTTTTTTTTTTTGTTTTTTTTATTCCAAAGAAAAATGTTTTTATAATTCACACAGGAAAATATATTAATAAAAAAACAGAAACAGCCGGTGTTTTCCTCAAATGAAAGAAGAGTTCATGGTAAATGTCTTACTTTTCTCAGCGCAGGGAAATCAGAATGACCAGACATTTGACTGATTACATTGTTGTCCACATGAAAGGGAGAGTCAGCTCCCTTCATACTAAAACTTCTCTTTGCTGTCTCTCGCTTCCTGTTAACTCTCCATACGCTGTTCAGACTTTCAGGGAATACAGTTCCTCTCCTGCTGTTTTTACAGTCTTGAATGCCTCAGAAGAAAAAGCAGAGGAGATTCAACTTAGTAAGGCTCCTACGACTGGGAAAAAATGATGTCAAACCTAGGGATAATGAGAAATATTTATACTGCCCTTCAGAATGTTTTGGGGATTATCCATCCTGGGCCATAACAAGGCTGAATGTTACAATATTTAGCTTTATGGTGCATGATGTTTTCCGTGGTACCTATTACTGAGTGCTCGTTTTGGGGCTATTTCTTAGTGTATGTTTAAGACTATATTATAATATATGTTTTGTTGTTAGAATATTACCTGGAATAGTGGCAAGCTACTTAAGGGAGTGATTTGAGCAAAGACTATTCTGTTGCTCAGACCTGCATCACACTAAAAAGTATATTTGTACTCACAGTTAATTCGTTGGAAAATGTTAGCTCCTGTTGTCAAGAGTTGGTCATTGAAAGGTGCTAAATACTTCACTCTGGGGCCTGTGCTAACAAGGGGAGGAAGGGAAATGTTGCAGAAAACAGGTGTGGCAGAATTGTGTACTCATATACTGAAGGTAAAAGCTAAATTTGTAAGTAATTGTTTCAAAATATGGAGAGGAAAAGTGTTAGCTGTTCCCTTCTGTATCGTTCAGGAGCATCCCATTATGGTGGAGATGACTGTCTATAATCAGGAGCATTTTTCATCTGTCCAGGGAGAGCTTTTTTCTTTCCCTTAAACTTTTTGCATCTTTGTCATCCCAATAGGTGGGAGGTGGAAACTGTGTAGGATGAGAGGATGCAAGAATGAGAGGTGGAAATTGCACACCCCATGTGAACTAGATCCACCTCAGCTGGTTGTAGCTTTGGGCTTGCTCCATCTTTATTGCAGAAGGAACCAAAAACCAGATATGCAGTGTTGCTTACATTTCTGGAACCTTTCATCTCACACAAATTCCTTTCATTGCATTTATCTCAGTGGGGCGAAGGGGGAGAGAAGTTTGCTTTCTGCTGTTTCTCCTAATCTGGTGATTTTGAGTGACCTGTTGTTGTAAAGATAGCGTATTTTCTTTCTGAAAAACTTCTGACTTACACGCAGCTGAAGTTTTTCCATGGTCCCAGTTTCCCAAGTGAAAAAAAAGATTAGAAGCTCACTGAAGACTTTCCAGTTTTGCTTTTGTCATCACAATGTACTTGATACTCTTTAGAAGACCTCATAGAGTAGTGGCAATGTATCTTTTCTTGCCAGTGCTGTCACAAACCAAAGAGATCCTAATGAAGATAACAGATAAAGACCTGGGGGCAGGGAGGAGGTCAGGAAAGGGCAAGAACATGCCAGTTTACAGAAAAAGTGGCAAATGCTAGAGGCAGAATGTTTCTTTGATGTTTCAAAATGTCTAAATATATCAACATTAAGTGATCAAATGGAAACAAGTTTGTTAAGCTTTTACATATTTTAAACAAGTGGTTTTGTGCCCTTAACAAAGGAAGTATAGAATTAGTATTTATAAATGTTTATTGGATTGTACATGGTAGGTTGTGCATGGAAGGCAATCATATGAATAGTAAGAATCAACTTTTGTAATCTGAAGATCAGAGTCTCTCTTGGACAGATAAGACAGCGCTGACAGATCATGGCAGATGTGATATGCTAAGTGTCAGTTGCAACAAATTAAATTACCTTGGATTCGTCATGCCAAGATGACATTAAAAGTACTGCCAGACCGTAAATCTGAAAATGTTTACAAAATTGCAAAAAAGTTATATCAGAAAAGTCAGTCAAGTGATATAAAATGAAGTCACTAGGCTCCTGTGCTTATTAAGATTGATTTGACAAGAAAACGTGTTGTTTTCATTTTATAATAAAAAGAATGTTGCAAATTGGGTGGGTTTAAGTGTTACAGTAGAAGAAACTAAATGAGAGTGTAAAAACTACTTATGTACTATGCCAAAGGCAAAAGAGCGTGTTTTAAAACTGAATCAATGAAAAAAAAAAAGTAACGTGTGCAGTACGATAACTGTCCCAAACTTTCATTAACTAAAAAGGTAAGGTATTAATGTTGCCTCATTTGAGGTGAAAGCTAAAACTTACTTGCGATCCGTGAGTTAGGAAAAAAGGTGTGAGATAGTAAATAGCCAATATGCTTGAACTTTTACGGGAGAAAAAATAAATCAGGAAATGTAAGTAACAACTGATTAATGATATTTTTTATTTTAGCAGAGGAACCTAATGGATATATTCTCTTCAAGACCCCCTGTATTTACCTGCTTATTCAGCCAAGATTTGAAGAGAAAGGCCCAAATTTTTCAGATCTATGGAGGCTTCCCATCCAGCATGTTGGAGTTGCGCGCTCCAGATGTTCTGCATAAGTATGGCTTTAATTTTGGTCAGAACTGACTGATTGCTCAGCTTCGTGTGCAGCAACCCAGCTGTCAGTATACAGGAAGATCACTGAAGTCAGTTCAGAAATAATCTCGGTTCACTCAGCCAGACTAGATATCAGCTGTGTTCTGAAGTGAGAAGTTAATAAAATTATTTCAGTGGTACCTGAAGCTTTTTGTGTTCACAGATTGAGTGGTTCCTGCCAGGCTCAGGCAGGTTTGCTCCACAATGCAGCAATCACAGCTCAGTAGGCATATGACAAGTACACAAGGACAATAGTTGAGGAATATCTTCCCAGAACTTGCAAAATACAGTAAACAGAAGATAAAAATTGCTCAGGATTTATTCAGATGTGTATCTTCTCCGTTTAGTGGTTTAGTGGGTATGTTCATACTGTTAATGCATGCCTACTTCTGATGAAAAGACCAACATGCTTCCATTCCAAACTCAGTGTTTCAGTAATTAAGAAACATTTTAATTATTGTTAATCTCTGTTTCTAAGGGAGAAATAAACATGCTGTGGTCCCATTTATTCTGTAGCTAAGTTATTGGTGTTGTGATTAAGACGTTAATTGATTTGGTGTGACAGCGGGCACAGAAGGCAGAGGTACTAAATGCTGCCTTTGCCTCAGTTCTCCCCAGCCAGACCCCTGTGCTTGGTGAGACAGGTCCAGGAGAGAAATAACCAGCAGTGAGTGAGCATCAAGGTGGGGTAGCTGGAGACAACCTCGCTCATGGGCCAATGGGACAAGATGGACTGTACCCGAGGGTGCTGAGAGCTGGCCAGTGGCCTTGCAGGGTGAGACATCTGTAACCTCTGGGTGGTAATGGAGATCTGGGGAGGTCCTCAGTGATGGAAAGAAAGCAAATCTGTTACATCTCTCTTCCAAAGGAGTAAGGATTATCTGGGAATCTGTGCTGGTCAGCCTTGCTTCAGTTCCTGGGAAAACTGTGGAACATATTTCTGGGCATGTGGAGGAGAAGGTGACTGGAAGCTATTAGCATGAGTTTACTGGGGGTAAATCACATCTGACCTACCTGATGGCTTTTCTAGGAAAAAGTGACTGATGTGTGGATGGGATGAGGGTGGTGGGTGTCACGTACCCAGGCTGTAGCAAGGCTCTTGACACTGTCGCTGTTCTCACATCCGATTGGGCCATGGAGTTTTGGATAGATGGACAGTGAGACAGAAAACTGGTTGGATGATGGGACTCAGAGGGCTGTGGTCAATGGATCATATCAGCCTGGTAATAAGTGTGGCACAGCTGGGGTCTGTCTGGGACCTCTCTTGTTTAACATAGGGCAACAAAGATGCTGAAGGGAGTGGAGCATCTCCCTTATGAGGAAAGGCTGAGGAAGCTGGGCTTCTTTAGCTTGGAGAAGAGGAGACTGAGGGGTGACCTCATTAATGTTTACAAATATATAAAGGGTGAGTGTCAGGAGGATGGAGCCAGGCTCTTCTCGGTGACAACCAATGGTAGGACAAGGGGTAATGGGTTCAAACTGGAACACAAAAGGTTCTACTTAAATTTGAGAACAAACTTCTTCTCAGTGAGGGTGGCAGAGCCTGGCCCAGGCTGCCCAGGGAGGTTGTGGAGTCTCCTTCTGTGCAGACATTCCAACCCGCCTGGACACCTTCCTGTGTAACCTCATCTGGGTGTTCCTGCTCCGGCGGGGGATTGCACTGGATGAGCTTTCGAGGTCCCTTCCAATCCCTGACATTCTGTGATTCTGTGATTCTGTAACATCTGTTGTGGTTTAACCCTGGCCAGCAGCTCAGCCCAACCCAACCACTCACTCACTCTCTTCAGTGGGATGGAAGAGAGAATCAGAACATTAAAGTGAGAAAAGTTCCTTCCTTCCTTCATCTTCACCCAACTTTACATACTGGGTGTGATGTCATACGGTATGGAATATCTCTTTGGTCAGTTGGGGTCAGCTGTCCCATCTGTGTCCCCTCCCAACCCATTGTACACCCCTGTCCCACTAACTGGTGGGTGGTGTGCAAAACAGAAAAGGCCTTGACCTTGTGTAAGCCCTGCTCAGCAGTAACTGAAACATCCCTGTGTTATCAATATTGTTCCCAGGACAAATCCAAACCATAGCTACATACATAAGCTACAAAACCGTACAAATTAAACTATATCCCAGCCCAAACCAGTACACATATTTATCAGTTGGCTGGAGGGGACCACAGAGTCCATGTCCATCACATTTTCAGATGAAACTGGACAGGGAAGATGAGGTAATACAGAATCCATGAGATCCTAAATAAAAATAAAGAACACAACTGAGAAGCTTTTTCTCTCTTTTTATTTTTTGTTTCTAAGTGTGCTACTATAACTGAGGTATTTAATACACCAGAGCTGATGTGATTTTTCCTGGGAGCAGACGTTTGAGTTTATTTACAGGTCATCTACCAATAATTTCAAATGGAAGAGCAGATTAAAAGAGCCCTCTGTGAGCTGTTCTTCACAGAATGCTTAGGAAGTAATCTTAAACCTCATGTCTACTTTGAAATTCTTAATTAAAAACAAAAAAAATCAAAGCATGACTATCTTTTGTAGCTGATAATTTCCTCTTTCAGCGAGAGATCAGTGCCCAAACATGATGGCGAGTGACCCTGTGTCATTAAAAGTATCATCATTTTCTTATTATCAGGGCAGTTCCTATAAGAATAGAGAGAAAGCTTCACTTAATGAGCATGTTGCACTATAGCAACAGATTCTCTATATGCACTTTCAATGATTTAGTTGTGGATTTCAGCTAAGTGTTGAATCATGTAATTTCTAATCTGAATAATGTTTTTTCAAAGCTTTCCACCTTTCATTCAGGGTGTCACATTTAAGAGATGGGTGACAGGGGTGTGACTGGGAGTGTGATCAGCCGGTCTGATGGAAGTAGACTTCATCAACATAGGTGCACCAGTAACAAATGTTTAAATCTTAATCTATCCTGAATATACACAATTTTAATTAATTTGTTGGTCACTACAGGATCTCATTACCTTTTTTCTGCCTTTTGGATAGTTTCATTGTGTATAAATTTGTCTCAGTGGTAAATTTGCAGGACTGTAATTTCTCTTTTCTTTCCTCTTCTTGGATTGTGCTTTGAAGATGTGTACAGATCTTGGTATCTGGGATGTTGAAGGCAATCTCAGTTTGTTAAAATGCCACTGAAGCTGATTAAAATGCCTGTAGGTTGCACAAGGTGCCATAAATGGGGCAATGTATTGCATGCCCTAGCACTGAAAAATCTTGGATGGGCTATTTATCTGTCAAACCGAAACCTTCTGAATAGATCTTCATTTGGCAAATCATCCAGAACTGGTACCAGATCTTGAGTGGGAGCACAGATGTCATATTTCAGCCTGACCTAAACACCTGTCAGACTGCACTGTGGTGGCCTCTCAGGCATCAACAAATCATGACCCTGCTAGGAGCACACCGGGACATTTTAATGTACTTTTTATAGCTGTAAAATAGTTAATGACTTCAGCATATAACAGATAAGGACTTTTTTTCTTTTTTTTTGAGTTGGCAGACTGCCATCTTCCCCTTTGGCTTTATGATTCTGCACTTGCTTCCAAAACAGATATCCTATCAAAAAGTGAGTAGGCATTTAGTTAATCAGAGCACAAAGGGTCATTTTCTGTAACTAGGAGGCTATGATTCATCTCACATCACTGTTTTTAAAAAATTAATTTGACAGTCATGGTGTGTAACAAGCAAACTAAACTGAACATTTTGAGACTCACATAAGATAATAATTCATTTTTAAGACAGGGAGGTCCAGGGGATACATCGGGGGTTAGGACGTGGGAGTTCCAGTTTCAAGTTCTCACTCTGAAATAGGCTGTACACCTGAGCTTGAGTAGTTCACATGAGTCAGGCTTTTCTAAGGGTGCAACCCAACTGAAAACACTGGGAGTTGTCCTTCTGCATATCTATGAGGTTTTGGGTCCAAGTTTTCCAAAAATCACAAAATGCCCTTTAAGCAGAGGAGTTTTGCGACCTGTCCGTTGTTTCCACTGAAGTGACCAGTAGGGCAATGATTGAATCCATGTCTTGAGAAATACCTTATTTCTTCCCTTTAAGCTAGTAGAGCACAGCATCATCAGCAAGGCAGGAGACAGCGGGGCCAGGTGATGTGCTCACCATCAGGGACCCACCATATCCACACAGACTGGTCTGTGGCCATGGGGCCAGTCTGAGTTAAAGCTGGGAAGTCCCATGAGCAAGGTGAGGATGTGAAGCAAAAGGCTTGGCACTGACGTGCCTACATCACAGTTCTAGCCAGGACTAAATGCAGAGGTCTGATCTGAAATGCAGCTCCTACCAGGGGTGGTGGCCCCAAATGGAGTGTCCCAGAGGGCTTTCTGGCAGCACAGCCCTTTTCATAGCAGTCTCATTCCAGGCTGCACAGCTGTGCCGTGTGGGAGCCAATTTGAACACTGGCAGCTAAGACCCCAGGAAAGGATGTGGGAGAAGAGATTGCTTGCAGGCTCTCTATTGAAAAACAGGTCTTAGTCCTCCTGTATCTCTAAACCCTGAAAAATGTATAATAACTTCAGTAGTGTTAGGAAGGTAAACACATTAAACACTGTTTGGGGTGTTTAGAAGATTAATCATAAAGTCACTGGCAGTTGTGTGCATCCTTCTGTTATTTACTGTTGGGATGAGTCTTAAGCACAGGATGAGTATTTCTTGGTACTGCCTAAGTATATCACCTTCTGTGGGGCATTTATACAGTCCCTCTCAACATTCTTATGTTTAAATTGGATATAAATGGGTTTGCTGGATGAACTCTTAGATGGATAAGAAACTGGCTGGATGGCTGTGTCCAAAGAGTTACAGTCAATGGCTCAGTGTCCGAGTGGAAACCAGTAACAAATGGCATCCCTCAATGGTTCATGCTGGGTTAATACTATTTAATATCTTCATCAATGATGTAGACAGTAGGATTGAGTGTAACCTGAGCAAGTTTACAGACAACATCAAGCCAAGTGGTACAACTGATATGCTTGAGAGAAGGGATGCCATCCAGAGGGACCTGGACAGACTTGGGGAGTTGGGCCTGTGCAATTCTCATGAGGTTCAACAAGGCCAAGTGCAATATCCTGACCCTGGGTCAGGAAAATCCCCAATACCAGTAGAGACTGGGCGGTGAAAGGATTGAGAGCAACCCTGCAGAGAAGGATTGTGGATACCAGCAGATGAAAGAATGGACATGAGCTGTTAATGTACACTTGCAACACGTAATACCAGTTGTATCCTCAGCTGCATCAAAAGGAGCGTGACCAGCAGGTGCAGGGAGATGATTCTGCCCCTCTGCTCTGCTCTGGTGAGACCCCCCTGCAGTGCTGCTTCCAGCTCTGGGGTCCCCAGCACAAGACAAACACGGACCTGTTAGGGCCACAAAGATGATCAGAGGACTGGAACAGCTCTCCTATAAGGACAGACTGAGAGAGTTGGGGTTGTTCGGCCTGGAGAAGAGAAGGATCCAGGGAGACCTTATTGTGGCCTTTCCATATTTAAAAGGGGCCTGTAAGAAAGATGGTGACAGACTTTTTAGAAAGGTCTGTAGCAACAGGACAAGATTAATTGTAAGGAAGAAATCCTTCCCCATGAGGGTGGTGAGGCCCTGGCACGGGCTGCCCAGAGCAGCTGTGGATGCCCCATCCCTGGCAGTGATCAAGCCCAGGCTGGATGGAGCTCTGAGCAACCTGGTCTAGTGGAAGGTGTCCCGGCCCACGACTAGAATATCTTTAAGGTTTCTTCAGACCAATCCACTCTACGATTCTATGTGTCTTTCTTGCTAATTCTGCCTGTATTATTCCAGAAGCTCTGTGTTTGGAAGAGAGTAATTTTGTTTTGTCGAGTTGAATGTAGTGCCAAAAAGGTAATTAATAAGGGTTAAAATGAACTAAAGCAAACAGAATATAAAAGGATAAACCTTGGCACAAAGAATGTTCTGTATCTGAAATTCTATTCACAGGGTTTCAGACTAGAAAGTGTTTTGTAGCTGATTTGCCAAAGCTGATGTTACGTTTATGTACAATTGCATAAAAATAATATCTACACAAATGCAAACTGAGCAAGGTGATTGTTAGAAAGTTCAATAAGAAATTTTACCTATCACAGAATTTATCTCTCCCTGAAAGTCTTTCTCGTTCCTTTCTTATGCTTTTAATATGTAACTATTTAAACATAAAATTAAGGGTTATTTTTTGTTGTTGTTGTTGTTGTTGTTGTTTTGGTTTTTTTTAAGGAATAAATCCTAGGTAGACAGTTCAAAAGGAAAGACATGTAACTGGGTATTATTTCTGAGTAACAGAGTCTTACTTCTAAACGCTAATTTCATCCTGCTAGGTTGACTCAGTCCAGATACATTTGCAATTTCACCAGAATTGATGAATGTCTCCTCTAGGATGGTGGATGTCTTATGCAAGAAAGAATGACTAGTTAGCTAGTTGAAGCAGAAGTAGCTTGTTAGTTACTTTCTGGAAGACAAGGGCAGGCTCTCAGTGCAGCTCTGCCTGTAATCACAGCAACTGGCTCAGACCTGTGAAGGGGTACACAGCTCACAGCAAGCAGCACAGCATCAGCAGGATCAAGCAGACAAATTATAAAGAGTGGGTAGGTAGGAATGCTGCCCAGAATCACAAGAGAGATGATAATAACACATCACAATTGAGGTAAATCCGATATATGCAGAAGGAAGCTCAGCTTATTCAAGCGTGAATAGGATAAAGGTCATGTTGCTGTTCCACATCTAAGACTGCTGCACAGACAGTGCATGTTCCTTTGGTTGTCCTGCAAGCCCATCAGTTTCTGAGTGTTTTATTCTCATTGCTGTAGGAGCAGCAATAAGACTTGACCTATGTGGAATGAGGAGACCTTGGTTTACGCAATAATCTTCATTCTGGTACTGCATGGGTTTGCCACCCTTCCAGTGCATACTGGGGTCCTTGTACCACCAGCCTATCAATCTCATCAGGTTAGAGTTGCATCCTTTGAGCATGTAAATTCTCCCAAAGGGATGAAAACTGTTGTAGCTAGAGGTGTCGGTGACTGCAGCCGAAAACACGAAACCTGAAAGGCAGTGAGATTTTTTCCTGCTTAGCCTCTGTAAAATTATGAACAGAAAACAGGCATTGCTTGCATTTCTCTTCCTACTGGGAATAAATGGAAGAAGTAAAAATTGTCCTGGCTCTGATTTTTATGATGGCCACAGGAAGAGTTATCTTACATGTGATTTTTTTAGGCACATCCTCTTTTGCTCCTGAAAATTTTGCTCAGGAAAATTGAAAGTCTTCATCAATTTGCCTGCAGTTGCTCCATGCCTGGCAGCCCTAAGAGGTCAATCAGATTGTGTGCAGACTGAAAATGTTTGAGGTTTCCAAATGTCTAAGCAAGTCAGAACTGCATGTCCGTCCTGTAGCATGGTCACCTACAATGAACACAAAACTCCTGGCAGTCACCACTGAGGTAACTATAACAGACTTGGAAAATGTCAGATTTGCTTCACTGTTTCGTTCTCAGTGAACACAGTTGTACAGGGCACATTCTGTAGGTCTGGGACATCTAAAGGGCAGCAATTCGTGGGCATAGTTTTCATCTTCTGAAACTGTGCCATTTGTAGACTTCATGATTTTTCTGAAAGGCGTAAGCAGTTACATTCACAAGGGAATTCCATTAATGGAATGACTTATCTCAGCTGACTTAGCAGTAATTCAGAGATATTAGAGATGATAAAGACCTGTTTGTACATTTTGGCCTACCTCTCTGTACAGGCAGGGTTAAATCTGTCCTAGAACCACTTCAGTTTCATTTGTCCCAGATGATAGTACATTATACCCCAGGGAGTGCTCCATGGCTTCACGCATTCCACTTCTAGGAGTTTATCCAGACAGTTGGCTTAGATTTTCCTGTCCTAATTTTCATCTCATTACTTTCGGCTATTCTCTGTTATGCTACCTATCTCTTTTCTCTGCTTAGTTTTCGTGTCCTTCAGCTATTTGTTAATGGTTATCTTGATGCCTTTTAAGCATTCCACAATGAGACCATGTTTATTTAGATCTTTTCATCTTTCTTCATAAGTCAATGCCTCCAGCCCACTTTAATCGTATCAGTGGCTTTGTGCTGACCTCTCTGCAATTTACAGCTCTTCTCAATAATGAGAGTCTCAGGGCTAAACACAATTTTCTGGGAACAGCCACACACTGTAGAGAAATAATTTTACCTGTGATTTCACATGTGATGTATTTGCAGCTGCAATCTACATTTTTTCCCCACAGTTTTGCATTGGAAGGTCTGTTTTTTGTCAGGATTACCCAGTTTGCTATGTTATGTCTGCTGTTTTGCTTGTTTGTTTGTTTGTTTGTTTTCCTGACATCCGTACAAATTATGAATGGGGAAAAATTATTCAGAGGAACGTGGAGATCAAGGGCACATGGAGGTTTTTCTTGGTTTTAGTGAAGAGGATGGGAGTATGGGAATAGTTACTATCTTTATGCATTGGACTCAGTGAATATACACTGCATGGGAAAGCTGAGCAATGCACAATGGCTGCGTTCCTGAGAGTTCTTTATTTTAAGAAATTTCATCAAAACTGGTGGTCTGGATGGAAATCCCTGTTCATGCCAGTGGAGGTGGAAGAAATCAATGCCACCCTTTTCCCATCCCCAGTCCCTGTTCCTGAAGTTGCCTTGTGAAGGGCTTTCAAAGCAAAAATCCACAGCTTCTGT
This sequence comes from Columba livia, assembly GCF_036013475.1. Taxonomy (NCBI): domain Eukaryota; kingdom Metazoa; phylum Chordata; class Aves; order Columbiformes; family Columbidae; genus Columba; species Columba livia. Next base: position 78,619,997 of record NC_088642.1, read on the forward strand.
TTAATGTGACAGAGGAAATAAAGCCAGCAGAGGGTAGCAAAACAGTAAAATGGGCAAAGTGAGAGCCACAGAACATTCATCTTAAGATTGCTTTTATTAAGGGCATATACAGAGCATGAACTCAAAGGATTTTTGTTAAACAGGAAGACGTTTCCTGCAGTTGAGAACATTAGTGATGCACAGGTTTGGTTTTTTTTTAGAAAAACATCAACAGTGGCAGAGGAGTGAATGAAGATGTATTAGAAGTCTGACTTCTCACTTGATGAGTGTTTTGTTGTTATTGTGAGTTCAACGTTTCTAATATTTCTGTCTTTCCTCACAGTGCTCATTTGTTGTCTAGGTTCTCCCGAGTTCCTGGGTAAACTGTGTGGGATTTGTAATAGGAAAAGAACTGACTATGGCAAAAATGGGTAAGTGGAGAACAAATCATTCTCTGCAAACTTCAGGCAGGATTATAAGGAAGAAATACTGTACTCCTTTAAGATTCAAGTTAAAAACCACATTCATTTCTAACATGGTTTAGCGGTGTGCCTGTTGTTTTTAACCCAGTTTTTCTGTAGCTGAACTACTGCGACAATCACACTGTATAACTTGTCCTAAGAAGTGCATGTTTCCCTTGAATATGAAATGGTCCTGTAAAATGATTATAAAATGTAGACATGTAAATTATAGGTGCTCTCATTACGTGATTTTTGTTTAAACAAATGGCTGTTACATACGTGAATACTCCTGGCTTGGGTCCTTCAGTCTCATGGATAAAGTCCTTCAAGAAATCTCAGTGGGCTGACTTCTTCTGTATGTGAAACAGGGGATTTTCAGCATTTCATCCAGTTTTGCTGAATATTCATCATGTTTGTCTTTATTTTGGTGCATCCTGCAGTGGAAATTATGGTAAAAACACAGGAATCGCCCCAGATTTATTCAGTGTAAAAAAGGATATGACTGAAAGGAAAAGGGATACTGGATGTTTACTAGGTGAGTACTAGCAACACAGGCCATCCTTTGATCTAGTTTTCATCTCTATGTGTAACAACATGGAGCAACTGAGTATGACAAAAAGGCCTTTAGAAATGTCACACATACTTGAACATTATAAATAGAAATAGTAACTCATATTTTTTTGGTTCTTACCTCTGTTTGACTAGTGATTCATATGAAAAATCAGTATTCAGCCTAGTGGTTTTTCTATGGCTCAGTTTTTAGACTAAAAGAGTGTATCCTTTCTCTGTTTAAACATATATATGTTTATCCACGATGATTTAGCCATGAGAACTCTAATGTGGAAAATGCTATCATAAAACATTAAATTTTTCTTTGAGTAAGCCTGGCTTTTTGGAGGAAGTCTTCATTTTGTATGTGATTCCACTGCAATTAATGAAGCTCTAGAATCTAACCAGGATATAAATGGATGTCTGATTGCTTATGTATTCAGAGCAGGTATTTCTAATTTAAAATACAAAACCTAATCCATACCACTTCCTTCATTTTGGGAGCCTTTGCTCTAACATTTTGCCATTCATCATTTTCTTTCAAGTTGCTGCAGATACAGAGAAAGAAAGAGATGGTGATTTTTTCTTTTATGTTTCCTTAATGCATTTTGATAGATAGGGAAAAAAATTGTTAGCCATATCAATGTATATAATAGTAGAATGGCATTTTCAACCACTGCTAGTTGAAAGGAAAAAAAATGCTCAAAATCATACATCAATAAAACTTTAGAGATCTGATCTTTAATTGAGAAACAGCCTAAGTACCCAGACCTTTGATAGATAAAAAAATGAAAGTGTCTTTACAGATTTGAAGTGTGATGGAATAACTACAAAGAATTAATAAACCTAAGGAAATAACTTACGATGGTTGATCTCTGATCTTCTCTTGCTTCTCCTTGGGAGATACAGCCTTAGCATTGCTATAAGGCTCTGACCTCTCCTACCAAGGTCTTCAGGCTCTTACCGAGCTTTTATGTCAGTACCTACTGGAAATCCTCCAAAGGTAGCTGAGCAGCATGTACCTTTTTTTTTAGACAATCTTATGTGCTCCTTATTAATTTTTTTTACGATCCCAATGATTATGGAAAAAAGTCCATCAGAAATTCCTAACCTCAGTGGATAATCCTTGGGGCTTTTGAGAAAACTTATATTATGTAACTCTAACTGTACGGATTTTATTCCAGGCAGAAGGTTGACCCGCATTTATCAGGTATGGTGAAAAAATATCCTTATGTAGCTTTTTTTCCCCCTTTTCCATTTTGTTCTAATCCTGCAGTAGCCATGTGTCAACTTTGGTTGTAGGTGTGAAACAGAATATCCATGATGACCACAAGGCCACTGTTTTTTTTCCTGTCGTTTGTGAATAATGTAAAAGCATCAGTTCAGCATCGTAGGGTCAGACAGACGCAGCAGCGTCCCAGGTTTTGGTTGTCACTTCTTCTCTGATGAACCTGGAAAGGAGTGCCATGGGATCTGATCCACTACAAGAGGTGCAGATTTACTACTCAAGACCAGTGCCAGAACAAAAACTGTATGAAGTAAAGACAGTTCTGGTTGTTTTAGGTGCAGCCATACTAGCTTTGCAGACAGAGGCATCCTGACAAAATCTGTGGGATATCCACACACAGAAAAATGACAAAAGCAAGGATACACTTGTAGCAGAGATTGTTCTGGCTACCCATGCTTATGAGAAACTAATCAAAGAGAACTGAGATCTACAGTCTTTCCAGGTACAAACCTTTCTCTGAAGTCAACGGGAATTTTCTGTGCAAAAGAACAACAGGATATGGCCATGATCCTTACAATCTGTTATCTAAGCTGATGCTGTCATAGTCAGGTACTAAATAAGATGGTTAAGAATTGAATCTGAGTCTTCTGCCAACCTATTACAAGTCAGTGTCTGCATGTCTCAAAAAAACACACACTGAACTGACAGAATCACTTTGTGCTCAGATAATAATAAACTGATGTAGTTCTGTGGCATTCCACTGAATTTATAGGAGCTCTGTGGGCAAAAAAAATAAAATTGAACCTGCTATTTTTAGTGAAGCCTTAGAATAAGTCCTTGTTGCTTATGATTAGCTTTAACTTCTGTGAATAAAGCACCTTATTTCCTACTTAAAAAAATCTCTTTCAGCACATGCCACAGCTTCAGTGAAGTTAAAGGTTTTCTGGTGACACTGAAATAACTATTTAAGCATCTAATTGTTCCTTTGCAATGTTGAAAAGTAATGTTGCATGATTCTTACTGTTTTCCCTACACAATCCAACGCTGTTGTTTTGCTTGCTTTCTACAATTTCTCTGGTTCTTTTCTGGCTTAGTCTTTCTCAGTGTAACCTTATGTTTTCATAAATGTAAGTCAAGTGTGAATTGTCACTGTCATTGTTTTGCTCTTCTCTCTTTCAAGAACTGACACCTCTGATCTTAGTTTAGCAGCTTATTAATCACAGCAATAATAATCTTAGCAATGACAGTTCACAATATGAGAAATTGTTGGGGAAGATGAACAGGCACGTGTATATTCCCTGAAATGCTTGTGTTATCCATTTCCCTTTGGCATAATAATTTAAAACACAACGTATAAGCCCATTGGTATTTTTAGGAGGGGTGCAAAGCATGGGAGTCACGCTGCAGTAACTATTTTCAGCTGTCAAGTACAAATATGAAAGTTTCTAAACTCTGACACTGGATGCTGAACTCATCAATAATGAGCTTCATGCCGTAAAAACATTCACAGTTTTCTTACTGTTGGTTCCACCATCAATAACATCAGTTCCATTGCAGTACCTTTGAATCTCTGAAATCTTTGGGCAGCTGATTATCTGGGCTTCCAGTATGAGAAGTAACCGATGGAACAATTCTTTCCCCACCTAACGGGATCGTCCCATGGCTGAGCTGCAATGTACACATTGCAACCTCATTTGGATGGAGAGGAGAGCGCTCTTCTTGCTCCAAGAGCAGAACAACTCTAATCAAGAGGCAGGAAAATGAGAGAAGAGCAGGGTGGGGCTGGGCAAATTACCAGAAGTTTGAATTCACTGTGTTCATCTCCCAGACAGGGGTGGGAAGAGAAACCTCCCGTAGGTCAAGCATGAGCAGTGACTGAGAAGCAGCACTATGGATGCTCCAACTGGAATCTCTGCATGGCACTTGGAGAAGAATTCTTGATTTACTGCTTCCTGGAGATTTTATTCCTAATTTGTTGTCGCAGTATAATAAATATGCACCATACTTTATAGTATCTGGATCAGATTAGGCAATTACTGATGCCATGGCATTTTTAAGCTTAGAGAAAACAAAAGCAAGGTGCTAAAGGGAATGTTCCCATAAGGCATCGGAGAGGCAAAGAACAATTACATGCTGAATTCAAGTGACATTTCATGTGCTGTTACTAACAGAAGTGCAAATGCATTATGAATTCTTGAACATGCTCCTTCTTTACCTCCTCATCTCCTGTAATCACTTTTTCCTGTACATGTGTACTCTCTCACACGTACTGTTTTTAGAGAAAATTTTCAGAAAGTCCAAATACGAAACTTGAGTCATCCTTCAGTTTTGGCTGAATTTGAACTTTTTACCTAGTAGTCAAAAAAACCTGACTGAATATACTGTTCCCTTGTTTTAGTCCATCATGTTCCACAAAGGGACCATTTTTGTTATACGTGTGTGAGCACACTGCGGTGGGATTAATCATAAACCTGGGCCTGTGAGTGTCTGTGTGTGTGTGAATGATGTTCTCTGTGAGCTGAGCTGTGACCAAGAACAAAGTAAGGCCTAAGCCTCAGAAAGCAGCCTCTGTGCTCTCCTTTAAATGCCCTAATTCATCTCTGGGCAAAAGGGGCTAGAACATACCCAGCAGGTCCCCTGAGGACGAAGTGCTGCTCGTATCACGACAAATGCACAAGGCGAAGTCTTATATCAGATGTACTGTGCACTCCATTGACAAGTCTGGAAAATTATGACACTTTTCAGACCTTTCCTGCTTTTCGTGTTGCTGAAAAATATTTCATCTTGAAATTTCTTCTGGCTGCACGTATTAGTGTGTAATTTCACATCAAACGGAGGCAGAATAAGGAAAAGGCCAGCAAACTCTCACCCCTTCGCCTGTGTTCAAATCTGAGTGTGAACTGACATTTTAAGAGTAAATGTGACAAAAATGTCATGTCTTGACAGTGTTTCTCAGTTCCTAGTCTAGAGGGAAAGCTAGAGCTGGCTGTCCTTGTTGTGCTAATGAGTAAAACTTCCTCCCCTGTGATTCATGATGTGGCGGTCCTGAATGCTTTTAAGACCTGCTCAGCCAGAGTAAACTAAAAGGCAGCCTCAGGAAAGTCAGCTTGATGGGACAATGTGCTTGGTTAGGCCTAAAATATTGTGCTGTTTCTGAGTGAAAAACAATAATAAAAAAAAGAATTATGCCTAAAGCTGGGAAATAAGCCCCTTACATCCGATGATATAGTACTCATTTTTTGTTTCCTGGAACAAATCAACAAGCTGCTTAGGCAGCTTTTTGAATAGTAAAATTTAGAAAACTTAAAAAGGTAGCACTACCCTGGGGACATCTTTTGATGCATTATTTCTGGAGTGTTTCCTAATGTCTCACCACCTGATCTTGTTCTCAGATTAAACAATTAAGCTAGCGGATTTAAATCAACATACAGTTCAGGAGACGAAGTGACATGAAAAGGGAAGTTGCATATCTCTTCTCATACAAGGGGCCTTTTCATGACTTCCCTAGGTTTTCCTTGCCGTGGTAGTACCCAGAATGTGACAAGTGGCAGGCAATAGCACCCTCCCTCACCAGCTTCTGCTGCCACATCAGCTCATGTGTGTTAGCAGCTCTGGGAAGGCAAACACACAGATTCTCTGATGGTGCACCCCACAGGCTGGAAGGAACATAAGGCAGAAAACAGACAACCTCTAGTATTTATTTTCCAGGAAAAATCTTGCTCCAGAGGTTATGTACGTTACTGCTCTCACCTGTCCTACCTTACCAGTCTTCTAAAAATGTTAACCTCATTGCAGAGCTGGTTAAAAGGATCTAGCATCCACGGAGGTGGGTTTATGGGGAGAGGAACGTCTGAGGTGCAGGTGTGCTCGTTCTCCTGTAGGCTCTGTCATGGGGATGGTGGCTCGGACAGAGGAGGGGACATTGCAGCCATTCGCTCAAGGCAATGTGTCAGCCCTCGTTGCTGCAGCTCCACTGGCAAACAGGCAAATCAAATAAAAATTCTCTCTAGCAATGGAGGAAGATTCCTGGATAATAAAGAACAGATTTGTGTATTTGCGGTAGTTTCTTTGGCAAAGAAAGAGTCAACTTCTGTCACCATTATAATTGTAGATCATTTCCTAGCACTTTAGGTTTCATTATGCTTCAGAAAGTAATGACTATGTGACATTGTTCAGTGAACTTGATTTCTAGGAGTGTAGTAATACTATTCCAAACATTATGAATTAATTTGACAGTTGATTAAAGCTGATCAGAATAAATTCATTTAAACTTCATATAGAAGTCGTATACTTTTCCAAATAACGTGTGGTGTGATTTTGCAGTAGTTAATGGACGTTTATCATTATGATTGGATGATTGAGTCTTCTGCATCAAGGTGAGAATAATGGCCTAGAATAACACTCATTCTTGTTCATACTTAAATAGCCAGTCTCTGATTTCAGCTAAAGAGATAAGGAAATAAATGGTAACAACCATATTCCCAGATTAACTTTTTTTTAATTGTTTTTTTTTTTTTTTAAGTTGCGTTACTTTTCCTTCCATGGCTTGAGCTTTCTCTTTTATGAAAAACCCATATGACCTTCATTATCAAAGAGTTAAGAGTGTGTATAGCTCTTAAAAATACTTAATTCATTCTCATACTGTACTTCAAGGCTGACCAAATGTACTTCAGGGTCGGGGGTCTCCTTAAAGACTATGCAACAAAATTTGATTAGTGGAGAACACTGGCCTGCTTTTAATGTCTATTTATTCAGATTTTATATGATAAACTGTGCTTCTCGGGAACTTAGCTATACATACCTTGTGAATGAAATTCTCCTAACACCAAATAAATATATGCTTCAGCCATCATAGTTATAAAAGGCCTCTTCATAGCAGTCAGAAAAGTCACACAGTCCCCACTGAAGGCAAGAAAAGTCAACTCAGTCCAGCCTTGCACCTGCCACACCTCAGTGAATGGCAAAATAGATGGACCTGGCATCTTACCTAAAGCGTTAAGATATTAGAGCTATGCGGACTATCATAGGAGACAGCCTGTAGATCCTTTATTTATTTTGAACTGTCTCCACTGATATGAATTACAGCTGTGGAGCATGAGAGAGAAGGAGGCATTCTCTTTGCCTGCCACCTCTGAAACCACATACAGGTATAGGGGTTAAAATTCAGGACCGTAAGACTTATCATCTGTCAGGGCTTATCCTGAAGCAGTTGAACTGTGGCTGAAGTACTGGTTTGTAAGAACATTTTGCTCTACCTTTAGTTTCTTTAAATTTACAGTGTATAATTTAAGGTCTAAAAAGGGCTGAAAAGGAGTTCAAGAAGACAAACAATCTATTAACATGCACTGAGTTTAGCTGAACTTATTTAAGCCTCCCAAAACAGGTATTTCCCTGCTACAGTGTAGTGGTTCCTACTCTGAGATGGGTCTACCTCTCCTGATACAACAGACAGCGTCCCAGTCAAGTGTTTACTAATCACTGTAGAGCACAGTAATTTCTCTTTGTATCTTCCATAAAACAGCGCAGTATTAATATAAAATATAATTTAAAATTTGTGGTCTGTCTATAACCCCTGGGACCTTTTATGCCACTTGACTTACGGTAGTTGCTTAATCCTCTTTTGATATTTGTGAATCCAGTGTCTTCTGCCAAGCTGAATTTCCTCCTTGATTTTGGAAAATTTCTTTGTTGATATAATTTTGAATTCTGATTCTGTCTTCTAAAATAATTTCAACACAGTCATTATTTAATATCAAAGCCGCCATCATCATTGTTGACTTTCTATACAAAGTACAAAAATATTTGACTACTGCTTAGTCACAGAGAGAAAGTTATTCAGGTTAGTGGGAGAGGAATATAGATGTTCAAGCTGCAAAAACTCCTCTCTCCAGTTAAGTTAAAAAAAAGAAGGGAGAGGAAATCAGTCTGCTGAAGAAACCACATTCACATCCCTGTTCAAGAGAGAGGTTTTCAGCAGAAGGTTCAGAAGGTTGACTAGACAGCTAGGTTATTCCGTGATGAACGATAAAGTCAAAGCAGAGCCAGGACGTGGATGGAGGCATAGGGGTATGCACCTATAAGAGAAAGCAATGAGACTCCAAAAGGACATAGCAAAGCAGACAAATATGCTAAAACACAAGTAGAGAAGCCATTGTGATATCCCCAAGAAAAAGAAACCCCTTGTCAAGCATGTTGGGCAAAGCCTTTGGTTGTAGAAATGATCAAAGGAATGATACATGATATATCCTTTATAAATAACTGCTAGTGGAAGGTCATTACTCAGTTCACTACAGGCTACTGCAGAAAGATCCTTTAGTATAATTCACACATGATCAATAAAATAAAAGTTCATCAGTGAAAGGGATGAAACAAGTTACATCATCAGGTTCTCCAGTCTTCGCTACTACATAGCCACAGTTAAGCCAGATTCTTACCCTAACAGTCTTAATATTCAGATACCAATGCAATGACAAAACCAGTTTGGGTTGAGCCCTGCTGTTGCTTCTAACATCTCTTCTTCGTCCCCTCCTGGAGTATGTCACTGTACTATCCCTCTGCTCTAATTGCCTTAGCATTAATTTGGACATTAGTTTTGGTTTCCTAGCTGGTTGTGAAACAGGATTTCTTTCCTGGTTCTCAAAGCACAGCAAACTGATGAGTTGCATCTTTGTCAGCTCTCAAATGAGCTATCTCTTGCTACACAACACCCCACTGGATTTTCCTGGAGTTTCTGTTATCGTCTATGAACCAAACCTTATTTTTGCCCTCAAAAGATTATAAGACATTTAGATTTTCTTATGTAATGGTTCTTTTTTACTACTACTGGCATTTCATAGAATCGTAGAATAATTTTGGTTGGAAGAGACCCTCAGGATCATCGAGTCCAAACATAACCTAACCTAACCTAACCGAACCTAACCGAACCTAACCGAACCGAACCTAACCTAACCTAACCTAACCTAACCTAACCTAACCTAACCTAACCTAACCTAACCTAACTCTAGCACTAAACCATGTTCCTAAGAACCTCGTCTAAACGCATTTTAAACACCTCGAGGGATGGTGACTCCACCACTGCCTTGGGCAGCCTGTTCCAATGCCTGACAACCCTTTCCGGGAAGAACTTTTTCCTAATATTCAATCTAAACCTCTCCTGGTGCAACTTGAGGCCATTTCCTCTTGTTCTATCACTTGCTACATGGGAGAAGAGACCAACATCCTCCATGCTACAACCTTCTTTCAGGCAGTTGCAGACAGTGATAAGGTCTCTGCTCAGCCTCCTGTTCTCCATGCTGAACAGCCCCAGCTCCCTCAGCTGCTCCTCATCACACTTGTGCTCCAGACCCCTCAGCAGCTCCATCGCCTCCTCTGCACTCTCTCTAGTATTTCAATGTCCTTCTTATGATGAGGAGCCCAAAACTGAACTCAGGATTCAAGTTGGGGCCTCACCAGTGCCGAGTACAGTGGCACAATCACTTCTCTAGTCCTGCTGGCCACACTATTCCTGATACAAGCCAGGATGCTGTTGGCCTTTTTGGCCACCTGGGCACACTGCTGCCTCCTATTCAGCTGGCTATCAATCAGCAATTTCATGTAAGTTCACCATTGTCACCATCACAAGAAAGCTGTTACCCAATCTATGTGTGCTGTCAGCATGACTTCCTGGTCCCATCTCATACAGTATTCACCTTTTAACTAAAAGTATCATCCAGCTATGAGAGAGGTGACTGTTGAGCACCATGGGAACAATATAACAGTGTTCTTGTGAGAAGCTAGTAGAAAGAAATAGCTAAGAGGGTAGCAAAAAGCACATGCAGCATTTTGCTGTGCATTTGATGTGCTTCAAGTGAGGATATAGAATATGTTAACATTATTACTGATTCTTGCATGATGATAATTTCCAGCACCACAGTTTCAGGAGTGGGCTAGCATTGTGATAGGTATTGCTGGTGGTTCTCTCCTGCTGGGAACAGCAATGTATTTTAATCATTAATATTTGATTGCATGGGGTGCTCTGAGAGTGAGAAATAGCAAGTGTCATCATAGAAGCTTCAGGAACAATAAAATGTGGAGCCTAAACTGCAGGATGTTAGGCATATCCTTTTGAGGAGCTCCGGCTTTGAGACTGACTCATCTCTGCATCCTGCTGACAGTCTTTGGGGTTACACCACTGTAAGCCTGTGTCATGATAACGCAATCACTAGGGGAGCAATAAGATCTCTGGATATTTAGGAATTTGTCTTTGAATCTTATCCTGGCAGCTTTGTTACCTCTTTATACTCAGTTCTTCGTCGTCACTGGTTGATTACCCCTCAAGCCCTTGCAGTTTCTGCAGAAGGCTCAGTTGTAGGAAATGCTGGTCTTTGCCTTTCTGTATTTTCTGTAAAAAGGCTTTGACAAAAATAGAAGAATGTTGCAGATGATAAAACAACAGAGGCAGTCATTAGGCTTACCCTTCTGTCTCAGTGGGTCCACAGTCTCACCTATCTTGTGAGGATGACTGATTAGTTCCTGCAAACTGCCCCAGGGCCGTCGTATACTCTCGGTTCCCAACCCAAATCTTTCTGCTGCTTTTATTAAAGGTGGTCACTGGTGCTGGTGCACTCAATCTTCTGCTGTTTCTCTACACTGGAATGAAATGACAAAGGTCTTTATTCTCTCCTAATAGGAGTTCAACTTCCCCATTTCTGGTATGCAGCAGTAATATGTGAATCATCATAAACAAGTTTTTATTTTTCCAGGTCTTAAATTTCTGCTGTTGTCTTAAATTTCTGCTTGTACTCTCATGTAGTGAGCTAGACCATGGAACTGATGAGTCAGCAGAATTTATTTTGGGATAAATAAGAAAAAAGGGTTATTTTTCAGATCAGGAAGTTTCCGTGTTCCAGACTTGCTCAGGTGTGCAAGCAGATGTGCAGGTACAGCAGAGGAGACAACACAAAGGGTGCAGATGGGTGTCAAAGAGGTGGGTGGAGAGACTAATGCAGAATTCCTGCCGTGGCCTTATGTCCGTTGAATTAAGTAATTTCCTTCTGTCCTCCTGTGTAAGAACTTTCAATTAACATTTCTACTACATACCGTAATTGCTTCAGGCTGTTTTCCCCCTGCTTGTAGCTTCCTTAAAATGTGATATTATGTTTTTTTAAACACACAATTTACCTATTCAGTGTGTAGCCCCTTTTTCAGTTATAGAAAGTTGTAAGCTTGTGAGCTTTTCTTGGAGTCCATTTGTACAATTTCCAAGCAAATAAAAATCACTGATCTGAGTATGAGGTGACCGTTTGTACTTTATAAGATTTAGGATCCTCAAATTAAGGGTGTTGAGCTGGGCACACAGCCCAGATGATTAGTAGTGTTTAAATAACTGATTAGACAAAGACGGTTTTAACCTATTATCACTTAAACTTCCTTTGAAGTGCAGAATTGTTCCCTTGTGTTTATCACAGCTTCTTACCGAAATTGGATGTGGTTACACTGCTGTATGGTCCCCTTTAAATGACTATGCATTTTTCTTTCTAGGGGTGGGGGAGGACTAAATAAATTCTAATTATTTGATTTTTTTCCACAACCATGATGTTACCTTAACACATCTCCAACCTGCAGAAAGGTGCAAAAGTGTCTTAGTTTTCTTGACAAATAGGGCTCTCTTATTTTTTTTTACGTCTTCTTATAGAAAAATAAAAAACCACACTCTGATGGCAGCAGAATTATTGCTTTCTGATGATTCATTGCTAATTTCTGTTTCTTTGTCTTTATATTCTGTTGTCCCGACTTTGAGAAATTCTACAATAATCCTCAGGAAAACTATTTCTCTTTTCTTCCTGGCACATTGATGCTTCTGCTTTAGGAAGTCATTAACAATGCATTAAATAGGAGTCATTACTCATATGTAAGAGAAATTCTTGTTGCAAGTAAAATGTCTTGGTTTTAAAACAGTGATTTATATAATTGTGTATTAGATCGTTTCTTAATCATCTGCCATCAACAAAACAATCTATAGAATAGGTTTAGCATTTGCAAAAACTGCTTCACAGCTAGAAATAAGAAAAATAATCTATGAAATTTCTATTTACCGATGAGACTCGAATGTGGGTTTGAATCATGAAGAGCACATTGCTGAATATATTAAGCAATGAAATAGAACTTGCAGCTGACCAGGTTTGCTAATAGGTACCTCTGCAGTCTGTGGGAATAAACAAATAGGCATAAACATTAAGAAAAAAACCACCTTATTGAAAGACAATGAAGGTTAATGAGTTAGCTGTCAATTTTCTGACTACAAAGCAAAGTAGTTAAAAGGTATGTAAGTGAGTATTACGAGCTGGTGTTCATTTCAAAGACAGAGAGATTATGTCGGCTACTGAGTGGTACATTAGTATAGATGTGACCTGCTATTCTAATCAATTTTATTTTCTCCGCAAAAAAAGGAAAAGCATTCTGATTTAATCTTGTGATTTTGTTTCTATATACACAGAATATTTTGCTTTTGGCAGCTCGAGCACGAGAGTAACTTACTCTGCTAATACTGTATTTCGGTGGTCTCAGATGGATTTACATTTTTGGTCTCTGAAGAATCGCCTTGTAGCTTTTACATGTTAGAAAGTGATTAAGTTTTGGAAAGAATGTTTATTCCACCTCTCCAGTCTATATATTATAATTTGTGAAGATTATATCATAAATCTAGCCAATAATCAGCATAACAGCACGACAGTTTACATATCTCTTTCCTGAATTATCACACACTTTTGTCTTACAATTTGCTCTTGAATGCAGGCTGGAGTATTAAGATGCCTTGCATGAAAAATGCTTCCTGAAGCCCTCATTAACTTTGCTTTCTTTTTAATTTTCATGTGTAATTCGTTGTCTTTTTATCAGTGTCATGCTGAAACAAATGGCTTTATTCCAATGTTCTCTGTTATGCTTACATCACGTTAATCCTTTTTGGTTTGGTAACCTTTACTTCCAAACATTATTAATTTATCTCTTATAATTTTAGTTAAGGATCACAATGGCCTTTTTCTCCATCCATCTGTCCAACTCATCCACATTCATACATAATATACAGAACTTTAAAAAAATATGTTACTAACATCAGAGCACTTTTAAAGTTCTCTGGTGTTTTAAGCAGATCCAAATCTATTTCAGAAATGTTCTCTCTCTCATTGACACACCACGTTTCACAGTTCTCAGTTGGCAAATAAAATGAAATGTCTATGATCATTTATCATCCACAGATGGAAAATAATACAGTGTGCAAGGTGGGAATACTGGGAAACATAGCTCTCCACTACTGGCTTTGAAACATTAACAGAAGCCTCAAATTGAGGTAAAATGCGCATTGCTTAAGGTGAGGTCTCCTGTGGAGCTTTGTCCCACAAGCTGCTCACACATGCAAGACACACAGAAATTAGGAAATCTTTCTCTGCACACCTCGTATTATTAAAAAGGACTGTCGTGAGATCTCCTTTCTTTCTCTGGACATCTAATTTTCCATGCATGTTTGTGTAAAATTACCTTCCTGTTTTATACACATTACAAATGAGATACCACTACCCATGTTAGTATATTTATTCTTTTTACACACTATGTGTCCTTCTGTATATTTTTGCCAAAGCAATTGTTGGGTGAGTCTGAACAAAATGATACTGGGCTGTGTTTGAGCTCAGATGTGTCTTCATATATGCACTAGAGGAAAATGTGAACATAGCAGGGGAAAGGGACCTGGGGGTCCTGGTAGACAACAGGATGACCATGAGCCAGCACTGAGCCCTTGTGGCCAGGAAGGCCAACGGTACCTGGGGTGGATTAGAAGGGGGGTGGTCAGTAGGTCAGAGAGGTTCTCCTGCCGCTCTACTCTGCCCTGGGGAGACCACATCTGGACTATTGTGTCCAGTTCTGGGCCCCTCAGTTCCAGAAGGACAGGTAACTCTGGAGAGAGTCCAGCACAGGTCAACAAAGATGATCAAGGGAGTGGAGCATCTCCTGTGTGAGGAAAGGCTGAGGGAACTGGGGCTCTTTAGCTTGGAGGAGAGTGTGACCTTATTAATGTTTACAAATATATAAAGGGTGAGTGTCAGGAAGGTGGAGCCAGGCTTTTCTGGCAACTGACGGTAGGACAAGGGGTAATGGGTCCCAACTGGAACACAAGAGGTTCCACTTAAATTTGAGAAGAAACTTCTCAGTGATGGTGCCAGAGCCTGGCCCAGGCTGCCCAGGGAGGTTGTGGAGTCTCCTTCTCTGCAGACATTCAAACCTGCCTGGACACCTTCCTGTGTAACCTCATCTGGGTGTTCCTGCTCCATGGGGGGATTGCACTGGATGAGCTTTCGAGGTCCCTTCCAATCCCCGACATTCTGTGATTCTGTGTGATTCTATGATAATGGAGCAGGTCCAAGCAGACCTAGCATTCATTTCTGTTTCTGATCCTGAGGTCATAATGCTCCAAATGTCCTGTATTTTCCTTTATGGTGGAGTTCCAGATCAAGGTGGAGATAATTAACAAGAAGTGGGCTGGGGTTAATCACTGAGTCATTGCTCCTCAGACAAAGCCTGTTGTGCTCATGGTTGCAGGACCAAACTATCAGAATAAAAAGATTCCTGTGATCTTTGAAACGACAGCTCTGTGATGAGGGGTAATGATGGCTTAAAGAAAATAGTGGAAACTTCTGATTCCATGTGTCTTTTGGAGTATCAGAGAATCTCATGGAGCAAATTTATCTCCATATATGCACTATGAATGCTGACTTTTTTTTTCTCATTTCTATCTGCATGATTGGAGTTTGTTAACATATATTTAAATTATATAAATGGTTCTTACTGTTTTATATATGAAACACGAATGAGTCTACTACATTAGAACAAAAGTCTGTTTATCTCATATCCATTTTCTTGATAGTGGTCTGTAGCAGCTGCTCACATCAGGTAATGCAGCAAGAACAGGACATGATGAGGATGCCTCTTTTTGCAGGATGCAATCTGAGCTTTAGAAACTCTTTTGGAGCATTATTCATTTTTTATCAGCCACAATTATCCTACATTTCACGTTTCTGAAAGTCGTTTTTGTCATTTATTTGTTCCTTTGCTCCTGGAAATCTCCACAAAGTGTCCCTGCTTGATGGAGAGTTTTTTCTGGGATTTCCTTGCCACAATGGGACCTCATTTAGGAGAACTTCAGAGCTCCTTATTGTTTTTCACTGTCCAGACACAGTTTCATTTCACTCACTCACCCACACAGGGATACACGTCAATACATTTATGAAGCTTAGCTATTTCTATACATTTTCAAGAAAAATTATATTCAAAAGCCTCCCATTGATTTTTTGATAAATGGTTCATGCAGAAACTTGCTTGACAGCCAACAGGAATGAATAAGCTTATTCCAATAAAATCACCACCATGTCTGATTACAATATTTTTCAATGGCCAGTTCTGTGCAGAGAAAGAGATCCCCACGGGGAGGTCATTTGTCAGCCTAAGTCAGAGCTTCAATGTTACTTTAAAATAGTGTGGTTGAAGTTGAGTGAGAGTTTCTCTTTTTCCTTTCAGGAAAAAAAAAAAAAAAGGTATAAAGAAAGTAGGAAAAAAACAGGGAGAATCACAGCACTTATATAAATCAGGACACGGTGGCCATGTGATTTCGTATAAGCTCCTGGTGCCATTACATTCAATCTGTGTTCTAATGGGGTACTTATTTGTGAAGAGTCTTTTTTTTTTTACTTTTGCATTTTTCTACATCTACCTTTTCTTTAAATCTATTGCAGTATCTTTTTCCAAGGTCTGCTTGAGACCATTTTAATCATAAGATTATCAGAGTCATATTTATCAGTGCAGTGGCTACTATGATATAGACTCTATCCCTAGGAATTAGTTTTGCTCTCAGCTCTTCCCTTAATTATTTTTAACTAAACAATAATCCCTATATCTGAAGCAGCTTCTGCACTAAACAGTTGTTCCAGTGGGATATAAAATTTAAATGGCAATAATTCTACTTGCTTTACTCCACAGCTGTCAGCCAAATCAGATTTTTTTAATAAAGTGTGCATTCTGTTATAATATTAACTATTTCAACAGCAGCAAGAATCTGATGTCCTCAGTTAACGAGGTCTTGATTTTAGTGGAGTTACTGGCTGAAGAGTGAAGGAAAGCTTTTATTTCAGTGTGTTTATCAAATGTGAGCTAATACAGTGAAAAAGAACAAAACCTGTATGCTGTATATTCAAGTTAAATCTTAAGAAGGGAAAGATTTCTCTTAGTTTTTCCTTGCAGCTATGATACATAACTGGAGCTACACATTTTCATTGTTAGTTGAGAAAGAGATTGAACCAAGTTGGATGTTGCATGTGTGTTCTGCTACCGTTCTAGCATCTAGCAAGGCAATAATATTTGGTTCCTTTTGCTTCCCAAGGAATATAATGAAAATTCAGTTCCTAGCACGAATGACCCCTTTGCTCTCTTCTTCTGAGAAGGGTAGATATTACATACTAAATTAAAAACAAAAATCTGTTTCAAAAAAGGATTTGGGTACTGCGATGCTGAGTGTTGTCACATGTAATTTTCAGGTGGCTTCTACCTAGAGTGAAATCCCAAGTGACTTGATTTCACAAAGCAGTTCATGGTGAGATGTCAGGGAAGGATGCAAACCAGACAGACTACTGAGCAGGGAAGCTGGATGGTACGTGTGGTCAGGTTGGGTCTGAAACCTGACCGTTCCTCACGTGTAGGTGCTACTCACAGCAAGACCATCAGGTCTTGACACAGCTCATCTTCATATGGGCTGGGAGGTTAGTCCTTTCCTTCAGTACCGGTCATCTCCTTGACCAGAGGTGCTTCAGAAGAAAGGGGTGGCCCTCTGAATACGAAAACGTAGCTTCCTTTGCTGCTGCTTTGCTGCAGGCCACAAAATCTCCAACATTTAATAAAGGGAGTTTCGCCTCTACCATTTAAGACTCATGATCAGCACTTCATATCAAGCCCTTGCAGCTTAGTAGAGTGAGACTTCTTGACCCTGGGTACCAGAATTTGTGGGGGACACACTGGCCACAAGTCTGTTTTGCCTTCAGTTAGGTCACTGTGAACATAACACAAGATTTTGATGGAAAACAAAATGAATTTTAAACTACTAAAGGGCAAAGTCAACAACATAGTTGCTAGATTTGGAAAGCAAATGCAAAGAAACAAGGCAATTACATACCTTATTAGCCAGCTGTACTTGGCTGGGTTTCCTGCCTCTACTCTGCTTGTTTGCCCAAGAGCTGACAGGATGGATTCGTAGCTCGTTAGAGCTAGGACCAAGTTCCTCTAACGAGCCACATCCATCTGGCATCATCTCTCCCGAGCTGGAGCCTCCAAAGCCTCCAACTTAGCACGAAGTCTGTCTTTAATGAACTGCTTTACTCACCAAAGCTTCTACGGAGTGTAAACATACCCCAAGGGGATTGCCAATAACCCAACAGTCTTGATAGTTAATTTGATTGCTGTTTGAATTTATGAGCCTTCTGCTAATGTAAATCTGTCTGATGTAATATTAGCTGCTGATACACAGACATGTTTTTGAAATACTACTTTGTACTGGGTTGCCCAGATAGTGTTATCACTCTCTTCATCAGCAGATGATGCATTAATACTGTATAAATGGTGCTCTTAATATGCAGGTTGATGAATATACATTGAACCATCTGAGCTTGTAAGATTTTTAGTAACTTGGCTAGCACATCAGAATTATTTATAATCGAACCACTTCAAGAAAACAAAAATATAGATGAAACACTGTGGAACAAAGGAAGACAGAAAGTTCAACATATATGGCTTGTTATTTGAGAAAAACTTGAAAATAATGCGTTTTTCAAATTTTGCGAATGGATTAAAACCTTGAGAAAACTTTCATATTGGCAAAACATAGCAGGCTTTTTTCAACTTTTTGGTAAACTAGGTAACACAAACCAAAAAGTTAAGTCAGCCTGAAATATTTCATTCAATAGAAAAAGGTGTATTTCTTTCATTCTCTTCATGTGTTGTTCAACTTTCAATAAAAAATAATGGTTTCAAAATGAAAATTGACAAATGGTGACATTTTAAAAAATATTACTATGAGATTTTGTAAAGCTCAAAAATCCATACGTTGTTTCATCATTATGTTGACCTCTTTCCAACAAGTCTGATAGCAATATACCTCTTAGTTGCACTGGGAAAGTTTTCTTTCTGGATTCTCTTCTGTCTCACACCCTGAGAAGACACATTGCATGAGTGGGAGATGAGGCT
Organism: Columba livia; assembly: GCF_036013475.1. Lineage (NCBI taxonomy): Eukaryota > Metazoa > Chordata > Aves > Columbiformes > Columbidae > Columba > Columba livia. The sequence continues at coordinate 78,638,471 of NC_088642.1, forward strand.
GAAGAAGATGCTCAGCATCTGCAATCTAACTGAGGGTGTTTGTTTGCATCCTATTGATGTCCAATATGGCCAACATTAGGTTTCTTCGAGATAATTAGAGGTGAGCTGGGTTTTCAGGATTTCAGTTTTAGAGCTTAAATTCTGTACAAATATAATTTTGGGTCATTTGTTTAATCTTGCCCAGGGCAACAGGGAGTCTTTCATTACTATGTGTTGAATCTTTCAGACTTGGAATAAGTGGGAGTTTTCTTTTGCCTTTAGTGCAAAGAGGTGAGATTTTGATTAAAAAAAAAAAAAAAAGCAAGAGCTAGCAGCAGCTTTACTGAAATTATCTTACTTTGCTAGAGAACTTCCAATCCCTAAAGCTTCCCACTAGCAGCATATTTGTGTCTAATTCATTAATTTCTGGTAGCAACTGTTTCTTACCACTTGTTCTCCGTTTCCAGTCAAAATGTAGTGTGGATTTTTGCAATGCAATAAACGAACCACTTTTACAAACTAAATAATTAGATCTTTTAAGGGATTTTTTTTTTTTCCACGCAAGTAATAAAATGCACAGGATTAGCTCTGATTATCTGCACATTCACCAGCTTCAAAACGGTGTATGCATTCTGCAAAAGAATTGATGCAGTGCTCGAGAGCAACGCACAAGTAGCAGCCTTGAAAATCGAAGTGTTCTTTCCACAGACTGGCTGCCGTGGCGAAGTTCACTTACTTTATTTCCTCTGTCATGTGCTGTTGGGATGCACAGCTCTTTTTTGGAGACTCAGTTCTTTGTTGTGGTATAATTGTGATGTCCTCTACAGTCTTTGATAATGCAAAATGATTTGAACCAAAAATTTGGACACTTGTGTGATGTGTTACTAGTTGCACACTCATTAAGAGTTACTAGTGCACTAGGGCATTAGAGCATTTGTTTATAGCTTACCTGTAGCTCTGGAGCCCAGGGAGTACAGTACTGTCATGGTTATTAATATGCCACAGGTGTTACAGTGAGTTTGCAAGACCTCAAGACTGAGGCTTCTTAGGCTAATTTTGTCTGAACGTTTCTTGGATTGTGTGGAGCTTTGTTCTTTTCATGGTTTAGCCTCAGCAGTATTTTCTCTAAAGACCAGATTGCTATATCTAATTTAGCTTACTTTTGCTTATCTTTGTGTAGTACAACCATACTTTTTATGTGGGTAGCTGTAACAAGCCATTGTTTTGTGCATAATGAAATATTTATAAGATGGTGACGTAGTGTAAAGGAATATGAGCCTGGTGGGATAGCAGAGCCCTTGAGAAGTGGGGATGTGGGATGTGGAGGAGATGAGCAGTCACAGGGTGATAAGAGGCCAGGCACAGGCCAGCACTGGAGACCCTGCAGCTATAAACAACTCATCATTGATCACTTAAACAAATACAGACCTGGGGCTGGGTGAAGTCAGCTCCTTAGGGATGAAAAAAAAAAGGAACAAAGAACAAGTATCTAATGTGAAAAAGTCCCCATGTATATTTTAAATTCAGGTGTAATGTGGACTGAGAGACTGGTGAAGAAAGACTCGTGTTAGGAAACATAAAATAACCCCAAAGTGGATCCTAGAGTAAGGAAGAAGAAACTCTCATCATCAACATGCTGCTTTAAGCAAATTACCTGGAATGCTGACAACTTACTGTGTTCCTTGCCAGACTGATGACACTACCATTAGGAACCCAGAAAGTAGTGAAAGCATGAGCAAAACACCTGGAAAATAAGTAGAATCTAGAAATGGGCATACAATTTAAATTATTATATTATTATGGAGAATTTTTTTTAACAGTATTTTTATTTTATTTTTTTAAAGAATAATTAGATGTGGACTAATAGCAGCTCTTTAATTAGGCTATTAAGATTTTATGTATCCTGACAATAAATACTTGATTTTACATACCATTGAATTCCTTTTTTGCACATTGCAATATTTTGAGAATCAGTGACATAAGCTGGATTAGATTTTTTGCCCACATAATAAATGGGCTATTTTCACAGAAAGGGTGAGTGAATCATGCCCTATGTGATGGACTTCAGATTCTTATGAATTTATAGTTACCACTAATTTTAAGAATAATTAGAACATGAATGGAAATGTAATTAAAATAGCACATATACTTGCCATGTTGGTTATATTTCTCTTACTTATAGATTTCTAGTCTAAGAGGGTTGTAACATCCAAGGCTGTTACATCTGAGAGCACCAGTGTAGGGGGCAGTAGGAACATTGCCTTTCTCTTGGATTGTTCTGCAAAAAGCCAGGAAACTAGGGAAATATACTGAGACATTATGAAGAAAAATGTTCATTGCTTTTCTTGCTAACCAGGAGTCCCAGAGCCATGAACAAACTGTTACGAAAGATCCCAGTTCTTTCAAATCAAAATCGGGTCCAGTGAGAAGTCTGTCCCGATCAGGAAAACCATTGTAGTGCCACCAGCCGAAAACATACGCTGTGAATGCAAAGACTCCCTGCTTTTATATCTTTTATGCAAGGTTTGTAGGGTCTGCGCACAAAGCTACAATTTCCTCCACGTCCAGCCCTCCCCTCACATTTCAACTGCAGAGAGCGCCTGGAAGTGCATTTTCTCCCTTTGCCTGTAACTACCATCTGTCTGGGAGAATTGTGTTCTTTAAGGAAAAAGTCATTTCTGGGAATAGTCTAAGTAACGTCATTTTGTATATATAGCCTCCGTTTTACTCGAACAGATCACATACTGCATTATTTTTCTTTTTTTTTCTTACCCCGCCCAGTTAATCAGCAACACAAAGAGGGATAGATTCAATTCAACCCTAATTACTGTGGATAGGATGTAGGGAGCGAATAGTTATGAGACAATGCATAAACAAGGGTGTGATTCATACTGTGACAAAGGCAAGGCACTGCAGATGCAAATTGTTTTCAGGAAAGAAGATAAGGGTAAACAGAAACCCATTTTTCTTCGATATCCCCATGACAAAGACATTAAAATATAATCAGATGCTAATAGTATTAAAATTGCAGACTACAAGCTCAATGGAAAGAAAAGCCTAGCACAAACAAGGTTGGGAACTGAAGACTGAAGAACTATGTAAAAATTAGAGAGCTCATCAGTGAAAAAAGGGCTACATGTGGCTGTATTTTGTGGTCTGGGGTCTTGTTAACAGAATATCAGAAATAACAGAAATGGAGAAAGAAGAGAAGAGCTCTTGGAGATGGTGGAGAAAGGATAAGAGTAGGAGGTGGAAGAAGCTGAACAGCTTCATAGTAGTTAAAAGAAAATAAAGAAATTCAGCTACTTGTTTTGCAGCAGATTGATTTTGCTTGCAACTTTCTTATTTAATCTCTTCATTCATGAGTAATCACTACATTAATTGATTAGCAACTCATTGTCAACTTTGGGTTCTTTGAAAATTTAATGGGAGAGATACCACAGTTTCTTCTCCATAGAGGAAGCTCTTTACCAGAGTTATGAGACGTATGAGAACGACCTGAGAACTCACCACCTAGGCATGATCTGGACATCTACATTTCTGTCACTGGAAATTTTGGAAGATTCTACATGCCAAAGTGGAATGAAGAGGTGGTTTTTGAAGGTGAATTTTATGAGTCTTGGGACATGTGAAGAGGAATGCCCTCTTAGAGGTGGTGAAGATGTATAGCTGAATGGTAGCAGATGAACACCAGCTTCCTTCTCAAATCTAGGCTGATATCTACACATGAACAGAAGTCAGTGGTAAAAATCTAGATAAGAGGTTTCAGTAATTTCTTCTTTGCAGGCTGCCTTTTTTGTTTGGTATTTAACTAGCTCTGAGCATTGTAGTGTCCTGTTTCATGACTAAGACTCCTCCCTGCAATTAGCAAATAATAAGAGGGAGCATTTGGGCAACAGAAACAACATAAAGTTGGGTGAGGGAAATACATGATTAGATTTAAAGGAAGGAATGAAAGGCATTCTTGTGAGTAAATTGGTCTGCCTAGCCCACATAGATTGGACCTGAGGAAATACAGAGGAGTTGTGAATTACTTTCTGCTTATAAACAAACCAATTAAGACACCTTAATCAATGGCAATAAACTTAGACGGAGAGCCCTGCGGAGAAATGCACAAGCTAGATTGTGTCCCCTGGAAAATGATGTCCTGGCAGTGCATGGTGGCCACTGAGCCAGGAAGAACAGTATGTTGTTGCTACAGAAATATTATACTAAGTTTTGGCATTTTCTTAAGAGGAAGGTGATGTGTAATGGTATTAAGTATCTGTTCTTCATTACTGTGGGCAATAATTAATTGGTAATAAAGTAAAAAATAAAATCGTAGTGTTTCTAAAGAGCATCCTTTTTGTCCCACTTTCTTTCTGCTACAAACGTCCTGAAACCAACGTGCTATAAAAACCTAGCAAAATATAAAGTCTGAAGGCCTCAAAAATTTCAAAGTAAGGCTAGGAGAGAGGCAAAGAGAGGGAGTAAATTGAAGAACAACACAAACGTGTTCAAAATGTTTTATTCTGATGTTGAGAATTTCTTCCCAATCCCAAAAGTTGTTGAATAATTTAATCTTGAGTGCATAAATGTAGCCCAGGAATCAAATATGAGAAAATTTTTCCAAACTGGGGAAGCCCATCCAGAAGACAAACTCTAGGTCTAGGTATGATATCCATAGTGAAAAAATCCCTAGAATTGTCTGTGAAAAGGAAGAATTGTCCCGAAGGCAGTCAACATAAGCTGAAAAACAAAAATATTTAATGACAAACAGCTTACAAGTAATGTTGTATGTATACTGTATGTATCCTGCTGTCACTTCCACACATAATTTCTCAAACCCCATTTTCCTATAGCATAGATTTCTTGCTCCAAATACCCTGTTTAAAATTTGTACCTGAACACTACTTTTCTGGTGGTTGGAATGTTCATGATCAGTTTATACATACTTTATACAAGGATTCAGTGATTAATCATATTCCCTTTAATTTTCATTTCCAGTTTTCAGATGCACTTTTGTTATCCCCATAAGGAAAGTTGCACTTCTGTTATAATTCTGGTAGCCCTTCCCTGTGCAGTTCCAACTGAAGCTAACCAGCTTTTTAACTAGAAGTGAATTACATTTTATGTTCTAAACAAGCCCTTATGAATGGTCTGTAAAATGATGAAGAACCTATTTCCTCTGAGAAGCTGTAAGTTTCAAGGAGAGCAATCGTGATATGGGTAAGGCACAAAAATACATATTGAACAGCAGCATCCCAAGCATTTCCAGAAATATTTAGTCTTCTTGAAGGCAGCAGCACATTTGTGTCCAGAGAAGTGGCGAGATTATATGGACATATTTAATTCATGAGGACTTTCTCAAGGAGGGTTCAGAGCTCATTCTTATCATTAGGCCTGATTTATCTGAACAGGCTCCAGAAAGCTTTGTTTTGCTCTACTTTGGAACAAAACCCAGACCTTGGAAATAGTATTTATAGACAAATAAATAACTAGCCAGTATAGGAATAAGTGTTTTTCTAAAGTGCTTCTAATCTGTACAGTTTATAGGCCAGCCTTTTGAGCACAAAAGCCTATCCTGACTGCTGTAGAACATACCTCATTTACTGTTTTCCAGAGTTTTAATATATCACCCATCCTTGTGACACTTCTTATTTTGTAGATATATTCTTCTCACAATCTTAAGCTCTCATTGCTTTGATTTAAATGCTGCTAGCCAAGGACAATGGATAAAAGTGGACTATCACATTCAGTGACAATTTCTATCACATAATGTGCCAAAAATGTATTACATAGAATGATAGAATCGTAGAATGTCCTGAGATGGAAGGGACCCACAAGGATCATTGAGTCCAGCTCCTGTCCCTGCACAGGACAACCCCACAGTTCACACCATGTGTCTGAGGGAGTTGTCCAGTCTCTTCTTGAACACTGTCAAGTTGCGGCCGTGACACCTCCCTGGGGAGCCTGTTCGCTGTCCAGCACCTCTGGGTAAAGAACCTTTTCTTAATGTCCAACTTAAACCTCTCCTGGCACATATTCCTGCCTTTCCTTTGGTGGGAAACCCTTCACCAACTTCACGGCCCTCCTCTGGATACTCTCCAGTAGCTTTATTTCATTTTTATAGTGCGGTACCCAGACCTCCACGCAGTGCTCCAGGTGAGGCCGCACCAGTGCAGAGCAGAGCGGGACGACCAGCACTGATGTACCCGAGCACCCCATCACCCTTTTCCCAGGGTACCTTACTAAGTATTTCTCTGAGCAACCTGAAGTCTGCTCTCTTCATATCCAGAGTTAAGGTCTTGCTGGCAGTTTTCCTCTCGTCACTATAGATTTTAAGCCTGACTGCTTCATGGCCACTGTGACCAAGGCAGCCACCAATTGCCTCTTTGCCCACAAGACCCTCTCTGTTAGTGAGCAACAAATCTAGGGAGGCACCTTTCCAGGTCAGTTCCCTTAGTACCTGTACTAAGAAATTATTGTCCAGGTGGTTTAGGAATCTTTGGGACCTGTGTGTACCAGCTCTATGATATTCCCAGTTGACATCTGGCAAGTTGAAGTCCCCCATAAGGACAAGGGCAGATGGCTTGGAGGCTTCCCGTACTTCCTTAAAAAGTAACTCGTCAGTGTTGTCATCCTGGGTGGGTGGCCTATAGCAAACTCCCATGATGACATCTTTATTTGTCTGTCCCCCAACCCTTACCCAGTGTTCTCAACTTTGCCATCACCAATAGTAAGCTCAATGTGATCTGCTCCCTCAGCTACATACAGTGCTGTACATGCTCCTGACCTGCCTATGTCTTCTGAAGAGCCTGTAACCATCCATCATGGCACTCCAGTCACAGAACTCATCTCACCAGGTTTCACTAATGCCAGTGATATCATATCCCTGGGACTGAGCCAAGGCTTCTAGTTCATCTTGCTTTTTCCACATGCTGTGTGCATTGTGTCCCTCACTTCATGGTGCAGTCTGAAGAATCTCACTAGCTCACAGCTCCTTGAGCTTTGGTTTGCCATCCTGTTGCTCATCACTCAGTGGCCTGGCACTGCTCCCTTCCAGTCTAGTTTAAAGCTCTATCAATCAGCCATGCTAGCTCCTGAGCAAACACACTTTTCCCTTTCTGAAGACGTGCATCCCATCACATGTCAGTCCGATGGCTGAGAAACCCAAAGTTCCATCGATGACACCAGCCTTGGAACCACATGTTGATCAGCGGGATCTGCCTGTTCCATTCTATATTCTGGCCTGCTTAGCACTAGAAGGGAAAGCATTACGACACAAGAAGAAATTCTCTACTTTGGTATTTACGAGTGAAATGATTCCCATTATAAGACAAGTTTGTAGTGCTGCGGTGGGACTATAAGGTACTTTCCAGTCTTCATTTTAGCATCTTCAGGATGATTGCATCTATTGTGGCACAGTGCCATCCTGTGGACCCTAAGGTTATCTAAGGCAGCCACACCAAAACAACAGGCATGACAACTTAAGGTTTTAAGCAATTTTTCTTGTAAGGCATTAAATCAGATCTCATTCAGGAATTGCCAATGCATTACTTAAACAAAAGCCCTTGACTAAGGCCTGTGTCTGTACTTCTTCTTGTAAACACACACTTCCCCATGTGACATGGCCAGCATTCAATTCTTGAGCTACCTGGAGGGCAATAATCCTTCTTCATACTGGCTTTCAGAAAGTCCCAGAATTTATTTTACTTCCACATTTTACCCAGGCAACCTCTTGCCAATGCTTTTGTTATAAAAGTAAATAAGGTCTAACTTGTGTCAAAAGTTCATTTTTGATGGACGAGTACATTTTTGGTGGTATTTGATCAAAATTACTTTGAGTGCTTACATGGTAGTGATCAGGACACAGGTCACAGAAATGGGAGAGACATGCTTGAGGCTTTGATATGGTTCATGCAGAGTTTTTCCTCACAACTCACGCTAAATATGACCATGAGAAACTTGCATCCTAAGGTAGATTCCGGAGGTCTGTCTTTCCCATCTTCCTTAAACTTTCTTATCTTTGTTGATCTGCCTTTGGAATTACCTGGGTCCATAACATTTCATCATGTTGAAAATATTTCATCTACCTCAGGCAGAATTATCTTGTATTCTAAAGTGGGCATATTTCCTGGCAAGCATCTCTGTTGAGCACATTTTTTTTCCCAGCGGGTTTCATCTGTATTCTTGCTTTTACTTTTTAGATGGTCCTGGAACAAAAGTTTCAGCAGATCTTAGAAAGCTTTTAAAATAGCTCTGTGAAAGGCAGAAAAAACATCTGTTGCCTCAAGAGTTCACTCCAGGGACTGGCTGGTATCAAGCATGTGAACTGAACACTCTGTGACCCCAACTGCATAAAGACAGTTCATATGATTTATGCATATGCAAATGCAATGCTACTCAATGCAAAAATGTTTCTCTATGTGTTGAATGAGTGGTCTCTGGTGACTATGAAAGTAGAGTGTTAAAAGTGTTAATACAATCAATAAAAAAGGAAAAGGTCTGGGAGTAGCACTCAATCTAAGCAGTTGAAGCTTTACAGAAAGTTGCCACTGAAATAAATATTTAGTAATGCTACACTGAAGGTGCTATTCTTTTGACAGCATGAGTTTCATGCCTCACGGCACAAAAGTTATGAGATTTCAGTCAGTAATCAAAGAATAACTCTATATTTTTCATAGCAAAAAGACATTGCTTCTTTTCCCCTGACATGCCAATGATTAAATGAAACAGTTCCACCTCCCACCCCTCTCTCCCCACTTTCACTTTTGGGCAAAAAGAGGACAAGAGAGAAAAAAAAAAAAAAAGAGAAGAGGAAGAGGTGGAACAATACTAGAAAATGTATGTTAACTACACTGAGGCAAACTTGAAATTGGTATACAAGTGTCAATAGATGCTACTACATGGCACTATTACATGGTTTGAATCTGAAGTTGAATTGAGGCTGCCTGAGCTCAAAAATGCTCTAAAGCTCATGCTTAAGACCACAGAGAATACACTGAGGCTTAGATCATTAAAAATGTTTCTATATCTGTATTCCATAGTATCAATCAATCAGTAGGAAAACAGACTGCTTATTTTCACTATGACACCATTACTACATCACTTGTGACATGACTTTGTTTTGTACAAATTTGTTGTTGTTAACTCATTTTATAAATTAATTTTTAAAGTGAACTGAGATCATTCTATGTAGTGCTTCCAGTTATAAAATTGAGATGGTGCAGAAGTTGTATCAATAACAAATAAATAATTAAATTGCAGCAGATTTCAGATCAGAAGTTGGAGATTTTGACAGCTGAGGATTTTGGCATGTACGAAAGCTTTGGGGAGAGTACATACTGGTAAGATGTTTCTGCTACAATGCAGCAATGAAATACCTTAATAATGTTGCCTGTTAAAGTGCCTTCTGGTTTCTGGAGTCTTCCAGGTGAGTGATGCTGCACATTCCATCTGGAAATGACTGTTGCCAACTCAGCAACCTCTGGAAGACAATACCACATCCACCAAAGTGCATTTTTCTTAAATCATAAAATTTTCTTCTCAACTATTGTGCTGGGCTGGCTGAAATTGAGGTAATTTTCCATTTAATTAGAATCTTTTCATAGTGGCTAGCACAACCTTTTGTTTTGGATCTAATGTGAGAATAAGGAGATAACACCTAGGGACAGAGTTAATGTTTTCTTCCAGTAGCTTTCCAGTGTTTAGGATTTGGTATGAAAAAAATGTAACTTACTGATACCTTGGCTGTTGTCAAGGAAACAAAGGACTTTTTCAACTGTCCAGCTGCAGGTGCAAGATAGCAGCTGCGAGGAGAATAACGGGACAGCACCTAGATTAACATCCAATTTGATCAATGAAATATTTCCTACTGTGAGGGAATAAAATGTAGAGCACCACTGGTGGGAAACCTTTTTTGGGTGGTCACCCACAGCAACCAGAATATACAACCACATGTTGCATCCTGCAGTAGTTTTCCTAGGTTTAGCCTTACTGTATATCTTGCTAATAATGATTTTGTATATGAAACTTAGGAAGATGATAATGTATTTAGAAAAGCTTTGTGAACTCCACTTCACATACTATCAAGGATGCTTAACAAAAACAAAAGGAAGAGTCTTAGGAAACAGACTGCCTTAGCTTATTGTATCATTTACTGTACTGCTTCTTGTAGAACTTGTTTAGAAACTGGTTATGCACAATTTGCTTAGCATGAGTAACTTTAGCATAAATTCTACAAGCCGTGAACTTTTGAACTTTTTGCCTTGTTAAGAAAAATAGCCCTCAGAGTCTTCAGAGAAGATAAGGGGAGCTGTGTCCCTGGAGATAAGTAGTGGAACAGAATGGATTCAAAAAGAAGATGAAACAGAGAATGTTTTAGTTTATTGCCAAGAACTTATTTTTCTACAGCTGCAGGTGCAAAATAGCAACTAAAGGTCAGGACTTTGATTGGTGGCCTGCCTGGCGAAAATTAAGAGATCCAGTGAAGAACAGGGAGACCCCAGACTCTACTTTTGCAATTGACCCAGAGTGATGTGCAGGGTGTGGGGGCTTGGGTTGTGGGGGTGTAATTGTCCAACTTTTTTTGGGTGAGGGTCCCCTTTCGAAAGGCATCAGCTCAAGCTTCTCTGTGCTGTAACTTGAAAAGAAGAATTTCTGGAATCCATGCCCAGATCTCTAGCGAAAAGGAACTTCTTTAACACCTACCATTAATGTCATGCTTAGAGTATCACTGGAACTGACTTTTTCAGCTGGTTAGTTTGATTAGTTCTGTTTGGGTTCCGTTCTCTTTGGAGTTCGGTGTTAGTCTGGCCTCTTGCCATTCTGCCATTTTGAGGTGGTATTTGGGCTTTTCTGCCTTTTTAGTGTCTCGCTGGGACTGGCTGTTCAGGACCAGGGTGCTCTCCTCTCCGGCACTGGCTGTTCAATGCGACTGGAGTTAAATGAAAGATTGTACTGAGTTTTATTTTATTTGATTTGATTAATTTATATTATTAATAGTAGTAGTATATTATTATAATTTAATTGTCTTATCAAACTTTTCTTTTTTTTTCTCGACTGTGAGTTTTTGCCTTCTCTTTTGTTTCTCTTCCCTGTCTCACTCAGGGAGTTGCTGTCGTGGTCTTAGTTGCTGGCTGTGGATAAACCATGACATCTTTGAAAGGCAAAATTGCAAGGACATATTTGCTTGATAAGAAGAAATTACGTGAGTCAGATGACTAGTTGGAATACTGTTGCTGGAAGACTAGTGTAAACCATGCAGTAAAGAGGGGGTAGGAACAGAGAAATGTGTACTGATATGAAATAAATGTTTTGACATCAAGTAGTTTAGAACTGGAATGTACTGTGGGAGAGCAAAGGAGTGAAAAACTGAGATCTGAATATCTTCGAGTTCCCACAGTGTGACTAGCCGTCTTCCTGGAGACAGTGGGAGAAATGCCTCAAAATATAACAGAGAACAGTATCCTAAATAAAATACAGAACTAAGTGGGTTCTTTTGGTGTGTGTTTGGTTGTTGTTGTGTTTGTTTTGTTTTGTTTTGTTTTGTTTTGTTTTGTTTTGTTTTGTTTTGTTTTGTTTTGTCTTGTTTTGTTTTCTAAAAGCATGGGCTGCAACTGTTAGGAAGTTAGTTTGTTGTTCACTTAAACTCAGAATATTTCAGACATTTAAAGTTAAGAAACAGCTTAAAGTGCCTTGTATTCTATTAGTGTTTGGTGCATAGGAAAAGCAACGAAGATGATTAAGGGAGTGGAGCACCTCCCTTATGAAGAAAGGCTGAGGGAGCTGGGTCTCTTTAGTTTGGAGAAGAGGAGACTAAGGGGGGACCTCATTAATGTTTATAAATATATAAAGGGTGAGTGCCATGAGGATGGAGCCAGGCTCTTCTCGGTGGCAAACAATGATAGGACAAGGGGTAATGGGATCAAGCTGGAACACAAGAGGTTCCGCTTAAATTTGAGAAAAAAACTTCTTCTCAGTGAGGGTGGCAGAGCCTGGCCCAGGCTGCCCAGGGAGGTTGTGGAGTCTCCTTCCCTGGAGACATTCAAAACCCGCCTGGACATGTTCCTGTGCGACCTCACCTGGGTGTTCCTGCTCCAGCAGGGGGATTGGACTAGATGATCTTTTGAGGTCCCTTCCAATCCCAAACATACTGTGATACTGTGATACTGTAAATGTGGGTAGTATTTTGATAACAATATGGATTTTTAATTTTTTTTTTTTTGCAAAATTCAAAAGCTATTGCTAAAAAAAATAGTTTCTTAAGTAAGTAACTTTTGAAAATATTTCTAACTATCAGATCTGAAGTGGCCTCCATTGGCAATCAGAACTGAGTTCTAAAGTCACTTGCACTGATGCAGCAGTTTTACTGCTTTCCAGAAGCACTTTCCACTCTCTCCAATCAGTGAAATTAGATTGAGGCCAATCTCAGGTGCACTGTCCTGTTATCTTTTCCCATAGCCAAATATTCCTGAGATACTAAAAACATTGAAGTGCACCTGGTCTTACTGAGGTCCAGTATGTACACTGTAATGTAATAAAACTTTTAGTTAGTGGGTGAATTCAGTACAAGTCATGTACGTAACAATTTTTCATTGATTTTTCATTGATTTTATGTTTTATGGCTTATCATCAACAAACTTCAAAGAAGATTCACAACTTCTAGAATTTGCTTCGGAACTGTTGTCTTTGTTCCCAAGAAAATAGTTTTCAGTGAAATATCGCTGTAGTGGAAATTGCTTCTTTCTCTGTCTTGATACTTCAGACTAAACAAAAGTGTTGAATGATTTGTTTCTACTTTTTAGCTCCTTAAATATTCACATCAATCCAAACTGCCTTTAGGTGGACTGGACAGATGGTTCAACACATCTAGTAAGCTCTTTCCAGGACTTGTGAAATGTGTTATTGAGATACATAGCTGACTGTACTGGAGTAGGGAGTGGTATCCACACAATATCCCACTCTCAGTAACTTACAGACTTTCTTATGACTGATAGCTCAATTAACACTATTTTAGCTGATCTACATATTTTGTGTGTGTGTGGTTTGTTTGCTTGTTTGTTGTTTTGTTAAGAAACATGTTCCTCTGTAATAGCATAATAATAATAAAAATTATTGTATTATTGCCATTCAAAGAATTACCTGCATTTTTTTTTTCTAATTACTTATGTGGTGGTTGTGAGCAAGGGGTTTAATTACAAATATTGAAAAATATCACATCTTATTTCATTTGTATAAAATGTAGCAAAACATCTCAACTAAATGAATGGTCTTTTGTCAAAGAAGTTATATATTAAAGTTATTTTCCAGTGGCTTAAAAGGTATTTTTGTAGAGTACATTTATTCTACACAATTGATAGTTGCAAGAGAAAATGCTCCTGCTTTCATGTCTTTTATTTTTTGGCTAAGCCTAAAAATCCCAGCTGTCATACTGAGGTAAACACTATAAAGTATTTTTTAGAAGAACACAGTGCAATTTTCTACATATTTCTGTATTGACTTCTGTGGGGAAAAAAATAAAAAAAATAAAAGCCTGTACTGGATATGGTTAAACATCTGGGCAGTAATTTAAAAAAAAAAAAAGGAAAAAGAAAAATAGTCAAGCAGAAAGCATTTGAAAGCACTAAGTACTGGCCTCAGATTGCTCCCTCTGAAATCAGCAAAAGTTTTATTATTGACTTCATTGGAAGCTGAGTGAGGCCAACACTGAGTGGCCTAGAAAATGTGAATATATGGTCAGAGCTGCCAGAACGGTGCACGGAGGTTGTTCATCTGGTGCTCAGCTCCAGCTCCTGTCCCTCTGCCCTTCTGTGAGACTAGTCTCAACCTTAACACAGAATTCTTACAGGGCAAATTTTGTCTGAGTCAAATAAATTGGCATTTTTAAACCATAAAATAGACTTAGAGTTTAGGTAAAACCTAAGTAGAGTACTTTAGAATAATTTAGGAGTGAGTGGGAGTCCCATGCCCTGGTTTTAAAACGATGTACATTTCAAAGACTAAATCTCATCAAGATCAGAGTAACTTCTAACCCATTTATGGCTATGAAAAGCTTCCAACCACAGTGTTCCAAGGGCTTACAATTCAGGTTTGTGTTTCAAAAACTATGTAGCAAACCCAACATTTCAAATCCTTATTCCAGTTCATATTGTGGTATTGCCTTTCTGAATGACCTGCCTTCATGACTCCTGTGTTTCTTTGCAGAGCTTAGAGCAGGTTGGACCCTCCTAATTACTCACATTACTTAATTATGCCCCAGTTAACACTCTGAATATATATCTTTATAAGTGAATGGTGACATTTCTATATTTTCTAGTAGCTATATACTATAAATTAATCAGTAGCCCTTTCTCCTTTCTGCATTTGGCTGTTGTCCTCCTTCAGCCACAGATTATTCTTCTATAGGTTTTTCGCTTTCAAAAGTATAATTTTATATTTTTATATATAAACCATGACCAAGTCTCTTTTCAGCCTTCACTTAAACTTCATTTAGCAGTAAGCTCTTTTGAAGTGTTCTTTCCAGACTTTGTATTACATGTTTTAATTATCTGAATCTTTTCCAGACTTTTCAATCATTCTTTCCAGTCGTCTTTCATTTCTTTCACGGCGAGGCTAATCTCAACATAAAGTCACACACAGAGCTAAAAAATTTCTGTTTTCTTGTACAAACTTTCTCCTTGCTTATTAATCAGACTGGGTACTGTTTGCCCCTCTGGGCTCCGAGAATAATGTCTGTAGCTGTGCTCTACTGCTCTACTGCTAATGCAATCCACAGGTCTGCTGCAGGGTCACTTTGTTGCAGGAGAGAGTTTCCTGCCCTTAATGAGACATAATACGTGTTGTGCAAAGACGTTGATATACTCTTTCCCACTTCACAATTGCTGTTCCTTGTACTGATATCAGTATTACTCTCTTTTCTTTATATATATGCATACATATATATATATATATGTGCATTTTTTTTTCATAAGCATTGCTGAAGGTGATGGGTGCATTTATCAAGTTGCCTTGGTACTTCTTCCCACAGTCCTCATCTATCAGTCAGTTAGATCTGTTCTTATATAGAATGAGCAAATTAAGTCTCTGGCTGGTGAAACCTAAGCAACGAATAGAAGATTGTAAACCAGGGTCTATACCCAATGAGGAGTACGAGCACAGCCCTTCACACTGCTTCCTCTGGAGACCAGGACTTACTGCCTGCTCAAGTGGCCACAACTACTAATTGATGCCCTACCTGGAGTCCTGCATTCAGCTCTGGAGTCATCAACACAGGACAAACATGGACTTGTTGGAGAGGGGCCAGAGGAACCACCAAGATGATCAGAGGGATGGAACAGCTCTGCTATGAGGACAGGCTGAGAGAGATGGGGTTGTTCAGCCTGGAGGAGGCTCTGGGGACACCTTATTGTGGCCTTTCAGTACTTAAAAGAGGCCTGTGAGAAAGATGGGGACAGGCTTCTTAGAAAGGTCTGTAGTGACAGGACAAGAGGAAATGGTTTTAAGAGGGTAGATTTAGATTAGATATGAAGAAGAGATTCTTCCCCATAGGGGTGGTGAGGCCCTGGAACAGGTTGCCTAGAGAACTTGTAGATGCCTCGTCCCTCCAGACATCCCAAGCCAGGCTGGACAGGGCTTTGAGCAACCTGATCTGGGTGAAGATGTACCTGCTCATGGCAGGGGGTTTGGACTTGATGACCTTTGAAGATCCCTTCCAACATAAATTATTCAATGATTCTATGATTCTGTGATTCTATGATATGAACACCTCCATTGAGCCACATTTCATTCTTCCAGGATTCCACTAATACTGCAGGATAAAGCTATGATTGTTTTTCAAAAGTATTTTCTGAGCTCTAGCATTAATCCATTAAACTATCATAATATTGGACCGGATATTTATCACGTTACTGCATTTTGTCATACAGTCCATTCCTTAGTGGTGTTGAAGTATATTACGTCAGCTTAGGCACCTTGATCAGTTTGAGTTTCCATATCAGAGACCAGCTTTTACAAAATTCACTTACTAGAAAACAATATTGTTTATCATTAATTCCACTACTGTTCTATCAGTTTCTACCCATGTTAGTCTTCCCTTTCTTTTTGTCTTGTAATGGTCAATTATTGTCCCATTGGAGCCCTTTGGAGACATGATTATGTCTCTTCTTCAAATGGGAACAGTTTGCATATTTTTTGTCTAGAGTCCCACAGACCTTTATGAAGAAATAAAGGACAGTTTCATATTATCTGATGTTTAAAATCTAAAATTAATGTAATATTAATGCCTGCTTAATGTACCATTCATTAATACAAATGAATTTGCATTATGCATTAATTTAATATTAATTATTGCCTTCAGGAAGTAGTAGTGGCTACTTCTATGCCTAGAGGGGCATAATTATCTTTAACTCAAACTTTACCTTGAAATTTGACTTACAGAATTTTCTGCACAACTTCTCGAAGATGTACCTCTGTGTAAGATACAAATATTGTGAAGATTATTAACACCTGGATCTGCTAAGGTAACTGCAGCAGTGGGCTTGGAAACCACTGCTAGGGTTATTCCTAACCTTGGCCCAAATGCCCAGTAATGCAAAATCACCTCATTTCAAATCTTTCCAAAGAATGGAAGTAGGCTGTAAAAACATAGCAACTTTGTTAAATTAAAATTCATTTTTCTGTGATTGGCTGCAAAATACAAAATGCTTCAAAGATCTTTAGAGTGATCCTTCTTGCTTTGTGTTATCAAGTCCTAATAATTGTTAATAATGCTAAATGGATGTTGAAAATTTTATCTATAATAATTTGTTTAAGTTATGTATATACTTATTCAATGACCCCACAAAAGCAAAAGAGAGGGTTTCCTCCATTTTCTTCCATTGAGGAAAGCAATTTAAAAATATTTATAAGGGGCATTTTTTCTTCCTAAGTATTTTGAGTGCTCTACCGAGCATGTGGAAATGAAGTATATTCTTCTGTGCACATGAGCTGAGCGAAATTCATTCCTGTGCAGTTGACCACCAAAAGACTGAGGCATTTGTCAGTCTTGAAATTTGTTTTCAGTGGATGTATGTTGTGATTACAGCATTAGCCATTCCAACTGCTTATAAATAATTTAATCTTGTATTTCTTATTCTTAAAAAAGTACTCTCGGTGGAAAACAGACTGAAGTCTGTATCCACTGCTTTGGGCTTAGGTATTTAAAATTATATGTTTTATTCCTTTACATTTCTAGTCAAACAGAAACTGATAATGCAGGAGCTGGGGGCAGGAGGAAGGCAGTAGCAGAAAAGATCTATTAATACTTAAAATTCCTTTTTAGCAAATATACACTTTTTTTCTAGTGTTTTATCAGAACCCAAGTACAGTAAGACAAATGGTTATTCCTTAGTGAAATATTCTGTTACAAATATTCCACAAGACATTTAATTTTTGATACATGCATGCATGTGCATATATTTTATAGTGTCTAAGACTTCACTAGTGGTCTCTATTAATGTTTTTTTTGGCCGCAATTGATGTTAACAGTTTAGCAGGATTTAATATGATGCAGTTTAATTGCTGACCGTGTAGGAGGTAAAATACCATGTAAGAAAATAGTAAAATGTGTAATAAACAAGTGGTGTAATGGATTGTGTCCTTGACAACTTTCTGTGGTAAACAAGCTTGCAAAGTGCAAAATACCTTGGAAAAATACAGTTTCAAAAGAACAGTTGGTTTTAATCACATTTACATGTACAAGTTTGCGGTTGCGTTTTACTTGTGCTAACTGCAAAATTCTGACATGTCCAAAAAGTGAAAGTCTCACGGGCCTGATCAAGACCAAGAAGGATCTCAAACAGAACCACAGGAAGGAGGAAAATCTGCGAACTTGTACTTTCCTCCTGTGTGTATTTCCCTGTCCCCCTTGGGCTTCTCTTGCCCTGTCCCTCTTCATGGACATCGTGCATCACTGCTAGCAGGTTGCACTCTCAGTGTCCTCAATGCAAATTCTCTCCTGCTCTACTCACCAGTGTCTCACTAGGTGTCAGTTCAGTATTTATTCTCAAAGAAACACAGATTCTTTGTTAGTATAACAACTTGAATTTCCACTGAAACGTTTCTGTACTTTCAAGATTTCAATATTGGTTGTGGTCTCTGCAGCTGCTCCATCCTCTGCCAGTATTCCCATGAAGTTGTGTAAAATTGCACTTCATTAGCATTTATTATTTT
The DNA here is from genome assembly GCF_036013475.1 of Columba livia. NCBI lineage: Eukaryota > Metazoa > Chordata > Aves > Columbiformes > Columbidae > Columba > Columba livia. The sequence goes on from NC_088642.1 coordinate 78,656,642, forward strand.
TGCTAGAGCCTTGCATGCTAACTGAACACAAATATGATCTCTGTACTTGGGACATTCCAGGCTGGCATTATTAACAGTATTGTGATTATGATTTACAGATGTGCACTTTCAAATTTCATCAGGATAACAAAAGCATTGTTTTTCACAATTACTGTAGTTTGAAAGAAAAAAAAAAAGGCTGAAATTCTGTAAAACTCTAAATTTCCAAGACATTGTTGTTACCTGAGCAATGGCCAATAATAATATCAAATTTGAAGTCCTTTTGCTATTATCTGTCATGAGAATAAGTACTGAACACAATGGTACTGGAGGAGAATGCAAACAAGGAAAATCAAGTTAAAAATAAAAAACTACAATTATACTTCTTTTTACCTTTCAATTTTCTTTGCATTGGGACTGGGAGATATTTTTAAAGTAATCTTTTAAATACTATTATTTTGGTCCACTTCATAATACATTTTAAAGCTTTAATCTCATCATCTTACTGCTTCTATTCTGTCATTCCATTGGAGCTATGTGATATAAATCATGGACTAATGTGAAATGAACTAGTAAATTGGTACATAATAGGCAATTTCTTTATATCTGCTGAAGTATTTCACATACGCTTATGAATACATTATACTGCATATTTATAAGTGGCTTTTGCAGAATGCAAATTCAGAAATCTGTACTTCTTGAGAAGTTTAAACTCTTGACATTCAGTGTTCTGCAAAGATACGGGAGTTTGGTCCCAGATTGTTTTGTTTGTTTTGTATTTGTTTTCTGGTGCTAAGGACATGGTTACCTGTAGCTGTGGAAGTCATTTGAGGAAGGATAGTCCAGCTAAGCACCACAGGAAATAATCTCTTTATGATGACCTTGTGTCACTGCAAATACAAAGCAGTCTTCACAGCTGAATGCTCTAGCCCCAGGGACTGCTAATGATGGAAAGTAATAGCTTTTAAACTTCTAGCCACCTGAGCTGTGTGACACATACATTTATTCCCTTTGGAATTTTAAAAATTTATGTATGCGATGTCTTTCAGGATGTATTCAGTACAGCAATATCACCTTGGTGGTAAGTTCACCTGAATTTCAGGCACATCAGAGTAAGAGACTGTTAGTGATGAATTACCTCCAGGGAGCCAAGGAAGTCAAAACTGTATATGACAATCTAGAAAACATTGGTCACTTGCTATTGTGTTGGTGTTCAGTACTTTCAGTAAAATACTCTTTGGAAATGCTTAGAGAGAAAGTCAGTAAAATAGCTGTAAGAAGTTTTCCTTTGTTCCTATTCAGAGATACAGATAAAAACAATCACTTGGATAATGAGATAAAACCCAAAGAATTATAGGCATAAAATAGAAGCCATAAAATACAAGGCATATCTGTTGTGACCTTTAGCTCATTTCTCTCTTGTGGCAGATTTGTTTCCTTCTGACCACTGCCCTGAGTCCTGGCCAGCCCAGGTATAAAACATTAAGTCATGAAGATGCCACTCACTGTTTCCTTTGGAAGGTTATGTATCATCTTACTTAGCATCCAGGAAGTCAGTAATAGCTTTATGGTTATGTCTGGTTTGTTTGATTATGAAATCTAGTGATAGTTATTAGTGCCAGACCCTGTGAAAAGCTGCAAGAGGGAAGCAGCCCTTCACTACACGTGTCTGTGGTATTCAGTCTTCTCCAGCATTATCTTCATCAAGCAAAACTTTTTTTGACTAGTATAGCCCTACATGCACACCTGTATTTCAAGAAATAGATTTTATCTACTTGTGAGGTTGAAGAGCATGAACATTCTTCAATATAACACACTGTGCAGTAGGAAACAGAAATCAACTAAAGTCATTATTGTAACCGGCTATTCAGGTAATATAAATATCGGCAGCACCATGTTATATTTGCTGAAGACCGGACTACGAGCACTGACATTCAATGTGACTTGTGACTTACAGGAGATTTAGGAGGGCATCAGCGATGTTCTGCTTAGGGACATCATAACTAACCGTTACATGCTGCAGCTTTTAAGATATGTGAGGAATAAGGGCACTTAACACACTCCTCTGCAATGCACCAACCCTAAGGGGTTTGTGTGTGCTTAAGCATGTGGGAGCTGATAGTCATGGGGACCATGCAGCAAAATGCACTCCAGCCCGGGTGCCAAAACAGTAGGTATGTGTGTGTAGGCTTATGTGGGCATCATGGTGCCCAGCTTTCCCTGCTGCTATTGCACATTATTGCTAGAATAAAATGCCTATGATGTAACTCTGACTGCAGTTGCAGTATGGACAAACCTGGGGTGGGGTGCACAACCAAGTGGTTGCACTGTAAGATAGCTACATGACATTAAAGGAAATTTACTTCATGTACTCACTCCTAAAGAAAAGGAAATTACCTACTTGCACTTTATTTATTTTATTCTTTTGTTGCTATTTTTGAAATTTATAGGGACAGTGTTTGGTTTGTTTGTTTAGCCTCTATCTGAAAGCGGGAGATTAGTCACAGATGGACAATGAGCAAGCAAGTGCAAGAAAATCTGTGCATTAGGAATTGCAGAATTCAATAAAGCAAAGAAGTGTATAATATGATTTTCTGTAAAGATTTTAGTGAAGCATCTCATATAATGGCTCATAAAATTTGACCTGAAAAAATTAATTCAGGTCAATTGAGAAAAACACAAAGGGAAAATTACCAGATGATAATTAAAAATTGTCATGACAAACAGTAATATGCTAAGATGTTGGAAGGCTGCTGTTTGAATATCAAAAGGATTAACAATCATTTCAGTTTCATATAATAACTGAATTAATTGACTGAAATAAAGTTGTGAAAACACATTTATTAAATTTATAAGTGATCCTGATTTAACACTCTGTGTCAGTCCCTCTGGCATAAAACCCATAAAGTAACATTTTATGGTTAGACCTGTGAGACAGAGGAGTCTGCAAACATAAACAGATATGTATTTTACATGCTAATATTTTAGGGATATCAGCTTTTATAAGGAAAAGTAAAGCTTACTAAATGCTTCTTACCACCCTGTTGTTGAACATCGTTATGGAAGACTACTCAGCTGTCAACAACTAAAGCTAAGGGAGGGTGAATAGATGACAGGCATGTCAGAAGTCATTGGACAGGCAGGGTATACGTTTCTTCTGCAGGTTGGAGAAATAGCAATGGGGAAGGCTATAGCTGTGAAACCATCTGCATAGCTCACATCCCCAAAATACTGAATGCAGAGGCCATATGAAATCCTAGACATGCACTTGTGGACACACACACATATACAAATAGACACACACATTGTGTGGGATGCTGCGGTGTCTGTGCTTTGGCTGCTGTCAGAGAGAGGACAGTGAAAGATGCCCTCTGTGCATTGACAGCATCCTCACTGTTGTTCCTGACATTCACCAAGGTATATTTAGGTTTTATTTTGCTTTACAACTCTAAGAAGTTTATTTAGACCAGGAGAACACTTTCTACCGTGGCAGCTCACTGTTAGCACCAGTGAATAGAAAGGTGACTTGCCAAGATGGATTGGACCCACGAACTGCTATCACATTACTACATCTGTAAAATGAGGCAATCAGAAGGTCTGTGGTGTTGCCTTTTGCATGGGTAGTCTGCAAAACCTTGTCTTCCACTATTTCTTCTCCTGTGTCTTCGCACAAGAAGAATTATTCCTACACATATTCCTGTAATATTCCTGCACATAATGGATAGGAAGTAGGGTGAGGTTTTCAAAGCTAATAGTTGCTGAGCTATGTCTTTGTGTGATCAAGTCTGAAGGGACTATAGGCAGGCAAAGTGCGTCTTACAGGTAAGGTAATTCTCTGCTTCTCAGCCTTCTTCAAGGTGATGAGACTCATACAAACAAGGAGAGACATTTTCTAATGTAGTACTTGGACGTAGTGCCATGGTTTGTCTTTTGTTGGGCACACTGAGGTTCAAAGCTGCAGCTGCTCTTGCACACCTCTTCTCCCCTCCTGCTTCTGGGAATACAAGATGTTCATCTATTGTCAAATATGTCTAAAGGCACTCCAAACTTTGCAAAACCATGCACTGTGTTCCCTTACAAGCTTCTACACGTTTTTTTCCCCCTGCGGTCTTCATACAGCAAATTCTGCTGTGACAAAGAGCATAGCAAAGCCCTTCCAGTGACTGGAGGGTACTGTCCAAAGAAAGTAAACCATTTGACTTGGCAGTGGTTTATCAATAAACCTGACTTCACGTTTATTTTCCTTCTGAAGCTACTTCTGTCTGCGGAGAACATGATTTTGACAGCAATTAGCACAGTGCCATCAGTGAAGACTACCCTCTCCTTTGTAATATTGAAGTTTTGTCTTTGGCTCTGACAATAAAGCTAAAAATAAGCAGGTACTTCTAACAAAATTCTGGTCGTGTGGGATTATGTGTGAAAACCGAACAGGTACACTTTGCTGGTTTCCTTCATGGGTAAATCAAGAAGTCATCACCACAGTTGGAAAGTGACAATTTTGAAAGTTTTAAAAAGTGCCTGTGACTGCTTCTGTCTGAAAGGACTGATTATCCATTACTGCAGATTGTATAATTCCTCTCAGACTGAGACAGTTTAATTTTAGCTGGTGGAAACAGGGATGGAAAAAAACCCACCCACTGGAACCAGCAGAGGCACTCAAAGGATGATGGAACATAAAACAGTACAGTATATACGGTCAGGTGGTTTGAAGACACAGCTTTGTTATTTTGTGATAATTAGTGTCACTTGCATGAAAGCTCATCCTTAAAATATATTGATTTACTCAGTGATGTTCTGCTTCAACGGTACCCTTAGGGACAGCTGTGAATAATAACAAAGGAAGAAGAGGTTTGAAGTAGACAGATATTCAGACAGATGGATAGACAGGTGATTTTCATGCGTGTATGATACATAGGTTAAGTCCTACTAATTAAAGAAGGAATTACAAAAAAAGATGGTGAGTCATTTCTAGTGTTGTGTGATTGACATCAAAACCTAGTCTCCCCACACTGCAGAGCAGCAGTCATTGTGCTGCTTGCGGGATCATTAACCTTTTGCTTCAATATACACTTCTCTTTTAATCTTTAATTTCTTATGTAACCGGTTTGGTAAATCTAAGTTATTCTTTTGTCCTCATTGCCAGTAATTAGAGAGGGATCTGCAGACCTAGGAATAATTTTACTGAAGTGTGCTTATTTCTCATCATCTGAGGTGCTGTCAGCACTGTTTCTTAAATTTATTTCACCCACATATTCAAGTTGTAGAAAATAATCATGGCCAGCAGCCTTTTCATTTTCATGCTGCAACAGGATAATAGAGGAGCTTTACACCAGATTCTATGCTGACCTGCTACAGAAATTACTAATAAAGTGTGCAGTGGAAAATAGTTTTAAGCAGCTGGGCAAGCGGCAAAGGAGGTGGTTCACTGTCCGCAACAACAGGGCCTAATGCTATTTGTAGGACTGCCCTATTTTCTGCCTTCTCTTCAGCTGCCACTGTACAGGAGTGTGTTGGGAGGTTGAGTGTCCAAGCAGGTCCTGTACCTCCTGGTGCCCATGCTATTCTTGTAATACCAGCATTTACTAACATGTGTGAGAGCTGTTAAAATGTCTAGATTTTTGATTCATCCTTCATCACGACTAAGATGAAAAGGGCTTTGCAGAAAAGTATACACATTTTACAGCATTGTTATTGACGCAGTCAAGCATTGCAGTAGGTTTGTGGGAGTTCAATGGTCTGGCATATCGCAAAGTGTCACTGTGACTGTAAACCTGTAAGCAAACACACACAAGATCTCAGCTCCCTCAGTTCTCCCCGTACCTGAAAAAAATGATGCCACATGTTATATTGAGCTCCAGCAGAAGATAGCAGCCATCCTGCTGATCCTTCCTGCCTGTCACTTACTGTAAGTCAACATTTTTCTGTTACTCATCTGCAGTGGACAAGAAGCTCAGCTGGAGTGGTACTGCTGGAGTTTTTCTAAGTGAATTTACTGACCCTTTATGAGCTCCCATTTTCAGCTGTCAAGAGCACTGTACTGCATCTGCCTCCATGACCTTTGCTTGTGCCCAAGAAAAGCACGGTGTAGGCTGGTGGGATGCTACCTCTTGGTAAACCTGAATAAAGGTGCAGGCAGGCAAACAATCCTGTTGCTTGAGCACACAAAGTCAGTGTGTACGTCTGCACCTGGGAAGCACAGTTCATGTCTATCCTTACTGTGAGAGGTGAAGGTTACTAAAAGCAAAGACCTCCCAGTGTCAACTCCAGCAATCCTGCTGCCCAGGGGAGGACAGAACTGCTCTCACTTGTTCCTCAGGGGAGTTACAGTCTCAGAGTGTCAGTAGTTGAGATTTTAAATATAGTCTTTAAATACAAATATATGAAAAATATGTGCCAATGGTAAAAGTGGTGCTTAGCATGCAGCTAGGAGCTCTGTCCCAAGAGGCAAGCCATCTTCATGTATTTGTATTGAATATATGTAAAAAAAAAAAATAAAAAAGTCAGAAAATAACTTATTAAAAGACTAGTATGAAGTTGAGTTAAATACAGTTTGTGGTTACAACCGATTTGTGCATGCAGGACTCTTTTTTTATTGCTTAGGCTAAATACACAGTGGCATTTTTTTGTATCTTGTCCAGCGTGCAGAAAAAAAAAATACAGAAAGCTGTTCCTTTTGATAATGGAAAATAAAAAGCACACACACACATATATATATATATAAAAATATATATATAAATGACGTGTAAGCTAAGGAAATGCACTGGAAAGTGACATTTTTCATCCTCCTGTCATAGATTCTTTGACTATTTCCAGCATAATTTTAGTGGTAAACCTGTGGAACCAAATGTATCATTACTGTTGTTCAAAATCCCACTATATTGGATTTCCAGCATTCCCCTCATCCCCTTTACTTTTATTTTACTATGTGTATAGTTGCCTATAGGTCTAAATTGTATACATAGCTCCCAGAAAGATTTTAAAGGCATAATATATTCATATAAAAGGAGATCATATTGACAATTGAAAGGATCTCTGAATTACCTCTCTTCTACTATTGTTTTTCAATTTGTGCTAACTTATTTCTTTGTCAAAGAGTAAGTAGTGCATTGTATGTTCTCTGAGCTCACTGTCTTTGGGGACTGGAGAGTATAAAGAGGAGTGAACCTTAATACCACAAAGGTTTCAAGATAAACATATTTAGCAGTTATCCTCACAATTGCTTCGGAAGGATCAGGCAAACCTAATCAATTTTCCAAATCAGAAATGCAATCTCACTAAAACAAGAGCAAGCAAGCAAGCAAAAACCTGCCCCTATTCTTCCCTCTGGTACCCACACAGATGTTTTACATCTGGATGTTCTTGTAAAGAAAAGAGAAGTATCAGAATGTTTCCCGGCTCCTATCAGCATAACATCAAAGTAATGAAATTGAAGCCTGTTCAGGTGACCCTGGTGTAAAACTGGTCCAAGTTAAGGGACTATAAAACTCGATACTTTCAAAACACTCGAAGAAGCTCCGTTTTCACTACCTGATGCCAGCGGCTCTGCAGTGCCAGCATGGGATATTGACAGGTACACACCAGTCCCAGCCTCCCACGGCTTCCACAGTAACTCAACTACAATTTCATATTTCTCTCAAGCTGACAGAATTTCCTACTGCTGATATTTTAAGAACTCCACACGTAGCTGGAAACTTGCAGGCACACGGCCAGCAGATGTGTGTCAGGATCCTGCATTATGCATGAAGGTCACTTTTTCTTGCCTGTGCTGGAGAAGCCCATTGTACTTTGGGGGTGGTTTGTCACAGAGTTCAGGGTGACAGTGTTGTCAGCAGCTCAACAATTTGCCTCACAGAGCCTGTCGGGTTGACGACTCTGTACTAACACAAGACGTGGGAAAAGGCAGAGGTGTTGAATCTAGATATTAATATGGATATTTTTGAAGGAAGGTCTTGTAAAGAACAAACATACTTGTTTTGCAGGTACTAACCTTGAGCTGCTCTGTTTTTATACAGCCAGTTTAACAAGATTTATAGTCTCACCATTTGTAGGTAACTGTATTTGGACAATACCGTGTGTGTAATGTTAAGTGCACTGAAGCTATAAATTTCAAAAACTTCCAGTAATTAGGAAAAGTCTGAAGGTGCAAATACATTGTCTAAAACAGGTAAGTTGGTGTTGAGCATTGATAAGGATCATGGCTGAAAACATTATGACTAGTTCAGGAAGGAGAAGACTCATTCAGAGCAGGGGGAACTGCGATCTGCACATCAACGACCAGAGATGGAGGATGTGCTGGAGGGCACATAGCCCCATCTCCTGATATGCCCAGCTCCGCAAACAAAGGGGAAAAGTTGAGACCCTTTTAACATGGTCTGGAGCTTGTAGAAACTTGTTCACCTTTTGTGATCACTACTTCCCCTCTGATTTCTGCATGACACAAAGCGGAGACCCTCAACGTGGCCCAGGACTTGTCCAGACTTGTCTCTCTTTCGCAATCACCTCTTTCCCCCCCCCCCGCCCAGACTTTCCTCTACTCTGGGAGCTATAAAAAGCCCACCAGAAACAGCACACTGGGGAGGGAACACCAGTTTCACCAGGGCTTACCAGTCTTCACCAAGGGAATACCAGCTCAGCCTCACCAAGAGAATGCCAGCACCCTGAGGACCCTCACTCTGAACCAGACATCGGAGGACGCTGCTTTCCTGACCCCAGCATCCTCACCGTGGAACACCGAGGCTACACATCATCGTACAAGTCCTGTCATCCGCACTGCAGGGCCGTAAGAGACTGGATCCCTCACTCTTTTCTTTCTTCCTTTCTCTTTGCTCTTTCCTTCTCTCCTTTTTTCTATACCCCGATTTCTTTGTCTCTCCTTCTGTATATATATATATATATATCTTTCTCTCTCCCTTATATCTCAGTTTTCTTCCTGCTCTACCACTCTCTTTCCCCCTTTCCCTTTTGAACATATAAGGATAACACCATCTTTAAGCTCTGCTGTTGATTTCTGGTTAAATTTCATATTATAGCTACTGATGGTTGTCAAGACACCACTCGTAGTAGGATTTTCGCTGTTAATGTGTTGATAAGTTCTGTTTTACTTTTGACAAGTCACCATTCACTGTAACCAATATTCCAGCAAGTACTTCTAGTAAAACTCACATTTGAATTGGACCCCGGAGGTGATTGTCTGTCATTCACTTCACATAACCGCGCAGAATTAACCCAGAGTTAACTCACACCTGGTCTCATCTGTTGAGTCAGGGCGCGTGTTGCGTCTAGAGTTAGCTCATCCCTCATCCCATCGGTTGGGACGGGACAGTTGGGCAGAGTGAGTAATTAATCCTTTGCATGATTAATACTATTTAAAAAAATGGTTTAATCGGTTTTACATCAAAGGTGACAGTCCAATGTATTTGCAAATTTAGAATTCACAGATCTTTCAGAAAACCATGATATTCAATAAATTGGTATGTGTTTTGATTATGCTTCTGACTTCACAATCTGTTCACTCAATTTACTTTATGAAGTTTGCTTTTGTACTAAACATTTTTTTTTTCCAGAATGAAAAAATACACTTCTTAGAAAAGAAAAAGGCTAAAAAACATGACACAGTTACATGAAATACAAATCTCCGCCCTTTTTTAAAGCACTTCATTGCATACTGGATTGCATATGTTTGAAATGTCTCGGCCTAAGTCTCTGTTACATTAGTTAAATCACATTATAAAACCCACTGAATTAATAATCTCCTATACATTTGCTCAGTGACTTGAACTGAATGTAGGTTTTGAGGAAGCAGTTGTCTATTATTGCAGTTTCTGAATCAATAGTGTTTTGAAGGAGTCACTAGTTTAATTTATGCTTTTAGTCCCACACTGCTTGTTCAGTCCGGCAGCTGCAGAGAAGGTCAATGCAGGTAAAGCCGTGTTTCTTAAGATGTAGTAGTTCTGAGATATCCTGGGTCACTCTAATTCCTAGCAGTCCAAGTTAAGCATAATGGCAACCTGCCTTGTACTTCAGAAAGCCTGATGGTCTGACGTGCCATGGGAAAATGGAGCACCCTCTCCATTTTGTGTGCTTGGAACGGTGAAGTGGAAGCACCTGGGATATAGTTTGTTTTACTTTTGAATGAAAAGGGAGTTCAGAAAAGGGCAACGAAGCTGATGAAGGGTCTGCAGCACAAGTCCTGCGAGGAGCAGCTCAGGGAACAGGAGATGTTTAGCCTGGAGAACAGGAGGCTAAGGGGAGACCTTATCACTGTCTACAACTACCTGAAAGGAGGGTGTAGCATGGAGGGTGTTGATCTCTCCTCCTAAGTAACAAGTGATGAGAGGAAATAGACTCAAGTTGTGCCAGAGAAGGTTTAGATTGGATATTAAAAAAAATTTATTCCTGGAAAGGGTTGTCAGGCATTGGAACAGGCTGCCCAGGACAGTGGTGGAGTCACCATCCCCGGAGGGGTTTAAAAGACGTGTAAATGAGGTTCTTAGGGACATGGTTTGGTGCCAGTTTTGGGTTAATGACTGGACTCAATGATCATGAGGGTCTCTTCCAACCAAAATGATTCTGTGATTCTGTGATTCTATGAAATCATCTGAAGCAACACAGCTTAACTGCCTTTCACCAATAATTACAGCTGCTACATAAATAAGTCATCAAATGGGTCTGCTGCTGGATAGCCCATCATATGGCAATTTTCTTACCAAAAGGGGTCCAAGGCTGCTGTATATCTGCCCGTGGCAGAGCAAAGAATCTGCCTGCCCTGTGTGGGTTGAATATTGGTCTTCCTCTTGGAGGGACATTTGTGTTCTCCCCAAAACCAAACCAACAGATCGGTACAATGGCCAATAAAGACTTCTCTTTCAGTTACACAGACAGCTATAGATCTCTGTACCTGGGCCTTGTCATGCCCACACAGTCTAATCAGTCCTGTTGCTGACAACATTTTCCTAATGACCAAACTACGTTTTTGTTTGCTTAATAAATCCCCATTTGTTTGAGAGTTCCACAGCCTTTGCAAATAATTCATTTTATAACGGATGAGCTCCTGACCCTGCCTCCCCTTCAGTTTATGTGCATATTTGTGAAAGTGCAAGTGTGCATGAAAATGTTAAGTAAATGATGGTAGGTATTTGCTATGCTTTGGAGGGAAATGTTTTTAGCCAACCATGTGGGAATGCTTCAATATTTCATAAAAAAAGATGCCTAAGATTTGAAATAATGAAGATTAATACACCCTGACAGTTTCTGGGTTAAGCTACTCTTCTGAGGAGGCTTGTTCCTTGTAATTCCAGAATAATATATTGTAAAAAGAAGCTAAATAGTAAAAAATATACACTCCAGTGCTATTTAGGCAGAGCTTGAGTTTAGTGAAATGGGATATTTCTTGATTATTTTAAAACATATTTGAAACAAGTAGAAAAGACTTCACACTGAAACCAAGCTCAGATATCTGTATCATGGCAGATTTCCTTTGTGTCAAATCTGAGAAGTCAAAGACATATAAACTCAGTAAATATACATCAACTATTTTTAACAATGTATTATTAATTATTTTTTAAACATTATGTTTGTTCTTACAAAAGAATCACATGTCCTTAAATGTAGGCCCTGATTACTTCTGTTTGTTATGTCCCAGAGGACGTTAAGGAGAACAGCCCTAATGACTTAAGATGGGAAATCTCTACTTCCTGCAAAGACAAGATAGGTGGTCTCTGTGGTAACTTCTTAAAAGATGGTATCACATTATTTTAAGCTGTTATAGTTATTCTGCATGCAAAGCAGAAGTACATCAGGTGATGGCAGCACAAGAGAAACTTTCATTACTACATGGAAGGAAGCTGTGAGCTGGTGATGTGTTTCCAGTTAAGATGCCAGTTTAAATCACAGTTACCAAATGGATAAGAATATGGATCCATGTTGCTGAAAGGTGACCTGGTCATGATCTTGCTGGTCAGATGGGACTTTCACCTTCATTCCCATCATAAGAAGCCAGGGAAACAAATTTAGCCATGATTGCTATTTTAGAGGGCAATGACATAATTTCCACAGAATGAAGAATCCATGGAGGCATCTTGCAGACAAAAAAAGTCATCATGTCTGTATCCCAATGCCCTTATTTCAAATACTTTATCCAAAGGAAGTGCCAGTATTTTTAGGTGAAATATCCAGACTCGGACACCTGTGAAAATTTATGCAATTAAGAATTATGATTACAAGGGGGAAATGATAATCTGAATTTAAAAAAGCTTGTCCCTGAGTTTCCTACTATTAATGATGCAGAACTTACAGGGAGAGAAATTAAGCATGAGAAAATCCTACCTTTTAAGTGCTTTGAATCATATATAGGTTATTTCTCTTCTTTTTTTGTTTTTTTTTTTAACTAAATAATGAGTATCATTTTGTGATGAGCTGCATTTCACATATAAAGAACAAAATACTTCCTTGATTAGAGACTTGAACTACAAAAAGGCTAAGGTGTTCAGCATTCATGGCCTGCCTTCAGGCAGCGAGGGTAAGGCATAACCTCTCTCCTGATGGTAATTGGTTGCTGCATTTACCATATTCATTTTTCCTCTCTCTCAAAATATGGCTGCAGAAGGATGTAAGAAAAGGAATGGGTTCAATAAGAGGGACTGGGTAAGCCTTATTCTCAAATATCATATAGAATTCCAAAAAATTGTAAGAGTCATCCTCTAAATAAAAAGTATCAGCTATCTGCATAATATTTGACTAGCAAATATTGGACTTTATGAATTTAAAACTGCATCACTGAAAGTAAATGGAAAATCGGAATTAGATCGACATTAAATTTTTGATTAATATTTTTGAATGATGCATTAGTTCTAGGCAATGTTCTCAGAAAAAAAAGATATGGTGGTACCGTATTTTCTACTTCAGAATTCTACTCCCTCACTTCCTACTTACTTTGATTAAGAAAAATAAATGCGTTCCAGGGACCACAATATATTAAAGCACTTCAACATACTCAACATGGGACAACACACAAGTCCTGTGCAAGTTAATGGATTTAAACAGAACACAAAACAGGGCAAAACAAACCACTGTATCAATAGATCAACACAAAGCTGAATTCACTACAGAGAATGATGGAAAAAAACCCCTGTATGTCTTTGAGGGAGCTGCAGATCTGGCAAAAATCCTCAGCTGAATAACGTACAAATAGAGAAAAGCTGAATATTGTCTTTGATTTTGATGGTGAAGTCCAAGCATAATGAACACATATAAAAGTACAAAGTACACATTTGGGTATGTTGCAGCACCAAGTTGAGTTTTAAATGATGAATTGAACTCTTCACTTGCATATACATATGAGAGCAAGACAGGTACCGCAGTAAGCAGGCATAATATTCATGTGTCCTTGTTCCTTATCTGATGGGCTGGATCCTGCTCACAGTTTCACTTACACTGAGAGAGTTATTTTGCGGTGAGTCCTGATGGTTTTCCTTTGAGTCTCCCCAGTGTCATAGAATCATAGAATTGTTTTGGTTGGAAGAGAACCTCAAGGTCGTTGACCCAAGCGTCAACCTAAAACTGACACCAAACCATGTCCCTAAGAACCTCATCTATGCATCTTTTAAACACCTCTAGGGGTGGTGACTCCACCACTGCCCTGGACACCCTGTTCCAACACCTGACAACCCTCTCCATGAAGAAATTCTTCCTAATGTCCAATCTGAACATTTCCTGGCACAACTTGAGGCCATTCCCTCTTGATCTATTACATGTTACTTGGGAGGAGAGACCAATACTCTCCATGCTACAACCTTCTTTCAGGTAGTTGTAGACAATGAGAAAGTCTCCTCTCAGCCTCCTGTTCTCGAGGCTGAACAACCCCAGTGTCAAGAGGGTGCTCCACTTGCAGCCCTCTGCAGAACGTGCAGTGCGAAGGAGGAGTCTCCATGGAAGATCTCCTTCTTCCCTCTGCCATGGCTGTTGGGGAGGCTTAGGATGGGGTTCATGAGGGCGTCTCCATCCTCCCTCCCATCCGTCAGGTCAGCCGCACACCTACACTGCTGTGCTGCATGGTGTGGTGGCCAATATCCTGTGCAACGGGGGGAAAGGCACCATCAAAGGTACGAAAGAAAACCTATGATGTTTCTACTCAGTTACTGCTTTCTCTGAGCACAGCTTGTGGCACATCCTCTTTGGTTTGCACACAAATCTGATGTTTTTCTATGTGTCTTTTGTTCTCACCTTTTATTTAGTGTCTGGCTTTTAGTATTTATAGAGAAAAACAAAATAGTGCTTTTTGATGTAAATAAGCAAAGTAACATGGAACATATTAGCATGTACTGGTTTTTCATTACACTGAAAATCAACTCTTTGGTCTTTCTGCTTCATTGTCAACTGCAAGGATTAATTAACATTGGAAAAAGAATGAATATCATTATAAGGAGCAGTGCAGCTGAGATTTCTTGTCTCATTTGCACTTATGCCTGAAGGTAACAGAGTTTATAGCAGGCTGAGATCCTGCATAATCAGTTAAAGAAACTTTAATGCAATAGGAATAGAAAAAGGTTATGGTGAAGACTTAGGCAAAGATGCCAGTCATGAAGCTGCTTCTGCTTTTTCATATTACAATCAGTGTAGCACTCCCATTTCAGCCTGTGCATCTAGCCACAATTAAGGTCAATTACACACACACACACACACACACACAAACACACACACACACACACACACACACACACACACACACACACACACACGTGTGGTGCTCTACTGTTCTTATAACACCTGAGGAGTGCACAGAGAAAAGGTTCCTCTTGCAGGTTTGTTCTGGCTTGCATTTCAAGCACTGCTTTCTCTTCCTCCTCACCCCACCCCCATCCTTTAACTTCAGTATAATGAAGGCTGTGGATTGGTATTCATGAGTATGATCTTTCCTATTCTCAAAGTAACTAATTCCACTGCATGCAATTAGATTGTCTCAAGATGAAAACAGATGAAGAAGAAGCCCCTGTGCAACAGTTAAGATGTGTATTAAGACAACTTTGGCATTTGAACTTATTTTAGCTGTAATTGTGTCATATGAATTAGTCTTTCAAGCAGGTTGATCATAAAATTAATCTTAAGGGTAATGCAACTGTTCAGAGCCAGACTACACTTTGAAGATATGAGGAAGAAATTTTTTACAATGAGGGTGGAAAAATTCTGTCAGAGATTGCTGAGAGAGGTGGTAGATACCTCATCCCTGAAGACATCCCAGGCCAGGCTGGATGGGACTCTGAGCAACCTGATCTGGGTGAAGATGTCCCTGCTCAGGGCAGGCATGGAATTAGATGACCTTTGAAGCTCCCTTCAAACCCCAGCTATTCGATGATTCTGTATCTTAGAGACTAGAAGACCTGAAAAGTCACAGATGTGCTGGGGAGGTATGTTCAGATCAATATCTACCCTTTTCCCCTCCAGTCTCTCTGTAGTGAATATTAAGTCCCGATAAACTTGGAGGGGAAAATAGATAATTCTAGGCTGCACAGATTTGAAGCACAATTTTTTTAATGAAAGGTGCTGACTGTCCATCCTGTTTATGGCAGTGATGCTTGTAGTTTATAGAGCCTCATGGTCTGACTAGCAGCCTGCATGGGGCACACTCAAATCCTGCTCCTCCTCTTCCTCCGCCTTTCTTCCAATTCCTGGGTGCTCCAGACTGGAGAAGGGTAAAGGGCAAAGTGGGAGCTGCAGCCCAGTGCATGGTCAGTATATTTGCAGGTGACACCACGTTGGGTGGGATTGTTGATGTGCATGAGGGTAGGAAGGCTCTAGAGAGAGATCTGGACTGGCTGGATCTATGGGCTGAGGTCAGCGGTAGGAGGTTCAACAAGGCTGAGTTCTGGGTCCTGGACTTGAGTCATAACCACCTCATACAACACTACAGGCTCAGGAAAGAGTGGCTGGAAAGCTGCCCAGCAGAAAAAGACATTGACAGCTAGCTGAACATGGGCCGGGAGCGTGCCCAGGTGGCCAAGAAGGCCAACAGCATCCTGGCTTGTATCAGCAATACAGTGTCCAGCAGGACGAGGGAAGTAATCATCCTCCTGTACTCGGCCCTGCTGAAGTCGCACCTTGAACCCAGGGGCCAGTTTTGGGCCCCTCACTACAGGAAAGACCTTGAGATGCTAGAGTGAATTCAGAGAAGGGCAATGAGGCTGGTGAAGGGTCTGGAGCACAAGTGTGATGGGAGCAGCTGAGGGACCTGGGGGGGTTCAGCCTGGAGAAAAGGAGGCTGAGGGGAGACCTTATCACTGTGTCCAACTGCCTGAAAGGAGGTTGTGGCGAGGTGGGGGTTGGTCTCTTTTTCCAGGTAACAAGTGATAGGAAGAGAGGAAATGGCCTCAAGTTTCTCCAGAGGAAGTTTGGATGGGCTCTCAGGAAAAAGTTCTACATTGAAAGGGTTAATGAGCATTCAAAGAAGATACCCAGGGAAGTGCTGGATACACAGTGGCTGGAGGTACCCAAAAGATGTGTAGACATGGCACTTAGGGACTGTGTCAAAATTTCCAAAAATCGTAATGCATATGTAATAATTATAGGAATATAAGCAACGCAAGAGCGTCCAGTCTTTGGAGCACTTATGGAGGATGATCCTCAGTGTTCCCCAGCACTGATACAAGAAAAGATGCCTGCTTAACAGTATAATTGACTCAGCTGTTAAGTTTATTTCTCCCTTTCAATTCCATGTATTGTTTTCCTCTATATCCACGAATAACCCCCTCCCAAAACACAGCAGTTCCTTTAAGTCTACTCAAGTGCCAAGAAAAATCTACACCAACCCAGAAAGCCCACAGGAGCTCTGCTGCCTGTCTGAGCTTGTCCCTCTTGCAACAGGATCACGAGCAGAGTTTGCAGCAAAGTTGGTGGGAACTGCCGCTGAGAGTAGTTAGGTCTTCCATCTGTAATATGTACAACTGCCTGGCAGTAGAGTGGTTCCTACCTCCTACACGTGAACCCATCTGGAGTGTGTCATGCTTAAGGCAAGGCGGCAAAAAGCTGTGGCGGACGCTCCTTGTTATCCCCTCACCTCCCGCAACCTACTTCCTGTACATCAGCGAGATGATAGGAAAGATAAGGAGGAAGGAAGAGAGACTTAGACTTCAAGTTGAAAGGTTTTAAAGGCTTTTACTATACTAATGCTACTAATAGAAAGAGAATATATACACAAAATATACAAAACCAATCTCGAATGCTCGATGTGGAGTTGGCGTCACACCAGCAGCGGTGGAGCTGGGTGTGCGGAGCTGGCAGCTCCAGCAGCTGCAGCTCAGGCCCCCAGAAGTCACGGGCGGGACTGCAAAGCAAGCTGGAAACTGGTTGCAGGGATGCAGGGCCTAAGGCCTGTAGATCCCAGGCAGACAGACAGGGTCCTCTCTAGATGCCGGCCATGGTTGAAGAGAGAGTGACCCTTGTGATCACCCTATTATATAAGGGGGTATGACGGTTATGGGATGGAATACTTAATTGGTCAATTTAAGTCACCTGTTCCATCCACCCCTCCTCAAACACGCCCCTCTCATGATGGAACGTGGGAAAACTTATCAGTCTTTCTTGGCTACCATGATAATAAATCTAAACACGAGCTTCTTCAGCATTCCCTTGGTCTTCTTATCAGCACCGAGTACAGCATCCGAGAAAAGTATGCAGGCTAAAACTCAGAAAAGTACAGCTGCCTAGAATACCTTAACTGAAAGAAAAATCACTAGAAGATAACTGCTCTTGTTTTTAACAAAACCAGGACAAGTGTATCTTTAAAATCCTCATGTTCAAAAAAGGAGTCCTACCCAGCATAGTATTCCTTTTTGGGGACAGAAACTAATTTCAGAGTTAGAACAGAGGGAGTATAAAAGATGCCTTGACATGTGCCTTGGGCAGGAGGCGTGCCACAGTTGGTGGTGTTTCCTGGCCGCTGCCGGAAAGAGGGGATAAAAGGAACACTGTATAAAAACAATGACCTGAATATTGCCAAACTGTGTGTGCTAAATATCTAGAGCAAAAGAGGCAGGCAACTTTCATGTGTTTGTTCTAGCAACTGTAAGGAGTACAATTCCTGCTAAAGACAAGCGAAAAGCAAAAAGTACAGATTAAAATCATCAGGACCCATGAAGGATGAGTATGACATCATGAGATGACCAAATGCTAGGTGAAAAAGCACAATCCTACCAAAGAGAAAGTAACACTGCACTGCACTGCACTGGATGCTGAATGTGCTTTTCAGAAACCGTGCTCAAATGACTATCATCACAGGGATCTTCTTCACTTTCCTCTTCCTCGTGTTGCTCAAGCCTGTCTCCTCTTCCTTCTCCTGCGCTGTGTTGCTGCTGGATCTCTCCTCCTCATTAATACCGACGTAGGCACAGCTCCTTTTCTCTAGCCGCCAGCAGAGCCCAAAGAGCAGGAGAAACACTAGACCTGCCACTGCTGCAAGGCAGAAAAGCACAGTGCTCCCAAGGCCACGCCACTCTGCTCCTGCGTCCTCTGCTCCCTCTGCTGCACTGGATGGAGCACCTTCCGGAGGCTGATGGGTTATTCTCATTGCCCTGATGAGGAAGCATGGACGCAAGGAGGAGCCTGATTTACAGAATCAGAGAGACCACAGCCCATCCCATCCGCTCTTCTGCACAACGCTCCCTGACTCTGTGGCAGCTGAGCGGTCAGCACCTTATGCCCACGATCCCCACAAAAGCGATGCAAGCGCTCACAACAACACAACCTTTATTCAAACACAACACTAATGGGCAGCTTTGCACGTGGTAAAGCTCCCAGAAGGAATGGAATGGAATGGAATGGACGCTGTTGAAGAGAGAGAGAGGGCAGTTGCTGTCCAGGTGGTAGTGGAGTCCCTGTCACAAGACTTCTCGTGACGGCCTCTTCAGCTGCATCGTGTCCCAGTCCCCAGGATGCGCTCTTGCTGGGCAGGAAAGGTGCCGCACCCTTTCCTTTCCTTTCCTTTCCTTTCCGTGCCCTGCATTCTCCCCTCTTTCTTCTTCCTGGAAGACACGGCCGTCTGCCAGCAGCTGTGACCTGCGCAGGCACAGCTCTGTGCAGGATGACCACTTTCAGCGTCCGTCGAGAAGCATCCTATGCACCCGCCTTTGCAGCTCCTCAAACTCAAGCTTTGCGTGCTCAGAGGCGTAAGGATTCTGCGTCAGGTGCTGGAAGAGGTTGAACGGTTCAGCCACTCGCAATTCCAGGGGCAGGATGATCTCCTCAGGCACGTTCTCATTGCCAATGAAGAAGTGGTTCAGGCGTTTCTGGTGCAGACATCTCTGCAGGTAGTGCAGGATGTCGTTCAGCCATTCCCAGAAATACCTCCTGTGCCAGGGTGACAGCGGCTTGGCGATCAGCACGTGCATCATAACTGTCTTCAGCGTATAGGTGGAAAAGTCTGTGCCCAGCAGGCAGCGGACACAGAGCTTCAGGCATCTGAGGTAGCAGGTGTCAGGGTGTGCCTTTCTGGCAATATAGCTGAAGAACTTCGTCTCTGCCACAGCATAGGTCTCTGGCCACATTGTGCTTGGAGTGTAGGCAGCCTCTGTATACTGGCTGCTCACGAAGATGTCCGAGTCGCCTTCTTGCACCCCAAACAACAACTCAATGAAAATCCTTTTCCCCCAGCGTTGCGTGACGCAGAATTTGCAGGAGCGGTCGGAGGGCAGCACTGTTAGGCGGTGTATGGCTGAAAGAGGCAGAGCCCTCCAGGACCGTCTCACAAACATCTGGAAATAGCGCGCCGTTTTCTGCACATCTAGGTAGGAGTCAGTGCAGAGGTCGTCTAGGATGCTGAAGCCTGCATTCCTCCCGTGCTCTTGCTCGGGGTCGTGGAGGAAGCAACGTGTCTCTCCTGCCGGCTGCTCCATCTCACAGGTACACACCGACTCCACACGGATGCGAAAGTTCCTCATTGGCCACACGGGGCCCGGCTCCAGGTGGAAGATGTGTCCACGGGGAGGCTTCAGGGGCAAAATCAGGCGGTAGGTGAGGTCTTCCTCACGGGGACTCCAACCTTCAAAGGCACTGCCCACCTCGATGGCTTTTTCCAGCACTGGGAAAGAGGTATTTGAGAAGATATACTGGTAGAGACGGATGAAGATTTCCACAAATCTCGTCACAGACTTGCAATCTCTGTCCAGGTGCCGAACTGGCCGCAGCATGTCCTCCTCAAAAAACCTTCCCAGGTCATTTGCATTATTATTATTCGCTTCTTCAGCCTCATCTTCATTATCATTCTCTTCTTCATCTCCATCTTCGTTTTCCTCTTCATCATCATTCTCTTCTTCATCTTCATTTTCATCATCATTCTCATCTTCATCTTCATTCTCATCATCGTGGTGTTCTTCGTCTTCATTTGCGTCATCGTTTTCTTCGTCAGGTTCATTGGCATCATCACGCTCTTCTTGAGCTTCGTTTGCATCATCATTGCCTTCTTCGTCTTCATTGGCATCATCATTCTCTTCAGCTTCATTTGCATTATCACTTGGTTCTTCGGCTTCATTTGCATCCTCGTTCTCTCCTTCCTGTTTCTTCTTCTCCACCTTTTTAGCAGAGATCTCCTCTTCTCTCTCTGGCTCACGGCTCCATTTGCTGAGACACCAGCAGAGCACAAAGAGCACGACCAGGAGTGCAGCAACGGCCCAGCACAGCCAGTGTTGCAAGGCAGAGAGGAGCAGGGATGCCCAGGCAAAGCCGCTCTGCTCCTGGTTCCTCTGCTCCCGGCTCCTCTCCTCTATCTCCTGCCAGAGCCGAGTCATCTCCCGTTTCAGCATCTGCGCACGCTGCTCCATGCGCTCGTGCGTCTCCTCATCCAGCTCATAGCCCACCAACTGCACGTTGAGGGTGAGAATTTGAAAAAGCCCGACGAAAATGTCCAAGAGAGCCATGTCCTGCAGGAGAAGGGAGAGGAGGGGCTCAGTGGGGCCGGGCGGGAGGGAGAGGGCTGGTGAAGGGGGAGCGGGGCCGGGGGCCGCAAGGAGCTGGGGGCAGGTAGGAACGGGGCCGAGGCAGCTGGCAGGCAGCAAGGGCTGCCCCGGCCCCGGTGGCGGCGGCTCCATGCCCTGGCCAAGGTGCTCCCGCGAGCGGCCGGGCCCTCCGTGCGGGGTGAGAACCCACCCCCGGGGGCCGCGTTTCTGCCCCGGACCTGTCCAGCCCGGCCTCCCCCCGCCTGCGCACTCACCCCTGTCCCAAGCCGGACTGAGGCAGCGCTGCTGCTGGCGCCCCTTATAACCGCCCCGTGGGGACTGGTCCCTTGTGATGTCACAGGCGCCAGAGCACGTCACAGGCACACCCGCCGGCCCTGCCTGTCCGGACCACTCCGGCCCAGCCACTCGCAGCTGCCCCTGGCAGCCAAACACCAACGCTGACAATGTACAGACCCGCCGAGCCGGACAGCACTCCCAGGGTTCTGTTTACCAAGCAGACGGAAGACCCCCAGGACCCTTCCCAAGCATAAAACTGGGTGATGTGACCCATGGATGCTTTGCTCCCTGACATCCTATCCCGTGAGACGGGACCAGCTCCCTTGCTGCTGGCCGCTGCTCTGGTGGTCATGGATGGGCCCTAGTTGCCTTCATGACACTCCGGGATGGGTGATGGTGGAAATTGTGATTGGGAGATGGGGCCTCTCTGTGGCAGGATCTCTCTTCCTGCTGTGCCACTGAGAGAGGACGTTGCTTCCAAAGAGACAATGCCTACGGGTGTTGAGGGGGTGCAGGTGGAGTTTTCCCAGTGGGCAGCTCCCACTGCCGATAGAGCACTGGTTTCTCCACGTCCAGCATGTTCAGTTCTGTGGTACCAGCTCCCCAGAGTGTGTCTGGGATCAGCAGATTCTCCACCTGGGCCCCAGTGAACACGCGGAGGCACATCAGCGGTGCCCCACTCTTGGTTCCGCTGCAGGTGGAGCTGCCAAGGAGTTTCTTTTCCCATGTGAAATCGCCACCAGAGCTGTGAGAGTGTGAGGGGAAAGTAGGGAAAAAATCATCTTTGTAGCCACCCTAGTCTCCACACCATGTGCCTATGGTATGAAGTTGTCGCCTGCAGTCAGCTGTGAGCCTCGCTGTGGCAGATGGCAACCCCCCTCCCTCTTTTAATATGGCACATTTTCCCCTTTCTCTGCTATTTGAGGCTAACAGCTTCTTTTGTTTGGCCCAGAGCACCCTGGCTCCTGGGACATTAGCAGAAGGGAGTGCCAAGGCACACTGGGCCGCGCCCAGTGTGGGGGATGTTTGAGGGCTTCAGGGGCACCCACACTCAGTGTGGGGGGTGCAGAGAAGCTTATACAATGCCTACAGTCAGGTCTGATCAGATAACAAAACGGGACTCTCGTCGAGACTCCGCCCATTGCCGCGGGTCTCTTGGAGCACGAGCTTAGCCACTGCTGCCACGAGAGCCCCCTCCCCGGGATGGAGACTCCGCTTGCCTCGCCGCCACGGTGTAAGTAAAACTTCTCGCAGGATTGCGAGTATATTTTCTTTCCGTGCACACTTGCACAAGTACTTTATTTCCTCGCACAATCGCGAGTGGCCGCCGAGAGCCCCTCGCACAATCGCGAGTATATTTTCCTCCCGTGCTTCCACATAAGCACGTGTAGGATTCCGTGCACATTTGCACGTGTAAAATAACTCTCGCAGGACTGCGAGCGTATTATAAATTTACTCTCGCGACATCGCGAGTGCACACTTTCCGTACTCACTGCGAGTACGTGTATCTCTATAAAAATAATCCCACACCGTGCTTGGGTAAGTGTGTACTCCTCCGGGACTCGGGGATGGCTCCGGCACTGTTTTGGTGAAGCCACGTGCATGCACTCTGTGGACCTCCTGTTGTATTAGTGGCTGCCCCTCTCAATAATTTCCTCCACTGATATCCGAACCTGTATTTAAGTCACATTCGGAGTGCTAAAACCCTGTGCCTCGCTGGTCTAATAAAAGTTGGTTTTGGACCTTGTGGTCCCTAAAATTGACCTGTGGGTTGCTCTGTGACATTTCTGGCGTAGTCGTGCAGGATATCAGAGATGGAGGAATTATTTGGAGGGTTGAGTAATATCTCTGAAGTAATCTGGGGTCTTGCAGTTACGTGGGCTGTGGTGTGTGCCAGTTTGAGTGTTTACTTAAAGGTAACACAGGATCTGTGTAAACTTAAGGACCGAATGGAGGAAAACCTTTCACGGGAGAGTGAACGATTTGACTCTTTAAGGCAGGATTTTTCGTGGCAAAACAGTTTGACTCTTTAAAGAAAAACCTCTCGTGGCAAAATGAGCAGTCCGAGATTGTTAAGCAGGACCTCTCGCGACAAAGCGAATGGTTTGACTCTTTAAAGGAGGACTTTTCGCGGCAAAGCAAACAGTTTGATTCTTTAAAGCAAAGCCTTTCGTGGCAGAGTGAGCAGTCTGACTTTCTTAAGCAGGACTTTGCGCAGCAGAGCGAAAAGTTTGACTCTTTGAAACAAAACCTTTTGCGGCAAAGCGAAAAGTTTGACTCTTTAATACAGGACTTTTCGCGGCAAAGCATACGGTCGGATTATTTAGAACAGAGGTTTGGCTTGTTAGAACAGAAACTTGGCTTTTTGGAACAGAAACTTGAGTTT
This sequence comes from Columba livia, assembly GCF_036013475.1. Classification (NCBI taxonomy): domain Eukaryota; kingdom Metazoa; phylum Chordata; class Aves; order Columbiformes; family Columbidae; genus Columba; species Columba livia. Next base: position 78,680,222 of record NC_088642.1, read on the forward strand.
TTGTTATTTAATATAAGAACCGCCTCTAGTGTCTCCCCCATTCAGGCATGCGCCTCAGCCCCCCCGATTCTCGACAAAGATACTGATTCTGAAAACAGTGTTGATGTGTGGGGGGTAGAAACAAAGGACGTGCGTCCTCTTATTAGAACTGAGACACATACGGAGGGACGAGGCAGAAATCCACGCACGGCTACCCATAGCACGCCATATTCAGGACTGGAGCTAGGGGATTTACAAACTAGATTCTCACGGAAGCCGGGCGAAACAGAGACTGAATATCTTTGGCGCGTTTCGCTTACTGGGGGTGACAGAATATTATTGAGTAAGGATGAGGCCACAGGTTTCTGGGGCCCAGGGGTATTTTTAAGTGATGGTCCAGACGGTGATCAGTCCATTACATCTCGTGTCGCTTACTGGGCTGGTGGTATAGACCCCAGGGAACGTGGGGAGCCAGTGGCAATTGTTATAAAAGGTTTATCAGATCTTGCCGAGGGAGTTCAAAAGGCGGCTTGTATACAAGCAATGTATGAAAGAGGCCGGCAGTCTCCCCCTATGGCGGCGCCGGTGGATCCGGTCCACCTTCGGCTGCTTATTAAAGGACTACCGGATGCCTTAAAAATATATGTCCAGTCCCTTAAGGAAAAAATTCAGGGGGCTATTGATCGTAATAAGCAAAATCCCCGAAGTCCTCCTGAACATGTATTAACCTGGGCGGAAATTTTACACAATGTGGTTACACATGGGCGCGAGATGGGGTGGGTAGACCCGAGCGGCAGCCCGTGTAGAAGCCGGACGGTCCGGAAGATGAGCCGAGCCGAGCCTCTTCAGGGACCGCCCCCCACTAGGCCGCCCCCCCCATCACAGAAACCGGAGCGTTTTTCAAATCAGAGTAGCAGCTTGCAGCGGGGCGACCTGTGGCGCCGCGCAGCCGCTTTGGGAGTGCCCCGAACACTGCTACATAAGCTTTCCACTGAGCATTTACAGGAGCTAGTGGAATATTTAGAGGGAAGATCAGAGAACCAAGAGGAGGCACCGGTAACCGCCCCCCTCCCTGAGGACAAGCGAAACACTAAACCTTTCGTATCCTCACAAAGGGAGTCAAAAAAACTAGTAAAAGCGGATGGGAACCGGGACCGCCCCACCCGCTCTGTATTCTCTTGCCAATGGTCCAGTGATAAAAAACCATACATACATATCCCCGTTGGTCCAAGGCGGATAAGTGTGAGATTTCTAATTGACACGGGCGCACAAATCAGTGTTTTGAACAGGCGGCAAGCTGACAAACTTGGGATTAAACCATCAAGGAAAGCCATCAATATAGTGGGGGTAACGGGTGTAGCAGAGAGGTGTCCTTTAGCTCGAACCCACCTTTTGCTGCCTGGGGAAAAGCGGACAACGGCTGTGGAAGTTGCCCTGAGCCCTTATAAGGCGAACATATTGGGATTTGATATTTTGGCAGGTAGACGGTGGTGCTTACCTAATGGAGAGATTTGGAGCTTTGGGAGTCACAGAGCAGAGGTAGCCCGTATTAGAATATTGCCATTTACCTCTGCACCCTTGCAGCCCGAAAGAACCACTGACATTAGGATTTTGCAACTTGCTCCTGCTCCACCCACATCTACAATAACCTGTACCCCACGATACCCCCTGCCAAAAGCAGCAAAACGGGGCACTACGGAGGTTATTAGTGATCTTGAAGAAAGACAAACAATTAGCCGCGGTGTCCAGACGGCCCCCTCCCCGTACCGGCAACTCGGGCGGTCCGGCATAGCAAAGCCCCACCCCGTGAGTGCCGGCCTCTGCCCCGGGACTGGCGGCGCGAGACGGAGCAGCCTGAGAGAGCTGCTAGAAACACATGTCCAGTACGGGCATAACCCGAGAAACGGAGGCAAAACCTCCCCCCGTAAAACTTCTGTCGCCTCCCGGCTGGCCGCCCCCCCCCCCCGCCACCATTCCTGGCATCCAAGTCCTGGTGGTGTGGGGCGGGGCAGCCCGGCCTCGCGAGCGCTGGCAGGCAACCACCTTCCCCGGGTTGGCCGCCTCCCCCCCGCTCGCTGCGGGCGGGAGCGCCCCCCCCCACTCTTGCGAACTGGAAAAGAAAAAAAAAAAGGGAAAAAAAAAGCCGAGGCTTGGGACCAGTGACCCCGCCCCGGCTCAGTGCTCTCTGAGGGTCAGAAGCAGCTCCCATTAGGAGCCAGCAATGTGCCTCAACACTGCTGCTTACTGAAAGTAGCTGCTAATATTACTTGCTATCAAAAAAATTTACTGGCACTCCACTGCAGCTAAATGGGGCATTATGGAGGTCATTAACGATTTTGATAAAGAGTCAATAACAGGAAACCACTCGATAAAGACCCACCCCCAGAACAAAAGGTCCAAGAGATATTTTCTGCTCAGAACCTTCTGAGCTAGTTCAACATGTTAACTATGAAAGCCCGGTTCCAAAGGGACCGAGGTCTGTTTTGTGTTTTCTTGCAGGGCGAAGGAAGATGACAGGGTGGAAGAGAAGTACAGATGCGTGTGACGGGGTGGAATAAGATTCACCTAACACCAGCAAGGGATGGAAGAGCATCCAGATGCCTTGGAAACAACACCAACAATGACAGGGTGGAAGAGGATCCAGCTAACACCACCAAGCCATTCAGAAGGAAGGCAGCCACAGGAATGGAAACACTAACGAACTGTGACTGATGCTGGGACTCAATAATTACCTTGGGCAATTGTTGATTGTTGTAATTACTTCAATTCTATTTTTGATTGTTATTAATAACTGTTTGGAGGGGTAAGTCAACATATGTTATATGGTGATCCACAGTGGACATTAAGGCTCACTGGCAGAAGTGTCCTCTTTTTACTTTGGAGGCAAGAGGTAACTGTCATACAACTCCAGAGTTCTGTCAGACCATGACTGTAGTCACAGGGTGGGATTGTGGCAGATGGCAACCCCCCTCCCTCTTTTAATATGGCACATTTTCCCCTTTCTCTGCTATTTGAGGCTAACAGCTTCTTTTGTTTGGCCCAGAGCACCCTGGCTCCTGGGACATTAGCAGAAGGGAGTGCCAAGGCACACTGGGCCGCGCCCAGTGTGGGGGATGTTTGAGGGCTTCAGGGGCACCCACACTCAGTGTGGGGGGTGCAGAGAAGCTTATACAATGCCTACAGTCAGGTCTGATCAGATAACAAAACGGGACTCTCGTCGAGACTCCGCTCATTGCCGCGGGTCTCTTGGAGCACGAGCTTAGCCACTGCCGCCACGAGAGCCCCCCTCCCCGGGATGGAGACTCCGCTTGCCTCGCCGCCACGGTGTAAGTAAAACTTCTCGCAGGATTGCGAGTATATTTTCTTTCCGTGCACACTTGCACAAGTACTTTATTTCCTCGCACAATCGCGAGTGGCCGCCGAGAGCCCCTCGCACAATCGCGAGTATATTTTCCTCCCGTGCTTCCACATAAGCACGTGTAGGATTCCGTGCACATTTGCACGTGTAAAATAACTCTCGCAGGACTGCGAGCGTATTATAAATTTACTCTCGCGACATCGCGAGTGCACACTTTCCGTACTCACTGCGAGTACGTGTATCTCTATAAAAATAATCCCACACCGTGCTTGGGTAAGTGTGTACTCCTCCGGGACTCGGGGATGGCTCCGGCACTGTTTTGGTGAAGCCACGTGCATGCACTCTGTGGACCTCCTGTTGTATTAGTGGCTGCCCCTCTCAATAATTTCCTCCACTGATATCCGAACCTGTATTTAAGTCACATTCGGAGTGCTAAAACCCTGTGCCTCGCTGGTCTAATAAAAGTTGGTTTTGGACCTTGTGGTCCCTAAAATTGACCTGTGGGTTGCTCTGTGACACTCGCAAACACAGCTCTGGGCACGAAGAGCCCTTTCAGAGCCTGTCTGGTGGTGAGCAGTCTCGTGAGCGATCTCGCAGCTCCATGTCGTGGTGGAACTCCAGCTAGCAATGGAGCCACGGTAGCCACTTGTTGACTGCCCCCCTCCTCCCATCCCCAAACAGGGGAGAGACATGAAAGGGAAGGGAGAAACTCGTGGAATGAAATAATCACAGTTTAATAAAATAGCAAATTATCACTAATACTCCGCTAGTAAAAATAATGTATATAAAATGGAAATAAAACATAAAAGGCAAGCAGTGCAATTCCTCTTGAACTCTGTCTGCACCGAGCAGCCCGTGCAAGGAAGCAGCACCCTGGTCCAGAACAAGCGATCCCGGAGAGAGAAGAGAGAAAAAGGCAGAAAGGCCCAGAGGCCTCTGCAAAACGGCAGAATGGCAAAAGACTGACATAAAGAACCTCCCAACCAGAACTCCTCCAAACAGGTCTCCGTCCCAGCTCTGGCACTAGCCGGAAGATCCCGATTCTCCTTCAATAGGAAGCGTGATGCTAATGGCATGCAATAGCCTACTTGATCAGTCTGGATGCTAGTCTGCCCCATCTGTGCCCCTTTCCTGGTGGCCTTGCTTCTAATGCGGGCAGCGGGCGGCTCAGCTTTGCTTGCCCGCCTTCTCCTGGATCCTGCCTGTTACGCAGTGCTCTCACTTCTCTATTCCAGGACAATTGCATCTGCATCCTGGACCCTCTTTCACCTCTGTGAAACCCCCCAGTATCTGACATCATAGATAAGTACCTGTAGGAAGAGCAGCTCCAGGGGTGTTTAGATCAAGAATGAGGCAGGTGGATGGTGCTGGCACAGAATTCTAGCTGCTTTGCAACTTAGTAGTATGTGTGTGTTAAGCAGAGATTGGACGAATCATGTTGCACCTGAGTGCTGGTGTGAAACCACGTTTGGGATGCTCCAGTTTGAATGAAATACCTCGTGTGTGTGCATAAAGAGTCACTCGTGTAATTCTAGGCTTTGCAGCCCGGCCTCTCTCCTGGGCTGGCACAGGCCGGTTTAAAAAGTTTCCTAACGCTTCCCATGGCAGGAAGACACCGCGAGCACGGTCAGCAGCACCCAACTCTGCCAAGACCTGCTGGCCAGTCCCTTCCACAGCCAGCCCAAGGGTGTCAGGGACACAGGCCTTATCTTGCAGGTGCTGATGGTTTGTAGCTGCGTTGTGTTCATGAAGCAGATACCAGTTTGATAGTAGCAGCAGAATTTTCAACATGCGGTTTAAGATTTCAACACATTTCGCTTACTAAGTAACGTGAAACAGACAGTGTATTAAAAATCCCACAACCTTGTAATTCGAAGTGATTGATTCTATTCCAAACGTACTTACTTAAGCTAAATGATGAATACAAACCTTCAACTGGGCTCATCCAGTGATGTGTGATGAGTAAAAGACAACCCCAGTGTCAAGAGGGTGCTCCACTTGCAGCCCTCTGCAGAACGTGCAGTGCGAAGGAGGAGTCTCCATGGAAGATCTCCTTCTCCCCTCTGCCATGGCTGTTGGGGAGGCTTAGGATGGGGTTCATGAGGGCGTCTCCATCCTCCCTCCCATCCGTCAGGTCAGCCGCACACCTACACTGCTGTGCTGCATGGTGTGGTGGCCAATATCCTGTGCAACGGGGGGAAAGGCACCACCAAAGTACGGAAGAAAACCTATGATGTTTCTACTCAGTTACTGCTTTCTCTGAGCACAGCTTGTGGCACATCCCCTTTGGTTTGCAAACGAATCTGGTGTAAAGCCGCCTCGGACTACCAAATGCTCAGGAAGATGTCCGACTTGCCTTTCTCTCCGCCGATTGTCCACACAAGGAAAACAGTCCTGTTGGAGCAGTCAGCTAGCTGAAGATTGCGTTAGCGGGAGAAGGGCAGCACCGTAACGTGGAAGAGGGGTGATGCAGGTTGATATTTACTCGGTGTGTCCTCAGGGCTATGCACATGCTCAGCACATTCTCCACCAGATGTTTCCTCATCCAGGCTTGCTGCAGCTCCACAGGGTTGCAGGGGTCTCTTGCCAGCACCTGCTCCACGATGCTCAGATCGAGGTGGAAGGCATGGGCAAGGGCAGGATGCAGGGGCACAAGCAGGGGGTAGACAGCATGGTTCCCATGAGGATTCCAGCCTTCGAAAGTGCTGCCCGCCTCAATGACTGGCTGCAGTGTGAGGAAGAAACTATTGAAGAAGAGCAATCTGAAAACACGGAGGAAGTCACCGCTACTTCCTCTGCCACCTGGCCCTTGCTGGCCATGTTCTGCGCTGGATACTGAATGTGCTTTTCAGAAACCGTGCTCAAATGACTATCATCACAGGGATCTTCTTCACTTTCCTCTTCCTCGTGTTGCTCAAGCCTGTCTCCTCTTCCTTCTCCTGCGCTGTGTTGCTGCTGGATCTCTCCTCCTCATTAATACCGACGTAGGCACAGCTCCTTTTCTCTAGCCGCCAGCAGAGCCCAAAGAGCAGGAGAAACACTAGACCTGCCACTGCTGCAAGGCAGAAAAGCACAGTGCTCCCAAGGCCACGCCACTCTGCTCCTGCGTCCTCTGCTCCCTCTGCTGCACTGGATGGAGCACCTTCCGCAGGCTGATGGGTTATTCTCATTGCCCTGATGAGGAAGCATGGACGCAAGGAGGAGCCTGATTTACAGAATCAGAGAGACCACAGCCCATCCCATCCGCTCTTCTGCACAACGCTCCCTGACTCTGTGGCAGCTGAGCGGTCAGCACCTTATGCCCACGATCCCCACAAAAGCGATGCAAGCGCTCACAACAACACAACCTTTATTCAAACACAACACTAATGGGCAGCTTTGCACGTGGTAAAGCTCCCAGAAGGAATGGAATGGAATGGAATGGAATGGAATGGAATGGACGCTGTTGAAGAGAGAGAGAGGGCAGTTGCTGTCCAGGTGGTAGTGGAGTCCCTGTCACAAGACTTCTCGTGACGGCCTCTTCAGCTGCATCGTGTCCCAGTCCCCAGGATGCGCTCTTGCTGGGCAGGAAAGGTGCCGCACCCTTTCCTTTCCTTTCCTTTCCGTGCCCTGCATTCTCCCCTCTTTCTTCTTCCTGGAAGACACGGCCGTCTGCCAGCAGCTGTGACCTGCGCAGGCACAGCTCTGTGCAGGATGACCACTTTCAGCGTCCGTCGAGAAGCATCCTATGCACCCGCCTTTGCAGCTCCTCAAACTCAAGCTTTGCGTGCTCAGAGGCGTAAGGATTCTGCGTCAGGTGCTGGAAGAGGTTGAACGGTTCAGCCACTCGCAATTCCAGGGGCAGGATGATCTCCTCAGGCACGTTCTCATTGCCAATGAAGAAGTGGTTCAGGCGTTTCTGGTGCAGACATCTCTGCAGGTAGTGCAGGATGTCGTTCAGCCATTCCCAGAAATACCTCCTGTGCCAGGGTGACAGCGGCTTGGCGATCAGCACGTGCATCATAACTGTCTTCAGCGTATAGGTGGAAAAGTCTGTGCCCAGCAGGCAGCGGACACAGAGCTTCAGGCATCTGAGGTAGCAGGTGTCAGGGTGTGCCTTTCTGGCAATATAGCTGAAGAACTTCATCTCTGCCACAGCATAGGTCTCTGGCCACATCGTGCTTGGAGTGTAGGCAGCCTCTGTATACTGGCTGCTCACGAAGATGTCCGAGTCGCCTTCTTGCACCCCAAACAACAACTCAATGAAAATCCTTTTCCCCCAGCGTTGCGTGACGCAGAATTTGCAGGAGCGGTCGGAGGGCAGCACTGTTAGGCGGTGTATGGCTGAAAGAGGCAGAGCCCTCCAGGACCGTCTCACGAACATCTGGAAATAGAGCGCCGTTTTCTGCACATCTAGGTAGGAGTCAGTGCAGAGGTCGTCTAGGATGCTGAAGCCTGCATTCCTCCTGTGCTCTTGCTCGGGGTCGTGGAGGAAGCAACGTGTCTCTCCTGCCGGCTGCTCCATCTCACAGGTACACACCGACTCCACACGGATGCGAAAGTTCCTCATTGGCCACACGGGGCCCGGCTCCAGGTGGAAGATGTGTCCACGGGGAGGCTTCAGGGGCAAAATCAGGCGGTAGGTGAGGTCTTCCTCACGGGGACTCCAACCTTCAAAGGCACTGCCCACCTCGATGGCTTTTTCCAGCACTGGGAAAGAGGTATTTGAGAAGATATACTGGTAGAGACGGATGAAGATTTCCACAAATCTCGTCACAGACTTGCAATCTCTGTCCAGGTGCCGAACTGGCCGCAGCATGTCCTCCTCAAAAAACCTTCCCAGGTCATTTGCATTATTATTATTCGCTTCTTCAGCCTCATCTTCATTATCATTCTCTTCTTCATCTCCATCTTCGTTTTCCTCTTCATCATCATTCTCTTCTTCATCTTCATTTTCATCATCATTCTCATCTTCATCTTCATTCTCATCATCGTGGTGTTCTTCGTCTTCATTTGCGTCATCGTTTTCTTCGTCAGGTTCATTGGCATCATCACGCTCTTCTTGAGCTTCGTTTGCATCATCATTGCCTTCTTCGTCTTCATTGGCATCATCATTCTCTTCAGCTTCATTTGCATTATCACTTGGTTCTTCGGCTTCATTTGCATCCTCGTTCTCTCCTTCCTGTTTCTTCTTCTCCACCTTTTTAGCAGAGATCTCCTCTTCTCTCTCTGGCTCACGGCTCCATTTGCTGAGACACCAGCAGAGCACAAAGAGCACGACCAGGAGTGCAGCAACGGCCCAGCACAGCCAGTGTTGCAAGGCAGAGAGGAGCAGGGATGCCCAGGCAAAGCCGCTCTGCTCCTGGTTCCTCTGCTCCCGGCTCCTCTCCTCTATCTCCTGCCAGAGCCGAGTCATCTCCCGTTTCAGCATCTGCGCACGCTGCTCCATGCGCTCGTGCGTCTCCTCATCCAGCTCATAGCCCACCAACTGCACGTTGAGGGTGAGAATTTGAAAAAGCCCGACGAAAATGTCCAAGAGAGCCATGTCCTGCAGGAGAAGGGAGAGGAGGGGCTCAGTGGGGCCGGGCGGGAGGGAGGGGGCTGGTGAAGGGGGAGCGGGGCCGGGGGCCGCAAGGAGCTGGGGGCAGGTAGGAACGGGGCCGAGGCAGCTGGCAGGCAGCAAGGGCTGCCCCGGCCCCGGTGGCGGCGGCTCCGTGCCCTGGCCAAGGTGCTCCCGCGAGCGGCCGGGCCCTCCGTGCGGGGTGAGAACCCACCCCCGGGGGCCGCGTTTCTGCCCCGGACCCGTCCAGCCCGGCCTCCCCCCGCCTGCGCACTCACCCCTGTCCCAAGCCGGACTGAGGCAGCGCTGCTGCTGGCGCCCCTTATAACCGCCCCATGGGGACTGGTCCCTTGTGATGTCACAGGCGCCAGAGCGCGTCACAGGCAGATACAAGTTCCATAAGTATGAACAGAATTTTCAACATGCGTTTTAAGATTTCAACACTTTTCGCTTACTAGATAACGTGAAACAGACAGTGTTATAAAAATCCCACAACCTTGTAATTCGTAGTGATTGATTTTATTCCAAACATACTTACTTAAGCTAACTGATTAATATGTACCTTCAATTGGGCTCATCCAGTAATCTGTGATTAGTAATAGACCAATAATATAGATCCGAGCTTGCATAGCAGACAGAGGTCAGAGTAGGCTCAACCAAGTTGCCGTCTTGAAGGAATGAAATGCTTGGCTCGTAGTCAAATTGTATAGAGTGGGGAAGGTCTACAAGAGCCATCGTATCCCTTCCCAAGTCCTTCAGTCGGACTTTACCAGCTAAAAGGTGTGCCAGGAATCTTAATGATGAGAGCTGTCATCAGTAACTTTACCATTTTCCAGTGCTGAAGTGGAAGTGCAAGCGTCTGTGTAAGAACCACTGGGATTTGGGACTGTTTTCACCAATGCTTTTACTGTAGGGCAAAAGGGCTCACCTCTTATTTGGGGGGAGAACGAGTGAAAAAAAGGGATGTTCATCCAAGTGCTTCTCCTCAGGACAGCCCGAGGTATACTCTCTCTCATCCAGGCTCTCTTGAGACAGTAAATGAATGCTAATGAGCCTTTGCCTGTTCTTCAATCAAAACAGTGCTTTGCTGCATTTCAGGAGATTATTTGGGCTTCAGAAGTGTCAATACATTCAGCTGATTCACTTTGACATCAGAATACAACCAAAAGGATCATCAGTCTATATACAGGGCTCAAAATAAGGAAAAAAAGACAGCTATGATAGAGTCCTCAGTTATTTAACAACAAACTGTACCAATGGAGATTTTTCAGAAGACAGTGCAAGGCGATTTCATAGTCACTCATGAGAAGTATTAGGTAAGAACTAAGGAGTGTTTGAGCCCGGGTAATATTGAGCTGTTGCCTGGGTGCCTGAAAGAAGCATGGCATTCATCATAAAGCACATCACCAATTGTACTGGAACACAATTGGCACTTTTCACTCTTCTTCAACTTAAATCCTTAGGTCTGTGATGAGATTGCTTGAAATCCAAGTGTTGACTCATGTGGCTATTTACTGGGCTGTTGGCATCAAGGATGTCTCGAGCAGCCCTTCCATTTGGTATGATGAGAATGATAGACTAGTACCACAACACTCATTGTCAACTTCTAGCAGTCCGTTATCTGACTTCAGGAACATTCAGGCAGCTTAGATGCATTTCAGACATTAATCTCAATAGAATGTATTGCATTGGAGAAGAAATTAACCACAAATGCATTTTTTCACAAGCCATAGGAATGCTTGTGGTAGAGGCTAGGGAAAAGTTTGCTAAATGTTTAAAAATATCCGTACTGTTTTTGTTGAAGTGCAGTCTTTTATACCACGAAAGGATTAACTGGGACATGTTTACTGAGGTTTCCTGTTACCCACTTTGTGTTTACACATGTAAACTGTGCATGCTATTCAGTCAGTGCAGCAGTCTCACCAAGACTGGGCAAATTTTCCTTCACCACATCACGCCTAGATTCTGGGCTGCTCTGGTTTGGAAGTCTGGCTTTATGTCCCCAGAAATATTTGGAGAATGTGACGGTTACAGTTAAAAAGTGTTCTTAGTGAAAAGGCATTTGTGAATAGATGGTCTCATTCCCACAGCTAAGCAACTCTGTCTATTACAGCTCAGAAATTGGAAAGAAATGGAAAGGTGGAGCAGCCAATGCAAGTGGTGAGTGACATGTGCTATATATGTATATTATATAAATATTGGATCAAATTCTTCTGGAAGCCGCTCTGACTCCTATCTGGTAATTTAATTTCTTTCTGAACAAGAAAAACTTCTTACATATCCTGGTGACTGGTCAGGGATTACTTTTTTTTTTAATAAATTACCTGCAAATCACTCAGTAAAGGGAAAAGTGGCTTTGAAACAAAGAAATGCTTCCGACTTTCAAGTAATGCTGACTCCTCCCATGTGTAGGAAACTCAATTTCTGTGTAAGCCTTTAAGCCAAGATAATTAAACAAACCAGGAACATAAATAAAATATCCACAAACAAGCACTGTCCTCCCATCCCCACTTATTTTTCTTAAATGGAAGAAAATTATATCAGCACACATAAGATGAACAGCTAGATTAGGTTGATGAACTTAATTAGCATCCTTGAAACACTAGTTCTATAATGTTAAAGAGTAACAAAATTAGAAGAGAAGACTAATCACACTGATGAATACACACGTCTGAAGCCACAGCTGGTATAAATCAACAACTACAAATCAAGTACTTGTCTTGTTTTGCTGGTGTCTGTCCGTGGGATCTTACCGGGGCTTTTACCATGAGGAAAAACATGCCATTTCAGTGATATGTGTGCTCAGCTTCATTGCCAAGGAGACAGAGAAACTCTCTCTGCCTTGACTTAAGGCTTTGCCCTGAATTGCACCACATCATCCAAAGACCCAGACCAATGTGCTTGGGTGCCTTACACCACCACAAGTGGCTGCCTTGGGAAGCACGGAGCAGCTTCAGGGATGGGTTGTGCCAAGGTTTTAGGCTTGGATGCTATGCTAGAAGAAATTATTACTCTACAACAGTGCAGCAGCAGACCTTTCATCCTCTTGACATGGGAGTTTCCTATGTAACGTCTGCAAAATTTCGCACTGTATTGGTTGAAATGGGGGTTGTTCAGTTTCCTGAAAAGATTACTTTTGGAGAAATATTAAAGAAAGTGTCCTGCAAATTGAAGATGGTTCATATACACTAACTACCTTTCTAATTAATGTTGTTCATCTGGTCCTCAGCAACTCTCTTAACCCAAAAACTCTGTCCTCCTCTTTATCCTTTCTCAAATTATTTCTTCATTCTAGTCTAACCTCATCAGTCTGCAGTTTACATTTCTCTTTGATCATTTTTATTCTCTCTATACTCAGAGCAGAAGACTTTGTCTCTCACATAGGCTGGGTCTCAATGACAGTATTTGTGAAACAAATCTCACCTTCAGTTCATAGAAAAGTGCATTTTTCAGCCTTGAGAGTATAAATATGGTGCTGCTCCTTTATTTCCTGTATGAGTGCAAGAACAGACATCTTGAAATTCAATAAGAGAAAAAAGTACTGTGAACTTATATATGTATCCAATCTCTGTGTATGCTTGGGAAAATAAATAGCATAATTTTCATGGGGCACATCCCTGTGATGAAGGCTACTCAATGCCAAATTGAGCTTAAAGTAGACAGTAGCACTGCATATTTCAGTTTTGGGATTTTTGAAGTTCAGGAAAAATTATACAGACCTGGATGTAGACAGCTTATTATAGACAATGCCACTAGTCCTGCTTTTCCCTGCCATTTAGATAGAAAATTTTGGACTGACCATGTTTACTGACCAGTCATTCTCACCTCTGTGCCCAGTAACATCATAGGACAGACACTTCTGGAAGATATGTCAAAACTTATGGAAGCCAGGGAGGTGATGGGGGACAGCCAACATGGCTTCACCAAAAGCAAATTATGCCTGACTAGTGGCTTTCTACAATGGAGTGACTGCTTCAGTGAACAAAGGAAGAGCTACAGTTATCTTCTACTTGGACTTCTGTAAGGCCTTAGATACAATTCCCCACAACATTCTTACGACTAAAGAAGAAATGGGTTTGATGGATGGACTGTTAGATGGATAAGGAATTGGCCAGATGGCCATGTCCAAAGAGTTGCAGTCAATGGTTTAGTGTCCTAACGGAAACCAGCAACCAGTGGTGTCCATCAAGAGTCTGTACTGGGACCAATTTAATACCTTCATTGATGACATAGACAGTGGGATTGAGTGCACCCTCGGCAAATTTTCAGATGACAACAAGCTGTTTGACGCAATCAATGTACTTGGGGGACAAGATGCCATCCACAGAAACCTTGACAGGCTGATGGAGTAGGCCCATGTGAATCACATTAAGATCAACAAGACCAAGTGCAAGACCCTGCACCTAAGTTGGGGCGATCTCCAATATTAGTACAGACTGGGAAAAGCATAGATTGACAGCAGTCCTACAGAGAAGGATTTGGGGATACTGGCAGATGGAAAACTGCTTTTGAGCCAGCAGTGTGCGCTTGCAGCCCAGAAAGCAAACTGGGCTGCATCAAAAGGACCGTGGCCAACAAGTCACGGGAGGTGATTCTCCCCCCTACACAGCTCTTGGGAGATCCCACCTGCAGTGCTGTGTCCAGCTATGGGGTCCCCACTTTAAGAAAGACATGGACCTGTTTGAATGGATCCTTCTCCAAAGAAGGGCTACAAGAATGATCAGAGGGCTGGAGCCCCTCTCCTCTCGAGAAAAGCTGAGTAGAAAGATGGAGAGAGACATTTTACCAGGCCCTATAGTGATAGGACAAGGGACAATGGTTTTAAACTGAAAAAGGGCAGATTTAGATGATTGGAAATAACGAAGAGCATTGTAAGACACTGGAACAGGCTGCCCAGAGAAGCTGTGGATTACCATCCCTGGAAGTGTTCAGGGTCAGGCTTGACGGGGCTCTGAGCAACCTGATCTAGTGCAAGATGTCCCTGCTCATGGCAATGAGGTTGGGCTAGATGATCTTTGAAGATCCCTTCCAACCCAAACTGTTCTGTAATTCTATGATGCTGTGTGTGCATAACAGGAAATTACTCCCCAAATTATAAAAGACCCACAAATCCTGGAGACAGAACCAGGACCTCTAACAGATCCAGCTTTCATAAAACAAATCCTAATTTCTCCAGACTGTTCTGTGAGAAATGGAAGAAAATAGTGAGTGAAGGGGCAATATACTCAAAACATCACTGGTCTCACTCATATCCAATGGTCACTAGAAGTGAAATCAACTCTTAGGCTTACTAATGAGTCTGCTGATGTTCACTGGATTTATCTGGGCACTTCTATAAATATTACAGAGTGACAGGTATTGCAATGACATGGAAAGCATATCACCCTTCTGCTTCCTCTTTGCTCTCTCTGTTCCCATATGATATATACGATGGTGGCCTGTGGTGCCAAAAGACAGGATGAGGGGCAATGGGCACAGACTGAAGCACAGTAGGTTCCTTCTGAATATGAGGAGAAACTTCTTTACTTTGAGGGTGCCAGAGCCCTGGAACAGGCTGCCCAGAGAGGTTGTGGAGTCGCCTTCTCTGGAGACATTCAATACCCGCCTGGACAAATTCCTGCACAATCTACTCCAGGTGAACCTATTTTAACAGATGGGTTGGACTAGATGATCTCCAGAGGTCCCTTCCAAGCCCAGCCATTATGTCATTCTGTGAAAATACACATATATAAGTCTGTATTAAAAAAAGTGTACACAACATATTCACGTAAGCAATGCATGCTTTAATTGCTTTGCCAAAAATTCTCCATGAGTGCCTCTTCTAAAGACGCTGTGAACCTGCTATGGTAACATGAGTCACATGTAATATAGGAACTTCTCCAAGTCAAAAATAGTGAAGGCAACACCATTCAAGAGAAAAATAGGACAGATATAAAATGTGAGGAAAGAAGATTCAGACAAAATATTTTTCTATACAATTCAGTGTGCATATTTCCAGATATGATTAATATTTTGCATTTAAAGTTGTGGTGGGCCAACTCCAAACATCAGATAAGGCCCACACAGCTGCTGGATCACCTTCTTTCATCAGTGGTACAGAGTAGAGAATAGGAACACTGAAAAGGAGAAAGCTCATGGGTTGAGATATAAAGTTTAACGGGTGAAGGAAAGAGGGGGAACCCCCACCCATGCAAAGCCACTAAGTGATGCAAAGGTAGTCAATCACCACTTCCCACAAGCAGACCATTGCCCAGCCAGTCCCCCTAAAGACTCTTCCCGGCACTGAAGAATGGTAAATCCAATTCAGCCAGACCCAGTACAAAAGTCTGTAGTGAATCAGTCCATACCTTCTACAAGATGTTGTCTAAGACTTCCACAAGAACATGCTGAGTCATTTTTAATGGGCCTTTGATCCTGCTTCAATGCATCACATATATATTTTATGCCCCACAGTCTATGTACTTAATTTTATTTATTGTGGTCAAGGAAATACTATAAATTTCTCTACAGCTCCTACTGACCTCTTGCAGCATCCCAGATTTCAAGATGTTCATTTAGTCTGCTTTTGATTTTCCAGTCTGATGCAAATATTTAGTGACCTTTCCTTCCATATTTTGAGGGCTGATATCCTTCACCTATCCTTCAGCCATCAGAAATATGCCTGCTGACCTATCATCTGATGTGCAACCTCAGATAACCACAATGAATCAGCTTGCAAACCAGTGAGCAAGCAGCATGAGAAACATTATCATGATGAACAGGCTGTGCTCCAACCATTGTCTCAATTTTTTGTGACCTGCCTGTATTTACCAGGCTATTTGTGCTTCCCACACATTCTCACACCTGTGGAGCCTACTTCTAAATTGATACATACTATATCAAAACATAACTGGTATTGTTACTAACATATACTGGTAAAATATATTTTTCTGCACTCTTAACAAGGCATGTTTCCATGTTCCTGTGTTCAGAGACATTTAAATATATGTATTTACAGCTCCTCAAATGCTGATACTGGTATGTATTACTGAAAGGTAATTTGCTGTAAATGCAGTTATAAAGCTAAGCAACAAAGCCTTTTATATTTTTTATTCTTAGTCTAAACCACTCTTTTGCATCCTAACGTGTATTTCTCTATTAAGAATATTATTAAAATTTAAAAATAAGAAAAGAAAGTGTTTGTGCTGTAAAATTATCTTCTGTTTTCCTATTTTATTTTATTTTATGCGGCTGTGTGATCGCAGGTCACTTAGTGATCACTAAGTGAACAGATTACCCTCCTGTTATTTGAATCTGAGGTATCAAGTAAATGCCTTTGTATTTGCCACAGAAGTATCACAGACTACATATTTCATAATGATGTAGAGTGTTGATATGCATGTTAATCCCTTGAGCTCATTAGTAACAGGTATGGAAGGATGGACATTGATAAATAGTTGCTCTTCTGAAGAGAATTACTCATTATTTTCTTTCATTGTCTTCATTAGAGTTCCTGGGGATCTACATTATGAAGAACGAGAGAAAAAAAATCACTTTTCATTTCTTCAGGAACAGGCATTGTGTTTCATCAGAGAGTTGCAATTTATAATTAAAAGTCAGAAAGTTTCAAGATGTATGTTTTCAGAAATTTACAACTGAAGTGCTAATATTGAGCCATCATTCACTAAAACTAATTATCTTTTTGTGTACACCCTTATATTCTCATTTTTATGACTGGTAGTGATATACAATCAGAAAAAATGCAACATATTTGTGACTTTTGTGTTGAAAGAGATGACATGTTGTTCAGACAAGGTACCTGTCCTCACTGCATACTCGTGGATGGTCTTTAGTTCTAAAAGGCAATTTTTGGTGAAAATACACGAGCTGAAATGGATATTTAAAAAGAACATATATATCTGTGGGCTTATTCTGGATCAATATGTAGTAAACCACTGAAACTCCATCTCTTGTAAATACCCAAAACTTTTAAATTGTTTTAAAGTCTCTTTGTTTAAAATCAGGAGTGAATGGCTTTTCCATGCACTACTTGAACCTCTAGGCTTCTTCAGAAATTGAAATGATACAGTTAATTAAACCAAGGAATTTTGGGGAACAGGCTGCACAGCAAATTGTATCAAGAGAGGTGAGGGCCTGGGCAAGCACCAGCATCTCCGCTGGAAGCCTCATAGAAGGTTTGCACTGCAGCCACTGTTTATCTTTTCGAAAATTAATTTGCCTATGCAGTAGTGGAGAAGAGAGGATAAGGACTGATAAACATCCCAAGAAATTTGACTTAAAGGAAATGAAATTGTCAGTTTACATTTCTGGTGCTCATTCAGAGTGCAGTAAGATAGAAAAAAATATTTTTAGACTCGTTCAAACCTTTGCTTTTTTATCTGAAAGAACAAAGGGAACACGCTGAAGAGAGTGCAGCACCACAGTTGATTTTGCCAGAAACAAACTTACCTACCACAAAGACCTGGTGAATAAATCCAGGAAAATGCCACATCATATCTCTGCTCCACATTTGCCGCCAGTGAGGCTGAGATAAGTTGTATCTCCTTCAAGGTATTGCAATATAAGTGCTTAAAAAATGACCTCATTTTTCAAAAGTTTTATTGTTAAGTTTGAAGACTAGACAAGGTCATACTGGTTTTACACCATTCTACATGATTTAAGTATATACAAAACCATTTGAATATTACACAGCTTGAAAGGTTGCAAAGGTCATTGTGTCCGAGATAATTCTGTACTTACTGACACACCAGAAGCCAGCACTGAATATTATAGTTCATATTTGTTGTATAGCAAAGATACACTCATTTAGTATCCTTAGTCTTCAAAACTGACACTAATTTGTATGCAGCCATCCCAAAAGAGAAAGTCAACCTCAAAACCAGAGCCAGTTAATGTGATAAGCCCTTAGCAGAACACAGATAAAACAGAGCCTCGCACCGGTGCTTTATTTCCTAGGCTATAAATGTAGCACATCATTACAGAGCTACAGAAAGGTGAAGTCTGCCTACAAATACTTAACTGGTTCAGGGTGAAATTTAATTAGGAGAACATTTACAGACTTGTTCAATACCATTATTACAATTAATACAGAAGTCAAGGATCATTTCAGAGTGTTTCTCCATCCCTTCCTAAAGGGACATATCCTGTCCTGCACTTTCTTATTCTGCTTTGGGGGTGTCAGTTGCTTACACTGGGAGAGTATCTTTGTGTTAAGTCCCATGACAATGGTGTTCACCAAAACAAGAAAACGAATTTGAAGGGAACAAGTTCAATTCTAGACCACAATCTGATTCTCATCTGTTTTGTTAAATCTGAAGTATTCTGCAGAAATCAAGAGTTATTTCAGACTTAAACTGCTGACACTGGGAGCGGAATTTGGTATTATGGCTGCACAGTGCCATTTAAAGAAAGCTTCTTGGTAGCTAAGGAATAATTTAATTAGAAAAAGCCCCAATATGTTGGTTGAAATTGTAATGGCATCACATATATGATTTTTTTATACAATATCACAGAGTGTTATTGCAACGTATGGAGCTTTCTTTGCAGGTTGTGAAGACTGCTGGCAGATGAAAGCTGGTAAAGGACATAAGGATGAAAATACTCAACACTAAATTAATACAAAGTGAAATTAATGTGTTAGGTATCATGTAAATGCTATCTTTATATGAAGAGAAATGGATAACAATTAAATTAGTAAACCAAAGAAGATTAGTTGCAAAAGATGAATAACATGAAAAAAATCACTCAAGAACACAGAACAATATTTCAAATTAACATTAAAACAAGTTGGTAAACTATGGAACCCAATTTTCTGAATTGGCTTTCTGTTTTTTAGGTACAGTTGACTAGTGAAATAACTACATGCTATTCTTCATATTTGTAATTAATTTCAGGGTCAATTGCTCTCCACAACAAGAAAAATTTTTTTTGCCTCTTTAAATATTGTGTGTGCCCTAAAGATATAAATATTACTATTGTTTTGGTTGTTTATTTTGTAGAGCCTAAAGTGCAAAACATGGGCAGTAGGTAATTTAGGAATACGCTTGTCCTCCATTATTCAGCATTTTTAGAAGTACCAGCATGGCTGACTTTCTCTTTAAAATCGCTCACTATGCTTGAAGACCCCTCCATATATACATCGTTAAGGAATGCTGTTAACACAGTTACAGACAAGACAGTAACAGTCTAGTGGCTTTTGTTATGCAGCACAAAGTAAAAAATAAAGAACAAACTTAGCAGTGTTGCACAGGACCTCAACATTTCTTACACATACTTTTACCTTTACAAGACTCTTTTTTTTAGAAGTCTTTAAATGTCTAAGCCTTATAAAATAAATACTTGTATAAATACAGTTTAAGGATTAAGTCATTTTATAGAGGCAGGGTGTTCTGTTTGTTAAAATGTGACAGTTTAAGTGACACTATCAGAAAACCGCCACCAATATATCCCCAATTCTTGTATGTAAAATGCCTGGCTGCTATTCTAGAGTCTTTCACAGTTCAATGGATAATATATTTTGTCTGTGGTGGAGAATGTGTGAGTAAATGCAGGTTTTTGAAATCCAAACCATTTTGTTTCCAAAGTAAACCTTGCCCTTTGCAGACTGTGGGCCAAATAGCTGTTTGCCTGGGAAGCAGCGCCCAGGTTCATACTTCAGAGTTTTAGTGAGAATGTAACAGTGACAAAAAAATAAGTTTAGTGGTATTTGCTAGCACATGCAGCTGTATAACTACCTATCTAACTATCTATCTCTCTCCACATCAGCATGTTATGAAATTAAAAGAGTGGCAGTAATCCCACATGCTGTTATTTTAGGTAACACACAAAACATCCCCTCGCTCCTTTGTCCTGGGATTTTTTTAGACTTAGGTGCTACTCTAATATTAATAGAGCACTTTACTCCAAGGAAACCTGGAGTGCTCTACAAAGGTTGGTATCATTATCTCCATCATCAGAGGAAACTGAGGCACAAGGGAGAATGTCCCTCCCACTGCTCCATTTTCCTCCCCAAACCTACTTTTTAAACTGAGGTCGTCTCTGGCTACCATGCTGTTAAAAAAAACCCCAACAACATAGCATGTATGAAGCATTTCTGTAGATGAGGCATGACAAAAATCACCTACTCAAGGCTCACTGGCATATTTATGAAAAGACATAGTTGGAAGTGAAAGGTGCCAAGGGACAAGCTCTGGTCAGTTCCTATGACACCTCTTGCCTTCATACCTGGGAGAAAGACTGTGATCACCAACACAAGAAAAAACCTATTGAGAGGGTTTCCTGGCAGTAAGGGAGTCATTCCTCCTGTGTATATTTTAGCACCTGATTCTCTCACCCCCCATTTACCCCCTCACAGAAATTAAAAAGGTTTCTGGAAGAAGTAACTGGGCAGGCAGCTCCATCTAGGGTTTGTGCTCACCCCTGGGCAAGTCACAAAATGGGCTGATGATTTCTGATGTGCTTTGTGCCTTTACCTATCTGGGTACTTAAGATGAGGTGTCACAAGTGCCCTGGAATTTCATATCAGCCTCCTTGAAAAAGCACATCTCAAGCAGAATTAATAAACTTTGGCAAATTCACTAACTTCATAATACACTGATAGCAGATTTTGTTCCCTATGCAAACAGGTCACCTCTTTCAAGGAAAATAACATTAGTGGTGATACTAAACAGAAAAGGTGGATGTCATGTCTATAGCATGCAAAACAGACAAGGAAAACGGGGTTAGTTAGGAAAATCCTTTAGGTGCATGGACTCTGCTGTTCAGATGAAAGTGATGAAAGGTAGCTCGTAATGACACAGGTACTGCATTTTACAGTACCACAGAGTATCTTCCAAAATATGTCATAAATACTGACAGAGTTTGATAGGCACAATTACTATAATGCAGTCATCCCCAAGTAAACTTATTGCTAAAAGCTGCAGTATCACTTTTTGCAAGTAAGATGATGACAGTATGATTTATGGAGAACTCGTCGGCCCAATATTTCTAAAGCTACAAATTAGCTTTGTCATGCTATTTCTCTTCCCTTGTAAAAAGGATGCTGCTGTCTTTCCCTAACACGTTTCAACTAGTGTGAACAACTCAAAGGAGAACTAGAAAGATAATTCCACAGCAGAAGGGACAACACTAACAGATTTCAAGGACAAAATTGGATTGGATCATTTAAAGGGCAGGCTTAGACCTCCTTGCGAAAGACAATTAGCGGCCTACCATATAATGAGCATTTGGTCATGAAAAACCCACTCAGCATCCTACAGGCTTTGCAAAGTTTCTTCTACGGAAGGACTTTTAGCTACACCAAGAGCTGCGAAGCTTAACAGGGATCCTCCTCCTCAGTCCTCCGCCGTGCAGCCCAGCAGCTCTGACCGCAGGGTGATCCTGCCATACCACGACCATGGGAGGATGCGGACGTGCCGGGCGTAGATCGGAGGGTCGATGACATTCTTACGGTGAGTGTCATTGTCGAAATTTCCCTGGAACACCTGAAAGGCAAGTAACGAGAAGATTTAAGCCTATGTGGCTGAAGGAAGAGCTGCGGTACACCCCTGATGACCCGGGGTACCTTCCTGATCCCCAGGCTGAATTTTGATCGTGTGGGCACCCAACTGATGCTGAACGCAGCAACGGCCTTTGCTAAGACCTGGGAGTTCCATTGCATGCCAGGGACCTTGAAGATGGGTGTGAGTGTGGCACTCTCAGCCCCAGTACACATTTAGGTTTTGATTCAAAGTTTAATCTGCTGTTCTGCCAACACACAGGGCTCTGCTCTAAAATTTAGATAAAGACCATTAACATTTTAAAAAATTAAATGTCTTTTTACTTGGCATTTGTATCATGTCAAATTAATCCCACAAGATCCTGTTATTGTTTTCAACAAAATAACATCAATAATTAGAGTTAAGAAGAGATTTTATTTTATCACATATGAATTCAGCTTGGATGCAACTATATAACCCCTTGTAAAGTCAGTGACTATCAAGGATACTATCTTCTTCTGTCAAACAAAAGTCAGCATTTGAATTAAGGGCATCAGTTTGTGATCAAATTAAAAAATCCTTGCATGGTACAGTGCATGTTATGATGTTATTATATTTCCACTAGTATGAGTTAACCAATACAAAAGTGAGCTCCCAAAATTCTGTCTGTATTAAAACAACATTGGATTTTTCCCCTGGCAGCTGCTATTTAAATTCAAAGGCCACAGCACCACTTTTTGGCAAAATGATCAGATTATTCTCTTGGGATATTTTCAGTTTTTTTATGGGAAATGTTCAATCTCTTAAAATGTCAGCCAATTCACTCTTCATTTGTAAAAACTGTGTGTGATGGCTTTTTGACTAGAAATAAGTTTCACTTGAAATATGCAGACAAGGGACCTCCCGAAGAAGTGCTTACATGACTGAATCAGTGCAAAATGACAAGTTTCCTGAAGTTCTTAGGAAAAATGTCAGAGGTTGAATTCAGAAGAGGCTGATCCACTGTTTTAGCTCTCAAGCTGGTTCTTTCGTGACATGTTTACGAAGCACTATAGGAAAACTTCCATTTTTTGGTCTCTATGCTGCACCTTTTCTTTGAATTTCAAAAGCTTCTCTCAACTGCTATCAATTTCACATCTCGAACAAAATGTGTATCTTCCAAAAGTAATGCTCTTTCACAAGTGATAAATTTCCCTTCTCATCTGGCATCTCACTAGCACAGAGATGGGAGCATTAAAGCACCCAGGAGTTTAGGCAGATGGATAAAATTGCAGACATACTGGGCACAGAAACAACAGTGCTGTGAGTCTAAGGGAAAAAAAAAATATATACTTACCACAGGAAATATTGCAACCCAAATGCAATGTTTATTACATAAAATCAGCTGGAGCTTGGGATAATAAGATTGTTTCTGAATTTGAGTTTCATTTGTGGCAATACAGCATACAATAAAAGTTGGTAAGCTTATTATTAAAGGTACAGAGTGGTGCTCCCCAATGCACAATATGCAGCTAGGAAAGCTGAAAAGTAAATATTTTTTCCTTTTATTTCTTCTGTATGCATGCATGCAATATATCTGTTGATATTTTTTTCCAAGCCAGATGATAAACAGTGCAGAACTGTAGACAATTCTTGCTGCAGAACTACTGGAAAATTCTCTTACTCTCTCTTTTATTTTCCCTGTAGAAGATGCATTTCAGAGATAACATTTAGATGACAGTTTAGAACAAGAAACATTGTTGTTTACCAGAAGAACCCATCTACAGACTCAGTATTTGTATCCACATATGACTATGCAAAATAAATAAAAGTATGTGATGCAAACCAAGCAACAAATACAGCTGAATAAAGTAGGAAAACAAGAATTAAATTTTATTTCTAAGTTGTATATGATTTCATTAGCATTTGAAGTCAAACACATCTGTTTCAGAGGTCAATTGATACAAATCTGAAATCTACCTTCCCTCAAAATTCAAGATCCAATTTCAAGAAATTAACTAAATTTGCTATATCAGAGAAAGGATTTTAGGGAAATAAATTTATCAGAAAGTGAGGTAAACTTTGTCAGCATCCACAGATGTGACTTGCATGAAATATAACATTCTAAGAGCAAAATTTATGGATGCTATTGCCATGGATACGTGGTAAATTTCTTAGGGGAAAAATACATTCTTTATCACTGTTCATTTTACTTCAGCCTAAGTTCACTAATGGAGTGAAGAAACTTGGAAACAGAAGGTAGGACAAAGGACAAAAACTGTACATCTGACTCATCAGTAGAAGAAAGCCATTTCTGTAACCAAATGTAATTTTTCTTTAATTACCTGTTGCTTTATGCCCAACCAGTCAATACTAAATGAACCACCTACATAATTAAAAGCTCTTTAAGAGCTGGTAGCCTCATACACAGAAATAAACTGTGGCGCATTTTCCACAGCCTTTAAATACTGTTAAAATCAGGTAGACTGTTGGGGCAAAATCAGCAGGGGCTATTAAAATACGTATTGAAGAAAGCCAGAGGCCGGGATGGTGTACTGGGGAAGAATAACAGCCATATATTTCCTGTTTCTCTAGTCATCTGCTGCAGGATGCTCCCTCCCTTGGACAGAGCTTCAACCTCACCCAGCCCAGTGGCTTCCACGTTGCAAGGTGCCTGTGTTGGCAAAAGTAGCCCGAAGCTCCTGCGTTTTGACCATCTTGTCGTAAAACGTTAGAGAATTTACAGTGCATATATCTAATTATGTCAGTCTGAGTGCTTAAAAGGTGTAATTCGCTAAAACATTTGCTCAGCAGCTTCAGCAAGTTTACACACACACACCCCACACACATATGTGTAGCTCTTCTGCAACTTTCTCTCTTACAACTGCTATTAAAATAAAAAGTAGAAAATGCATGCTGTTATACTTTTAGGTATGATACTTCGTTTTGTGATCAGTTAATGCAAAATGGAAAGAAAACCTCAAAAATATGTACTGATATTCTCTGCAAAAAATATTTCTGAAATATAAACAAGTCTTGTTTATAATTGTGTCCAACAAGCAATTTGGATGTCTTGCCTTCAAACATTCACTAAGAGTTTTCAATAGAACTGAGTGTTTTATGGCATGAGCAGCAAATCCTAATAATGACAATTAAAATTGCTTCATATTTTAAAAATAAAACTATTGTTTGCTCTATGATAGAATAATTTATAAGAAATATCTCAAGAAGAATAGCTTGGAAAAAGTGGAATTTATTACAAGGGATGGTTGCTTTGTTCCAAATGTAGAGGTGGAAACCAGGTTTTAGAGCACATTCATTAGCACATGGCTGCAGTGGGAAAGATTGTTTGTGGTACTGAGTCAGTGGAAGTGCGAGAAGGATGAAAATTCTCTCTACAGAGAATCCTTCTGGATCTCATGTCTTGCAAAAAAATTTGCATGAAAAGTCTGTATTGGCCATATCATTATTGGTTTTTGCTATTTATGATAATGGCTGAGAGTTGAGACTTCAATATTCAAGCCTTAGATGGTAAAGTCACTATGTTGGGTGCTGTATCTTTACTATATATTTTATTCTGAGCAGAATATTTTAAAGACGTTATTTACGGAGCACTTAATCCTGCTCATATTACAGGCAGATTATTTTAAAAGCAGAGCCAGACTTAGCTTCTTTTTGGAGTTTGCTTCACTGCAGGACATCTCAGTGTCTGGGCAAAAAAAAGGGAGCATTGTTCATACAAAATCTAAAAAAAATAAACTGCATGAAAAGTAATATTTTTCAGCCATATTCTTTAATTTTGGAAACATTTCATTTCTTTCTTAATATTCACTGGAGAAGACTTGTTTAAGCAAGAGAGGGAATTTGCAGATTTGAACAGACCATTTACTTGATTTGAAGTTTTTTTTGTTCATGGTGAAGTAAACAACATCAGGTAGAAGATCGTGAAAGTTGTCTTGATTCCTCACCAGAAATAGAGCTGCTGTTTATGGGTGTAATCAGTCCTGTGGGAGATGCTTTTCAGTATAAAAGACTAGTAATGTTGTTTTTTTCTAATATATATATGTCTATATACATATAAATATGTAAACACATGCGCACATGTGTGTATTCATTTATGGTTTTGTAGTGATTCAGAGGAGAAAAAAAGACATTATTTTCAGTTGGTATACATAAAATCTCTGTGGGTGGATGTAAATTTTTCCCTCCTGATCTTAGCCACCCTTTTTTCATCTTCTTCACCAAGCAATTTTCTCGGGACTTGCCTCATACCCCTGAGGCCCTAGAGGAAGTCAAGACAATGGAGAACTTTGCCTTGGTTGATGAGGACTGGGTTAGGGAGCAGTTAGGCAATCTGGACCTCCATAAATCCATGGGTCCAGATGGGATGCACCCGCGGGTACTTAGGGAGCTTTCTGAGGTCACTGCTGGGCCACTCTCCATTATCTTTGCCAAGTCTTGGGAAATTGGAGAGATGCCCGAGGACTGGAGGAAAGCAAATGCCATTCCAGTCTTCAAAAAGGACAAGAAGGACGATCCAGGTAACTATAGACCAATCAGCCTCACCTCCATCCCTGGGAAACTGATGGAACAACTTATCCTTGATGTCATGTCAAGGCATATTGAGGATAAGAATGTCATTAGGGGCAGTCAACATGTCTTCACCAAGGGGAAGTCATGCTTTACCAACCTCATAGCCTTTTATGAGGATGTAACGAGGTGGATAGATGATGGTAAAGCAGGGGATGTGGTCTACCTTGACTTCAGCGAAGCATTTGACACAGTCTCCCACAGCGTCCTCACAGCTAAACTGAGGAAGTGTGGTCTGGATGATCAGGTAGTGAGGTGAACTGGGAACTGGCTAAAGGAAAGAAGCCTGAGAGTCATGGTCAATGGGGCAGAGTCCAGTTGAGGCCTGGATCTAGTGCAGTGCCTCAGGGGTTAGTACTGGGACCAGTACTATTCAATATATTCATCAGTGACTTGCATGAGGGAATAGAGTGCACTGTCAGCAAGTTTGCTGATGACACCAAGCTGGAAGGAATGGCTGATATGCCAAAAGGCTGTGCTGCCATCCAGAGACCTGGACAGGCTGGAGAGTTGAGCAGGGAAAAATTTGATGAAATATAACAAGGGCAGGTGTGGAGCCTTGCATGTGGGCAAGAACAACTCCAGGTTCCAGTATAAGTTGGGGAAAGACCTGTTACAGATCAAAGTAGGGGAAAGGGACCTGGGGGTCCTGGTGGACAACAGGATGACCATGAGCCAGCACTGTGCCCTTGTGGCCAGGAAGGCCAATGGTACCTGGGGTGATCTACCTACTGATGCTACTAAAATGGGAATTACTGCACTATGCATAGTTTATAAGTGCTTTATGATAGAAGGTTCAAAGCCAAGCAAGAGAGAAATATTTTGAAGACCAGCCTCCCTCCAGAAACGCTTACAGAAATTCAAGGTAGAGACTGTTAAAATGAGTACATTGTCTTCCTTCAGCTCTTATTGTAGTATGAGGGAGAGATATATGTGTGCTGGAGACACAACCTAGAATGTGTATAGCTAGATCTTACTATGATACAAATAATATTAACTCAGCTGAAAGTAGAAGTCGCCCATAATTTAAATCAGTGCAGGAAAAAAAAAATCACTGTCAAATATGATCTTAAATCATAGTTTTAAATAATAATAATGAATATAATGCTACTAAGAATGTTATTTAACTGTGCCAAGTATGTATATTACATGTAGGAATTTAATTTATCAGTGTAAACCAGGTGTTACACCATACAGAAAAATTGTTAGCAAATCTAGCAGAAAGATTTTTAATCTGACATGATCTAACTTTTCATTTATAAGTAGGTTCCTGTCTTCCACTGCTATGGCAATTAACTAGATATGCAAATCACATAACTTATAACTAGTTCATAATTTTGTGCACAAATCCGGTGGACATTTGCATACTGGACATCGTCTACTTGCAGTTAATTGCACTGCTGATGGCTGATAATGACTGACAGTGCTGCAGATTGTTAGATTACTTTAGACTACTTTCAAATGTTCTCTAAAATGTCATTTGATATTGCAGCTGGCCTTGAGTTATCTCACACAGGCTGTGCAATTTATAAATCACATGTGGAATGTAATTTAAAAAAAAAATAAGGTCAAATTTGGTTTGGAGGTTCTTAGCTTTGGAGGCATAGTGAGCTACTGACCTCTAGTTGAGAAAAACAAGATAGCTATTAGCTCTGGTCTTTTTACTAAAATGTACTTTTTTCCTGTTTGCCAGCCTGCAAAGTCAGTTATTTTGCTTCTTGAGGACAACAGGAAAAGCTTTCATATTTTCCAGTGAACTAATTCAAACTATTTTAAATGAATGAGAAAGGCTTCATGTTTTGAAGAAATGCTGTTTTGTTTTGTTTTTTTTTTCCCCCCCAGTACCTTTTTGTCTGCATTTATAGAAGTTCATCAAAGGTGCGAAGTCAAATGACTGGTTGTTAAAATAAACAGGAGCTGCAGGATCCACTGTTCTTGGAACAGCTGTTTTATTAGAAATGTTGTAAAGAAAATTGAACACCATATTTCCTTCTGTTTGAAACAACTGATTTGCTGCAGATTGGTCAAAGATACAGGCTGCACATAGTGCACTTGTGAATACAAGATACTAATATTTTTTTTTTCTTTTAAAAATAACTTGACAAATACCAAAGCAGAAGTGAATAGCTTCAGAAATTCACTGAGATCCACTGATACATGAGAACTCATCCTGTAGGCTGCTGAACAGTGAGATATCCAGCATCAAGCAGGATTAAGTTCTCAGCTCTTACTTCAAGGTGTTTTAAAGCCACAACATTAATCCATAAATCATTATTATCAACCTATCAATATCTCCATATTTTATATGTCTGAGTTGTTCTTTTTATCTTTGCTTTTCCAGAATGTAAAATGATGTATTTTGTTAGGACTTTGACAGTAGTTATTTTTCTTTTATCCTGTCTTTCTTTCCCTGAAAGTTTTTGGAACCATTTTTCTCCTAAATTATTGGACGGTTGTACAAGGATCACAGGATGAGTAAAGATGAGTAAATCACCTGCAGAGGTAATAAGAAATCTATATTTTGTATCATTCATAGAAGATATCAAGATATTCAGTTAATAAATAGAATCAGGGTAAATTATGGATAACTTATGCTTGCTGCTTTTAATAGTTGCCAGTGTCTATTTTTTATTTCACTTCTGTATCTCCAGGGGTCAGAAGAAACAGTTCATGAAAGTTTCACTTTTCTGTGAAAACAGGTTTTTTCTACCGTATTCTTCCATTTTGCACCAAATATTGTATCTTAACTTAAACAAAGGAAATTGTTGTAGATCCTGTGCAAAGATGTTACTGTCAGGACCAATGACACCATTGCTCTTCTGCTCCCCATGGATGAGGTTCAGCATTGTCTTTTATTTAGCTGTTTTTGTTGTTGTTGGTTGGTTATTTGTTTGTTTTGTTTTGTCTTGTTTTGTTTTTCATCTATATTTTTGTTCCACTGCACACAGTTCAGAATATGGCCAGTATTTCTGGTGCTGTACACATGCAGTTGGCAAATCTCATCAGGGCACACTTCATTGACATGGTTGGAGCAGTGATGAAGGGTTTGGTGTCAAACTGGAAGGTTTTACTGGATGATGCTCCATGCCACTGGCTGAATACAATTTATGTATTCTCAATAATGAATATAACCAAGTTCACAGGTACAATATGGAAAATGATGGAGCAGGCATAGTTCTGAGCTAAAGATCGTGATGCTGCAACAAGCTTAGGAAACCACAATTCAGGAAGAGCTGGTTCAAGCACAATGATTTGATGTTGAGAAAACATACCCTTTGAGGAAAGCCTGAAAGAATGAAGACTATTTTTCTCTCCAAAAAGAAATTGAGAAGAAATAAGTTAACATGTTTTAACCAAACCAAACTGTCTGAAAAGAGGAAGATAAAATCAGGTTTTTGTGTCCTCTGAGAACAAAGCGGATATACTGCAGGGAGTGGGATAGGCAACCTGTAACACTGTAAACACTGTAACAGATTGCTTATATACCAGAATTTTAAGAACTGGCTGTTTCTTCAAACATATGAAATAATAATCTGATGGAGAATGGAGCAGGTTATGCGCATTGCATGAGGCAATGGACAGGTGGACGGATTAGGCCTTACTTCTAGCAAGGAACTGTTTGCACCTACTACTACAGTGGCAGGAAAGGAACTGGGGGTTGTCGAATCCCATTTTCTACTGAGTTCTACCTCCTATGAAGTTTTGCCTAGTTCACTGATTGACACCTGGCATTTCTGGAATGTCAGACTCTGACATCTGACTTTTGACTTTCCCAGACTACTGTCATATTAAAAATAGTAAAGATATTTTAGGTTAATGTTTGTGTATCACAGACTGAGGTCTAGACTTGCATCAAATGATCTTGTTTGTTTATTTCATACACATTTAAATTCAGAAATTATAACTTCTAATTTCTAGCCAAGTGTATTAGATCTCACTCTGCTTTTAATTGCTCTTGATTTCTTAAAGAATCATAATAAGATGCATCTATTTTTTTCTTTAAAATGTTAATCAATACGGGATGTGAGATGTTTTAATAAGACAATGATTAAGAGTTTTGCGTTGTTCCTAATTGGCTATGCATACAACAACTAAGAATCCAGCTGATGATGAAAGCAAAAATAATTTAATTGCCTTGGCAAGTGATATAAACAAGTGTGGTTTGGAACAATGCTGTTAAGTGAGAATACATTTTCTTTTAGATTTGCTTGCAACTATTACTGTGGCTCTCACCAGAGACTTGAACACATGTTCATTCCCTTTTTCAATAAAACAAATGCAAGAGTTTGCTAATAGAAGTTTGGCTTGGATAAGACATTTCTTTCACAATAGAACTTTTGCTTCTGTTTTTAAATGCCAGGATTAAAAATGGGATGTGTACAAAGTACTGAAGTGACTATCTGTCATTTATATTGAATGCATTTATGGTATGTCTATGAAAGGTAAGTGGTTTGTTTCCAATTTTTATCTGACAACCAATTATACTAGACACATCCATAATCATTGGTGTCAGGACCTTCGCAGTTGGATGGCTAAAACAACTGATTTTGTTTTTCCTAAAATCCTTTAGAATTTGATGGGGAAATATATCAGTGATATAATCAGGATAAAATCACAGTGAACTGCCACTTGGCTCTTAAGAGTGGGACTTTACAGTGTCGTCTTTGGATAATAATCTTATATTTCCAAGCACACACAAAGTTATGTACATATTTACTCCAGTAATTTAGGACACCTCTTAATAAATGGTTGTCCATTTGATCAACCATTTAAAATCGGTGAAATTTAAGAGATGCAGTTGTCTAAACCCTCATCAATAGATCTATCTTTACTCATACAACACATGTCAATCAATACATATCCAAAGCTTTCTCATTACTTCAAACAAATGAATTTAATAGACCTATATGAAGGGTATTAATTTTTTGCTGAAGAACTTTTGTTTACTGTAAGAAAAATAAGTACAACTGGGAGCATTTACCACCCTGAATACAGATGTTAAAAACAACAGATTTGAGACATGCATTATCAGATGTTTCATCCATCTGGTATTTTTATTAATGTATCTTTTGTTTCAATCGGACATAATCCCACTAAGATATTTAATAAATAATCCACATTTTGTTGGCTTGCTTAATGTTTCCCTTAAGCAATGCATATGCTGTAATCTCTTTCTTAACAGATGATATTATTAATTCAGGTATTTGCAGTATGGAAGTGTTGTGCAGTTTAAAGAAAAGGTATAATGAATAACATCCTAAATAATAAGAGAAAAGTTAAATGCTTCCAGGTAGATCAATCAGCAAACCTACACTTTCTCTAAGCCTTTCACTCAACACTTGCAAAGGAAGTTGTGAAAGTTTTTATGTTTTATATTCATTTAATAGTGTAATAAAAAGAAATAATCTTTCCATTGGGTATTTGGAACTGTAGTGATTAATTTCCAGAAAAAAAAAAAAATCAATCCAAAATGGCTAGGTAATGAGGTACACTAAAGATGTGCTTTACAGAAAATTACAGAAAATAGTGCATACTTTTCAAAATATGCACTGAGATACTGTTTTTGAATACACAAATAAACCGCTATTTATATACCTTCTCCTCTAGAGCTAAAGGAAGGAATAATTCTAGTAAATGGAGAACTGTAAAATTTTATGTCCCATATTCAATAGCATTAAATCAGGTGCATTGCACTGATAGGTATGATACTACTGCACTGTGAGTGTCGTTGTGTTATATGACTCTTTTTTATTCACCTTGACTTTTTTCTTTGGGATCCTATGCGTATGGAACCCTATAAAGCAAGCAGCATGCAATAATCTACAGGCTTGCAGCACTGGAGCTACTACAGATCTAGTCCTCTGTAAATGCAACCGAAATATCAGTTTTGCCTTTGCTTTACCTTATCCTTCTTTTGTTTTTCATCTTGATATATGATCCAGTGCTCTCCGTCATTGCTGTAAGCAAGCTTGTAGGACCCCACAAACTGGACGTGACCAAAATCTTTAGCTCCTTGGGTGATTATGCCAGTGATTTTTGTAGGGACAAGCAGATCAACCTAAACAAAAGGGAAATAAAACAAAACACAGGAGGATGTAATTAGAACAGTTTTGGCTGGCGGTCTAAATTACACCACAGTAAAGCAAAGTGGTGCAGCATGTCAGACATTGCAGACAGCTCTTGGGTACAGGAAAACCCAGGGTCGTTAAGAAGACCCTTAGAGCACAGTGAGAGATGACCCAGCCCATGAAGTGGCTTTACACAGCGTTGCAACCATGACCACCACATGCTGACACCGTTGACGGTAACTTTTCATTCCGCAAGCTCCAAATCAATTTACTTTTGTTGTCTCTTTGTTACTTCTTGTTTATACCACCTAACAGCACAACAGGGCTAATCTTGAACCATATCCATTGTGCTAGGTGCCATACACTGTCTTCACGGCAAATAATTTGTAGCCAAAAAGTCTTTCCATGTGCTTCTAATAATCATAATTCAATATGCCAAAGGCTGATTCTACAAGTGCCTTTCCATTTCCTTCGCGGTGATGAAGTTCGTGCTTTACTAAGTCTTTTAAAACATTTGCTATCACACTTCTTTTCTTGCTGAACTTTTCTTCTCTCTTTAAGCCTTTATTTCTTTTTCTACCCCTGAAGCTCTGACTTCTTAATTCTTTGATTTTTTTTTTCATTTCTTCATTTTATAATCTTAGCATAAGACTTTAAAAAATGCAAGGCAAGAATCTTAAAGCGTAATAAAATCTGAGCTTTCAAGTGGCTTTAACACAGGTCAGCACATCTGTGATCAGTTCTTTTGAACCAGAACCCAACACTGAATGTAACAGATTTGGGCCAGATGCCTTGGAATAAAATGATCAAGGAATACAGTACAATAACAGAAGCAAATTGACCTAATAATGTATTTTTAGAGGAAGAATGGAGGAGCTGAATTCCCAATCAAAACTGACATTTTCTTGAAATGTGAAGGTAAAATTGATGCTTCATTCTGTGTCATCCAGCAATGTGCTAAGCCAGTAAAAAAAAGAAAAAAGGTAGGTTTATTTCAAACAATAAATGGCTGTGAAGCAGTTGGCATTTTTAATAATGTCCATTAAATCAGGCAAGAGAGACTAATACTAAAAAATATTACAGTAAAATGAGGAGAGTGCTGAACTCCATGAGAAGATGAGTGACATATTTTTACAGCAAAAATTTAAAAACAGAAGATGAAGAAATAAAGGATCTCTGGCTGATGAAATACTGAAGACGCAGCGTTGTGATTTTGGGAAGCTGAGCCCCTCTGAGCAAAGTAGATTTTGACTGGAATGTGGGAAGGACAGAAGAACAGATGTGATGCAAGCATAAGAAATCACTCATGAGAAGAGAAGCTAAAATAAACAAACATAAGAAGTCAGCTAGTCCAGGCTGAAGCCTTTAAAAGAGACAATACAGTTCGCACTGTACAAAGAAGAAAACACAGGAAGGCATAAGAGTACATTTATATAGGAAAAATAAGTCTTTAGAGCAATCAGACAAGGAAGACTGGAGACCCCACCCTGAACATTTGAAGACAAGTAGCAAATAATGAGTATCAAATTATTTTAAGAAAAGGAATAACTTAAAAGATTCAACATGGAGACACTATGACAGTAAGTAGAAAATGTCATTTTCCACAGATGGTTCAAGAGTTTTGGTTCTACTAGAATGAACTAGTTTATTTCTGACTGATAGCAGCAATGTTGCTCAGAGAAGCAGCCTGGAATATGAGAGAAGTATCTTTGGGAGGCAAAACTCTTTCTGTTTTCTCTTTGGCCAATGGAGAGACTGAATCAATGATTACTCAGAGGAGGAGTCCACTTTGGATGTTCTCATGCACTGCTTGGAGGGACTTTTCTTCTGTGAGGAGTGCAGGAGCATTTGCTTCGTAGCTTAAGTGGGCCTCTTGGGAATGAACACTGCTAATTAGTACAAGTCTTTCTTGAATTAATAAACACCATGTCTCCAGACCTTTCTTCCAAATATTTTGGAGTCTAAATGAATAGTCTGTTTTTCAAAAAGGCTGATCTGCTGAGGAATCACTAATTGATCCACAATTCCAGGGAACATTTGAACATTTTGTAGTCAACTTTAGATGAAAAATAGTCTTAACATTAGCATTTTCCAAGTGTAACTTCTTTTTAGCAGAGAATTATTCTTATACTAAAAGTTAAAGTATCTTCTGTTAACTCGAAAAAAAAAAGGCTTCGTAAAAACTTGTTTATTTTTAAAATGTTGAAAGTAATCTAAAAGGATTTCACAAATATTTAACATGGCCATGACACTCAGAGTATTTCTCATTGAAATTCAGAACAGTGAGCAAACATTCTCATTAAGATTCAGAGGATTTAAAAGGTAAAATCACAATAAATCTTTATTATCACACAGATCCAGTGTTAATAAAAATGTCCTAGGAACAACTGTTTTGTGCTTATAAGACATATCCAGTGGCCTTGTACTCTTGCTCACAAAAATGATGAGGGAAGCTGAAAGGTAATTTGACATATGTTCAGTCTTTCTCTGAAAGACTTACGTAGCACTACGGAGATAGAATGTGTGTGTGTGTGTGTATGTATTATATTTAAAATAATAAAAATAAGAGAAGTAATGAATAGACAGACTCTGGTTTTGGTCTTGACAATACAGACAATACATATTGCTGGATACGGAGGAAAAGAATAAAAGGATATAGCACCAGCATCTCCTTCTCATACTTTAGTATCTTACTTACTTATTTATTCACGAGCTGATGAGAAGCCTCCAGGCAATGAAGATTGCTATTAACTTAGCATTAAAGAAATGTTGCTTTTTATCTGTTGCTTTATAACCTTCTACAAAGAGTTAACAGCCTTGCTTTTCATTTTTCCTATTGAAAGTGCTTTAGAGCAGAAAGGTGAAAATAATTTGCCCCAATCTCTAGGCAAAACATCTGCATTGAAGTAGCTTAAACACAAGTCATAACTTCCCATCAGGATGCAGAACACATTTATTCAGTTAGTGCAGATTGCAACTAACAGGCAATCAAATAAATTACCAGGGAGAGAAGTTGAATTAACACAAAACCACCACGTACTCTTCAAAGCGGAATGTGATTAACAGGATCAGAATGTGACTTTGGCTTTTTTAGTGCAGCAGAATTTAGAACGAAGTAGAGGCAATTAGTCTGCAACTGATAGGATCATTAGCTGGTTACAAGAAGAGCCATGGTTTACAGTTTAATGTACATTTCTACAAGCAGCTGATCAAAAAGCAGTTTAACATCTTGTGTCTGAAAGAACTCTCTTGGGCTATATCTACTCCCTTCGTACATATCTGTTTCCCACCTTTCTTCAGATGTTAAAGACGATTCAGTGTGATTTGGAGGAGAATTAATTTAAGAAAAACACAAAGATAAATCCACCTGAATAGGAAACATTTTTAATGAACCACGGCACAGGTGCACAGCATGGACTGTGTGTCAGTGTTCAGTTAAATGTGAAGTGACTCGTATTTGTACTGTAAGTACGTCTACTTGATCAGGAGAAAAGTCACATGCATAGTCTGTTCTTGCTCAAGTAGTCTGAAGCCAATAAACCTCAACTCTCAGCATCTGACTATGCAGATGTGCATGTGCCCATTCTTCCTATAGCCACCTTTGCACACAAACTCCTTGAGAACTGCAACTTACAGATGCAGACACTATCTAACTGGCAACACTCACTTCTCCCAAGAGCAGGAATGTAAGGATGGAACACTTCTAGACATTTGGGACAGTTACCCATAATTATCATAGTTACCCATAATAATCTGCAAGCAGTCCAACTGTGTTTGTGTGCCTGAGCACAGCTATGCTGCTTCTGGACTCGATACTCCTCATGGTGATGCATTGCCTACCACAATCTACTGTCTTGGGTCTCTGTTATATTAGGAAGCTCAGTACAAGTTGAGTAGATGCACCATGAAATATCAACCATAACTTTCTGAACACCCTCTCCTCACTCCCAACATGTCTTTTCCTTCTTCCACATTCTTGATGGAAACAAATTAAGTTCTAGGCATTTGCTGTGACTATTAAAAAGGCAGGACAACACAGGAATGATAAGCCGTACGTGGACAGGCCTCAGCAGAGGAATCATAGTATCATTTCAGTTGGAAGAGACCCTCAGGATCATCAAGTCCAACCATAACCTAACCTAACCTAACCTAACCTAACCTAACCTAACCTAACCTAACCTAACCTAACCTAACCTAACTCTAGCACTAAACCATGTTCCTGAAAACCTTGTCTAAATGCCTTTTAAACACCCCCAGGGATGGTGACTCCACCACTGCCCTGGGCAGCCTGTT
The DNA here is from genome assembly GCF_036013475.1 of Columba livia. Lineage (NCBI taxonomy): Eukaryota > Metazoa > Chordata > Aves > Columbiformes > Columbidae > Columba > Columba livia. The sequence continues at coordinate 78,716,504 of NC_088642.1, forward strand.
ACCATCCCTGACAGCCATTTCTGGGAAGAATCTTTTCCTAATATCCAATCTAAACCTTCCCTGGCACAACTTCAGGTCATTTCCTCTTGTCCTATCACTTGCTACTCAGGCTGAACAGCCCCAGTTCCCTCAGCTGCTCCTCATCACACTTGTGCTCCAGGCCCCTCAGCAGCTTCGTTGCGTCCTCTGCACTCTCTCTAGTACTTCAATGTCCTTTCTATGATGAGGGGCCCAAAACCGAACACAGGATTCAAGGTGGTGCCTCACCAGCGCTGAGTACAGTGGCACAATCACTTCTCTAGTCCTGTCGGCCACACTATTCCTGATACAAGCCAGGATGCTGTTGGCCTTTTTGGACACCTGAGCGCACTGCTGGCTCAGGCTGTCAATTAACACCCCCTGATCCCTCTCTGCCTGTCAGCTTTCCAGCCACTCTTTCCCCAGCCTGTAGTGCTGCCTGGGGTTGTTGTGACCCAAGTGCAGGACCCAGCACTTGGCCTTGTGAAACCTGCTTCAAGTGTGTAGGTTTCATGAGATCCATGTGTGGAAGCACTGGAGCCAGGTAATCCAATAAACACAGGTAGACTGCATTTACACTCAAAAGCAGCACAGTCCAATGAGCACAGACCTGTAAGGCAAAACAACTGATGTGGAGAACAGGATGTCTACATAGTGTGTGCTGCAGGGTTTTTACTTTCAGCTACTCTTGGCCAACTTTTGAAGCATGTCTTTTGGCTTAATTTCATCTGGAAGAAATGCATTTCATGCCCCATGAGGATACGCCATCATGTGAACCAAAGCATGAAAAGTAAACTCAGTTTGTAAAAATAACACACTCCCTATCTACTCTGTAATGTTAAAGGAGAACAAAGAACCCTCAGAATGCAGGGGGCACCAGGTCCTACTTCACGATGAAGACAATGTCAAGATGGCTCACTTGACTTTCAGCTGTGGATCTCATCCTCTCAGGACATACAATCTCAGCTTCAATTTGAAGACGCAAAGGAGACAGTTGAGGTGTAAGGTGTGCTGAGAGTTCAGGTTAGCTGAATAATGTTTTTAAATAATTATTTAAAATGTTCATTTTTGTCCCCTTTATTTCTGTTCCCAGTATAGCTAATCCTATGCCCAGCTTTTTTTGCAATTTTAGAGATCTCATTTTTTTCTGACAGATTTTTATTTTTGTGGTTTTGTACTTTTTTTTTTTTTCTTTTTTTTTTTTTTAAATCACTTGTTTCCAGATAATTCTGATTAAATTCTGGGTAGTCCTGCTCTATTTGGAAAACAAAGGAGTCCCTCAGACTAAAAGCACCATGGATCAAAAAGTAAGAAACCTGGATCCAACACCCGTGAGAATAAGAGGGAAGCACTGCCAAGATGGGAGCAATCCTTACCCTCAAAAGGCAGAAAAAAGAAGACCTGCATAGTCTCCAGCTGCTATTTCACCATGGTGCAGATCTGCTATCACATCTGCTGCTCTTGTAAAGAGGTCTCAGATATTTTGAGATGCTTAATGTAGTGATAGAGACTCGTGGTTGGGCACCTGAATCTCACCAAGACAGTGTAATGCACTCAGGGTTATTTAATCTTCGTTTAAAAACTTGTAACTCCCATGATTTTCGCTGGGTAAAGTGGCACACTCAGATACTTGCTAACTGCACCCAAGTCTAAGAAAAGGAGGGACAGGCTTGCACTGTCTACAGCAATAAGGCAGAACTGCAGCTGTCCTTAACCTATTGCATCAGATGCAAGTGCTTAACATTCTCCTCCGTGCCCAAATACTGGATATAAAAGGATAACTGGTGATGGTACAGTACATTTGCCACAGATGTTCAATATCTATATGTTTCTAATAACATTTCAGTAACACTTATTGTTCATAAACTATGAAGCTCCTCATTTCATGCTGTTTTCCAAAGGCTTATATGAAAAAGAAAAAAGCAGCAGCATTCTTGGTAAAGAAATCTAATTTGTATTGCAGCAGTATATGTAGCATAGTGTTTTTAATATAGTCACTTAAATGTACACTATTAGGGTAAATATTAATAAAACCTGAAAAAAAAATACAGTAAAAAAATAAGTTATCAAACAAAAAGAAATGCTTTAGAAGAAGACACAACAATTTATATGAAGAAGAATTTGAGAACATTTTGTTCAATGTTCCATGAAAAAGGATTTTCATTCTTTTTAAATAAAATAAAATGTATTTATATTAATTAAATCTGTATCAGCTAGCACATGTTTAAAATTAAAATGGGTTGGTTTCAGATGAAATAAAGACTGGAGTGCCATTTTTTTTTCTTCTTTAAAAATGGGGCATTTGTTTTTCTTGCTTCGTTTTCGGTTTAACCTTAGACCTCCAACATTATTTTAACATCATGCCACAATATATGTAGTGTCTGTAGTCCTCTAGGCTTATTTACTTGTTTCCCTCTGAATCCCTTTTTGACTGCAGCAACTACATATAACAAGTTTAAAAGAATACCACACACTGTCACCTGTCCCCAGTACAATTTCAAGAACCTGGGGTGTGAAATCTGCACGGACTGTCAAAATAGATCTCAGGCCATTATTCTGGAATTTTTAAAGTGAATCACACACACAGGCTCACAGGTCACTTCACTTGCATGGGAAATTCTTAAGGAGCAGCTACTTCTTAAATAGTACAAACTGTTTGAATCCTTCATTAATGTATTTATGTACTTAGTAATAGTTATCTAGGTATTATAGGAAAAAATGAAAAAAAAAAATTCAACTGAATTACTATTGATTTTTTCAGCATTTTAGTAAAAATTCAGATAAATCAGATTTTTTTGATCAGCTGCACAGCCATTTAAAAGCAGCATCTATTTCTCACAGAGAAACGTTTTATAACCACACTTTACTAAATCATGACTAATCTCGTTTTGTTGCTATCTCAAACCTAAAATGTAAAATAGGGAAAAAAAAAAGGCAGGAAATTTTAGCCTTAGGATCTGGATTTTCAAAAATGCCAAAGGGAGTTGCTGCTCATTTCCTATGGGAACTCAAGGCAGTTGATGTTCTGCAGTTGTAGTATCAGCACACTGGTAAATCCCGCCTGCAGCACACACAAGATAATACTGTTTTCATACGGATTCTGCAAACTGGAATGACTTCTGTGAATGTTGGTAACTCCCATAACTTATCAGGGAGTATTCATGTCCTCATGGGAAATGGCTGTACCCAGTATGTCCAGTCTGAACATAGTTTGAAGTAAAAAAAAAAAAAAAAATAGTATTTTGAAATTATAACATTAATGGTGATTAAATCTGTAACCTTTTCTCCTAACATTGAATATTTCACATACGTGTATGGGAGTATTTTTACCATAAATGTGACTAAAGGACTTTAGTAGAGACAATATAGTTAATTGCACTGGTCACCAACAGTCAAGAAAACACTAATAAAACAGCAATAGTCTCTCTATATGTTATAGAATATTCAAAGCTTATCAGTCCTTGACGATGATATTTAAAAATAGTCCATTAAATTACCAGTGATTAAGAAGGCTTAGACATCTGGTGGAGTTAGAAGCATCTTTTGAGCTGCATTAGTATGCTTGAAGAGCTGATAAAATCTGTAATACCATTCTGTGTTAGATCAATCAATTGGAGTTCTTGTGGGAAAGCCAAGGACAAAACAATAGGTTGCCATTAAAAAAAAAAAAAAAAAAAAGAGAAAAAAAACACAATAATATGATTGTGAGTAGTTCATGATACAACACACAGGTGGTGTATTATTAGACACTTCTGTCAAGGTCTTCAGCTGAACACTAGTGCAAGCAGTGACTGTGTAACACAATTTGCTGATCGCAGCACCTAGTTATGGCTAGAAATCAATATGGAAATGGGTAAAAAAATTCATTTACATTCAGTTCTTTATGTAATGATGCATGCCTTTAAAGGCACAAATTGCATGAAGCTGGATGATAATAAGAAGTAGCTTTCAGGAGTGTAATTCCTGGAAGGTATAATTTAAAATGGTTATTGCTGTACTAACAATAACGATGCTGATAGCTTTTGATCAAAAGCTTTTGATTATGACTAAAGGTGAAAATAAAACACAGAAAAGAACATTTACCAAAAAATAATAAAAAAAAAAAAAAGTTATGAACAATGTCAACAATATCTGTTTCTGGTTGTCCTTCCTCTAATCTATGAATAAGGAACAGATCATCCTGAAATGTGAGATGAGCATGATCCACTCTCTTTAGCTTGTGAGAACAGCAAGAAATTAATTCTATTATCTCTTCTCATTTTACTAAAATATACAACACATTGATGAACAAGTTTATCAGTACTTTGCATGCCAGTGCTGTGGGCTGTGTCCCAGTGAAGGGAATTTCAGGTGCAGAAGTGGGTAAAACAGCAGCAAAATACTGGCAAACACACATAAAAGAAAACTTAGATTTTAAGCAGGGAAAATGTGTTCTATTTAACTATAAACTTCAGACTGACACTTGATAACCAGAAACATGAAGAGTGAAGAAATTAAGATTTTCTACCAGTACTTTGAAATAGCTTCAGCTTTGTTTGAACTGCAGTCAGGAGAAATATAAGTATCTCAGATTTCATTTGTCTTAGGTTTCTGGTGCATTGTGGGTTTTAAACTGAAATCAAAGGCTGGTGAAGCAATTCTTGGGAAAGCAAAATCCTTCCCCACAAATGAATTCATGCAACTTGGTTTTCATAGGGAAAGTAAATAAGATACTAAATGATAGAAAGGAGATTCTGGTGCTCCTTTTATTGGAGAACCGATAAATATTTTTTGTAAAAATGTTGGGATCATAAATGAACTCACCTATGCATGAGCAGCTAATTTTACTTTTAAAATTAAAAATAATGGTGATAATATGGAAGTTCATTATTCACCTGGTCAGTTTTTCTCAGGCAATTAATAATGTTGCAAATATTTTCTGCAGTTCCTAAAAATGTCCCAATAACGTATGAGTATGTGGGCTATAGATCAACAAGTAAACTGAAGTAAGTTTGCACATAAGACACTGCAAAGTGACTAATAATTAATATAACTACTGAACTGTTGAAATACTAACAAAAACCTGTCTGTAAGCAAAGTTAATTCTGCCTAGAAGGTAAGTGGATAAGTGGGGTTTAAGCTGAAAGTCCCTCCTTGTATTTAAAAGCTCTGAGTGCATGACTTATATTTTCATAGGAAATGCAGCCAAGACAGCATCATTCAGCCATTCTTTTTAAGGAAGACTTTGCCCATTTGTCATCCAGGATTATTATGCATAACCTGTTTCATACGGATACGATGCTGCAAACTAAAATGTCAAAATTGTGCTACCAGACTTTGAAAACAACAGTAAGATTTTGTGTGTGTGTGTGTTTTCCCCCCAAAATGTTAGGACAGGCTTTTGTTGCCAGTGATACACTATGAGTGACCAGTAGAAATAAAATTAAATTGTTATATTACAATCTAGGAGTTGGCTTTGGATTTTTTAGCTAGAGAAGTGGGCTTTTTTTCAGGTTTAGAAAATAAGTTAAGTTTCTCTTTCCTTTTAGACTAAGTGGCTTGGCATTTCTAAGGCAATAATCTTGTAACGTACTGGCTTGAATACAATTAAAAGCTTTGTTAATCTTCATTCTCCAGGACATAAGAAAGATTATCTGTTATTAGTCAAAAGGACACCCTGGAGCCCTTATTATAGAGCTTCGTAAATAGACCTCTGGTCAAAATAAAACTAGGCTACTGGCAGGACATATTCAACCCTGGGACTCAGTTCTGCCTTTGATCTGACACAGACGTATTTTCTTGGCTTTCAAAACACCCTGTAACACTTATTGGCTCTTCACCTACTGCGGAGTGTGTGGAAAGCACAAGGCATGACTGATTTAAGGGATTAATACTTCAGTAAAATTGTTGACCAAGCCTAGAGTTATATGGGAAAATATTTTCCTGTTCCCATAAAGTTTAAAAAAAATAAACAAATCACTTTGCACTGTCAGAAATGGAAAAGCAGGAAAAAAACACAAAACATCCTAAGAGATGTAAGATGGAAAAGTATGCTTTTGAAATAGATGGTCAGTATCTGGCCATAAGGCTTGCCTGGCCCAGGTTCGGTTTCTGACTCGGGTAAGGAAATAAAGGGTCATTAGAAGAGACTCTCAGATTCCAGGTAAGAGTAACAATTGAATAACTTCTGACATTTTCCCCATATATTCCATTACAGAGCTTTTGTGATGGAAGTTCCGCAAAAAATTGTTGATAGGGAAATACCATAGGAATTTTCAACAGGGAATTTGGATTAAATGGATTTGAAAACTGATCAAATCTGGATTTTAAACTGGAACACAGAAGGTACAGTAGCAGTTAATTTAAACCGCACCTTATTAAATTCAATATTAAGTAAAGCTGATCTGAAACCAGAGCTTTACTATTTGGTAGTAATCAAAAATTGATTTGTCTCTGAAATTTGGATGATAGTTTTCATAAGATTAAAGGTTTGATCATTTTAATAGTGGTATAAATTTCTATTGGCGAAGTTAAAAATTATCTATGAAGATGTTTCATTTTCATAAGAACAGGTATAAAACTATGAACTCCAAAAGATTTAATTTAATAACAAAAAATAAAATATTGCTTTCTCACTTAGAATGTTTTTAATATCTTTTCATAAAAATTGAAAGAGCATCTCAATTGTTGAAAGATTTTGCATTTTTTAGAAAGTTCACAGCTATTCCATCCTTTGTGTAGCTACATAAATAATCAAAGGGGTATTGACGATTTGACAAGAAGATAAATCAATACAGACAAATTATTTTCTAAGCTTACCCGTACTCTTCTCAGTCTGAAAATGGCACAGAAGACTGGAGGTCTGTGGACATGGATCTTTGGAGTTGAAGTTGTGTCTGTTTTGTAACTGACTATCTCTCCTTATGTCTCAATAGACCATATTCCTTAGGAAAATGACTGTCTGTGACTGGCCCCTACAACTCGACTTAGCCCTGAATAATATAATTATTTAATTATTTCTCTTTAGATTTATAAAATGAAAATGCTCTTACTTTTTCACCCTGACCCTAAGAAGAATACCATGAAGAATGTTGGTGCGTAAATACATCCATCTCAGACTCTCATCCAACACTACAACAGGATCCAAAAACAATTTTCTAAAGTTAAAAAAATTAGGATCTACCTGATTGGAAACAATTTTAAAACTGATGATTCCCACAGAGGACACTGGACAAAACACTTCCAGGTTTACAGAAAGGGATCTGCAGCTTGAGCCCCTCTTTTGATACCCCTAGATCCCATCAGCGGTCAGGCAGTAATGAGAACCTTCACCATTCAAGGGTCGAACTAGATGAAATGGACCATCTGGGAGCGAGTACACAGATTTTCTGAGCCTGCTTGGTCTTTTTTACCCACTGACCTCCAACAGATTCTTCAGTACACTGTACAGTACTTCCACGGAAGAAAAACTACAAAGAAATCAAATGCAGACTTTTTTTATATGCTTATTCATTTCCATATTTAACATATTTAGGGTTTAGACAAGAAATGTTATGTCATGTTCACACTGAGCAAGTTAGTAAAAACATTTGAGGAATTTTTCAACATACGAAGGGAAATTAAGTGCCAAAATTCCCTGGGAGTACTTTGACTACAACTAATTGCAACCAACATTTTTGAAAAGGAAGAAAACAACCATTTTTTGAACCAAAGAGAGTAGAAGAGAAGTATACAGCTACGACTGGAAAACACAGTCCTGTCAAAACCATAACTACTTTCTATAATAAACAAGGCTGGATCCCAAAGAAAGTAATATCTGAAGCAGAATACCCCTACTGACATCTGTTACAGCTAACAAAAAGCTGCACACATACCACAGAGGATGAAGTCTGGTCTGCCATAAAGCAGCAGAAAGATAGGAGATTATCAATTATTAATGAAGTCAACATCTTAACTTAAAAGTTTTGAGCACTAACACACAGAGAAGCCAGTGAAATCACAGCATTAAAAAAAAGAGAACATACTTTCAGCTCTGGGCAATGTGTTTTCCTTGTACATCCATCAGATATTTCTTGCTTTTTTTTGTTTTTTCCCTTGTGTTCCCAATGCTATCTTCTCAAAGATTAATCTTTTAAATTGCTCCTGCAGCCCTTGCTCTGTCAGGTGTATATAAGCCTAATTTATTAAAGCTCAGTGTTTGCTGTCAAGGAATCTGCACATTTGAGGAAAGCTTGGCAAAACCAGAATTTTTGAGTCAACTTCAAGCATGTGGGAGATGTTGTGACACATCCACTTTCATACTTGGGTGGTTAAAAAATAATTTTAAACATATGAATCACAGAAGTAAACTTGAATATCTACTGACTGCATCTACTAGGAAAAACTCAAGATAAAAACATACCATAATGTACATTGGCTTCCACTAGAAAGCAAAGCATTACGTTGGCTGACAGACAGAAATAAAAGATCTTCAGCTTATCACGGCAGGGGGCTATCTGCTAAGTAGAGTTTTCTATCAAGAATTCAAGTAAAAAATTACCCTTGTGCAGTTTATAGATTTTTCTCCTCTGATTGTAAGTGGATGTTTCTCACTCGTGCATTGTGGTTCCATGCAGTGGACTGTTTCCTAACTATCTGCTCTGCAGGCAGCAGAAAATACACCTCTATTACTATAATGCAAATCATCATTAATTTGTGTACTGACTTACAACAGTTTATTGTGCTTATATCAGATGATTCAGTAACAGAACATGATTTTCAAAGTTGCTGTGGTATCCAATAGTGAAAACGTTCATTTTTCTCAGAACAAACTGTATTTCAAAAGAACACAGGCCTTAATAGGAAGTACATATTTTTTTAGAGCAGCAACAGCATCTGAAGTATTTTTCCTCACTGACTGATTCCCAGCACATCTTCACAGAAAGGTCCAGGCAAGGTAAGGTTGAAAAGACACTCCTAAGGTTATACCCACCGTGTATATGACTGCCATGTTTTTCCAAAATTTCATGTTAAACTGACCAGATTTAAAGGCTTTGGGGAAATGGGTGAAAATATCCTGCTTGGAGCAAGTACTGCACTGCATTTCAGTTGTGATTAAATGGTGCCTTGTGTTAGCCCCAAAACACATAAAAAAGGGCCTAATTAACCTCCTTTGCATGTACTAATGCTCTTATCTCCTTAAGATTCAATGAAAATCTTGGCTATAGGCACTGCACACAGGTACAGTCATTAGAGATCGTGAGTTCACAAGAAATTACTAGCTCAGTGAACTTGTCCTTCTTAATATCACACACCACAGATCCCACCCCAAAACCACAGATCAGTCCCCAAGACTATTGAAGTTAGATAGTTCAGTCATTTTAAATTGCAAAAGCATTCACGAGGCAGATGAAGCTCTTCCTATACATACTTCCAATTTTAGAAGGACCTTGCCTAACAGGAAGCAAGGGCATTCACACAAACACTTGGGGGTTACTCTGATTTAAAAGTACTTTGTGTCCCTCCATGGTAAAGGGTCCATACTCTACCCTGAACAAGAGTAACTATAGAGTGGACACTTTTTTTTCTTTTCACAGCAGGGGTTTTGCTTGTGGATGAAGCAAATACAGGGTGTTTCAAAAAGATGGACCCAATTGCAGAGATATAGTGATTTCAAATTGGGTCAATCTTTTTAAAACACTCCGTAATTCCTAAATTAACAACAACAAAAAAGGCAATATCTTAATTCCCAGTATTTCCAGAATTACAAATGCAATCAAGTTGTATGAATCTTGATACTATTTGCTGTATTCAGTAACTTGTTTCTGAGGTTGAGATGGTTATCCTACGCTGATAGCACACTTTGTACTTTGGTTTGAACGAGACACTTGGTAAGCATGTCTGTAATTATGCCGGTGAACAAGAGCATAAAGATCAGAGACTAAATCAGAACAGATAGTCTGGGCTTTTAAAGTTATCTTCTCTGCATTTCTTTGCTTTTGTTTTTGTTTACATATACAATTGGAAAAAGAACCTTAAAGAAGAGCAGTTTTATTGCACTTGTCCAAATAATGCACATTTGAAATAGACAACGGCCATTTAAAAAGCAACCAAAGAAACTCCACACAATGCCTTCCATTTTCTTGGGACTTCACATACTTCATGAAAGCTTTAGTGACTGAGATGCTAGTTAAACTATCTGCAAGCAGAAGTCTGGCTGCATTTTGACTGCTCAGAAGCCAATTGGAGTCTCTACAGTGGCAGGATGTTGAAAGAGCTTTTATTTGAAATGTTGTAAGGTGGCACCAGCTTTGGACAGCAGGTGGGAGGAGCAGCCTGTAGAGATTCTTTTGTTGGCTGAAGCTCAGCAGAGCATGGCACAACATCACAGATGCATGTGGTAGCAAGGAATGTGACTCACTTGTGACGCTACACAAATGGATCATGGGAGGCCTATTGAAAACTCTAAAAGAAATTCTGTACCAGCTTTAGAAACACAACCTAGTTTTTTAAGAAGGGAACTCTTTCAGTGCATTTGCATGCATTTGGCAAGTTCCTTTTTGTGTGCTGAAAGCTCTTTTTAGCCAAAATGTTCTTCTGTTATAGAAAAACTCATATATATATATATATATGTATACATGTATGTATACTTACATACTCAGATATGTATATTCAAAATATACTGCATTTTTCTTAACAATTTTCACATTTCCTGATCTGTGTAATTGCTATTTGGGTTACACAAGCATACTCTCAAAGATACTTCTTAATTCATTTTTCCACCAAAATTCTGAATTATTTGTCCACTGAGATTAATCCTTATTGCAACATTTTTTTTACCTATGTAAGGTATATGACCATTCATTTATTTGTTTGTTTATCTATGATAAATTTGACCATGATCAGTTGTAAGCACACATGGAAGAAGCATCAAATTTAAAACAGAAAAACAACGCTGAAAGCAAGTAGAAAAAGTTAATTTCTTGAAGCACAGGAAATAAAAAACCAGGAGATATAATGTAGGTGATCTAATGAAAAAAATCACAATAAAACCCTGCAGGATTGTGTGAATGTTCTAAATGAGGCCCTTGTACCTAAGATCTCACAGGCATAGCTTGAGGAAGTTTCATTTTCTTTATCATGTCAACGAGGTGGATATTGGATACTGGATAATATTAAACCCCTAATATTTTTAACTGAAACCATGTGAAAAATTAAAACCACATATTTACATTATTTTTCTTTAGGCTATATTTAATGTTTCCTTCACAGGCCTTTGATGCCATAGCCATACATAATCAGAAAACAATGTAGTTGCATTTAGAAGGTTTAATGTAGCTGCTGATGCTTGATCTGAACAAAACACAGAATCACATAGGATGAAATACTTTGCACAGGCACAAGCCCTTTTTGCGTTCCTGTATTTGTCAATACTGGGATGATTAATTGACTCTTAGAGCTTCAGTATGGAAAGCATCTTCTGGAGAACATTTGTGATGACAGCACCTACCCCTGAGCACCCATAGTGACAGCACATGGAGCAAGCAGACAGCTGAAAGTGCAGACCAGACAAGTTCAAACTATTCTACAAGTTTACAGTTCAATATCGTTAGAAGTGAATCACTAGTCAGTGCAGCTCCATTTTCTCATTTGCTACATTATTTTCATTTTTGGCCTTCAGAGTAAATCTAAGAGCAACAGGATACACTTAGCCCTATGCTGGCCCAGTAGATATAACCAGGAATGCTTTGGTATTCCTTGGAAGTAGGGGTTACTGACAAAATTAAGAATATGACTTTCCTTTTAATGATAGTAAATATATCAGCTGGCTACATAAGGAACATCTGTTTCATCTGCAAACCTTGTCTCAGCTACATTCTTGCTGATGCATGCAAATGGTATGTTATTCATTATACGCTTTGGTGCTTCCTCAAATACTTTTGGAATATTGTAGGATTATCCTTCTTTTATCATTACTTTCTGCATCAGTTTACATGCACTTACTCTTATTCGATCCACTGTGACTCCTCTGAATATGAACAAAAAAAATTTAGGCCAGAATCAGACAAAAAAAAAAAGGCTCCATAAAATTTTACCAGGCACTGAAAATGCATCCAATCTGTTGAAAAGTGCATTGTTACATGTAACTTGTATCATGTGTATCTTAAATTTACCACTACAACAATAAGAAATGTTCTGAGTACCATACAGATTGCATTTAATTGTTCATAGTGTCTATAGTTTCTCAAGCTGCATATCAGATAAATTAGGTTTATTTCTATACAGGAGATGAAATGTAATTATCCTGGAGAAATACGGAACTAACCTTTTTGAGAAGAAAGTGCTGAACTAAAATAAATGGGATGGGACTTGCCAGTATGTTTATGTACTAATTAATGCAGAGCTCTGCAATATATATTTTTATCTGCACAAACTCCTGGAAGAACTAAGTCTTTTTTTAAACAGAAAAGCAAATCAATAAGAAAGGATACAACATACCTCTTTCTCTCCCTAAGCACTAATAATTTTATCTTCACCAAGTTCTACACCAATTGTTCTAAGGGTGTTTCTGCACACATGCAAACAAGACTCATAACTAAGCAGACAGTCCAGCCCTATCTGACATATGTTGCCAGAGCATCCTAAGAAACTATTTTATCCACAGCAAGATAAAAAAAGCAGCACTTCAAAACTCTATGTATATCAACTATGCTTAAGTTTGTCTCTCATCTGTAAGCTCATGAAAGGTACAGTGAGACATGCACCTTCTTCTGCCTTTTGCAGGTAAATTAGTGCAGTATTCATGGGGTCCAAAGGGGAATATGTCACGTCTTACTCTCAGTTCCCAAAAGCACACCGATTAGCCTTGTGTGTCTCTTGTTCCACTGCTACAGTCTGACACAAAGCTGGGAGCTGTTGTAGCAGCTACAACACCATGACAGGCACAAAACAAAGGTTCAGCTTCCACAGCTGCTCAATTAGGAGTGTTCTCGTCAGACTGTCTATTTGAGTTGTAATTTGTTTCCAAACCAGTTTTACTAATGAAATATAGCAATGTAAAAACCTACTCCTCATTGTGCGTATTGCAATCTGTTTAATTATGTTAAAAATTAAACTGTGCTGGTTTTGCCCACTGAGGAGTAAAAGCAGCAGTATCCTTAAAGTATTTAAAAAGTGATTGTTCACTATTTTTGACTTATCAGTTAACATGTGTTACACGTAACAAGCTCGCCACCATAAACCCTCCTGCTGAGATCTGATTATTACAGCACCCACTTGCATTTAAGTACAGATTAGAAATATGTTAACATAACCAGAGATTAGATACTTATAACTGCATTTAATTTTTAAGGTAACAAACTTATCTACAGTAAAAGAGAAATGAGTTATGATGTAACATGCTGTAATTGGTTTCCCTTATACTAAACTGATTATTAAAAAAGTCTTTTTCCTGAAGTTATCTGTGTGGGACTAATGAATGCTCAGACTTCTCTAGCTTTGTAATTTTGCTCCTCTTTTGACATATGAGCATTGGATGCATATCAGTGCAGAATAGTCACAGTGTATGCAGCATGGCTGATTTGAAATCTTGGCATTTGGCTGCTTTGTGATTGTATAAATGCAAAAAGAGACAAAATCTTGTACGTTGTTTGGCTGGCTGCAGTGATAAATACGAATTACCAATAGAGGACTCCACTGCCATGGATGCCTTGAGTACTCCTTCCAAACTAACATGCCCTAGTTATTGTATCTTCCCAATATAACGAAGCAACTCTTGCTATTAAAATGAAGTATCTTCTCCCTACTTTCAGTGAGTAGGTGTCCATGCTCTTCAGGAATAATCATGGAAGGAGTGGAGGATTTGGGAAGTACTGCAGTAGAAGAACATCGGTGCCACAAAAATGTCAGATGCCTGTCTGGAAAAGAGATGTCCAGCAGCAAGGTGGTGGCCTCTGCATGGAGTTACAATCCACATGTAGAGGCATATGGAGAGGAGGAGGCAGATAACCAACCCCATGGCTACTCATGCTGGCGCTGAGAAATGCAATGATGAGGAGCCTGCACTAAACATTGGCCTGACCAAGATGGATGAAAGGACAAGAGGCAGGAGGACAAGTGGTAAAGGCATAAAAAATTCAAGTCTTTGCTTATTATAAGGGATGAAACATCCACAAGAAAATTGCAGCAGGACGTCACAACATGACTCAGGCTACTGTTGTTTTAAGGCAAACTGGTTATCTTACTACTATGAATTATTTTTCAGGGTAGGTAGATTGTTTTGGATTTTTCTGTAGTAAGACTGACTTAACTTTTAACATGAGTCTGACACCTGTGTTACTTTTTGTTGTTAAAGTGTTTAAGAGATTCTGCCCTTTTTTGTCTTGGAAGTGACAAACATTATATAATCAATATGCACTTCAGGATACCCTTATCTGCCTGCTAAATTCCACAATTTTGGCATGGTAGACAGAGTGCAAAGGTGTGGATTACAGCTATTGAGCAAAATCTCTCCACAAATTTGAAAAGAAATACAGATGCCATTAGTGACAATATTTTTCCCCACCTCAGCAGGGTAATTCTGATTTAATTTCTATACTGGCAGTGTGACAAGCGTGTGACTGCAATGTATCATGCAATCTAAGGTGATGCATCAAATCAATGAATCTGACCATCATCTTTGTGTTCTGATGCCTTCTGCAAAAAAACAACAGTCACCACTTCACCCCTTGTGATGCAGCTAATCAACAACAGCTTGTCAGGCCTTGCAACACCTTCTTCATCCTCAAAGGAACCCAGCAACAGCCACAGTCACTTGGGGCTTCTGAAAGGAAATTCAGACCCTGCAAACTGAATTTTCCAGCCAGGGAAACAGGCAAAACACCTTTCTTACAGAGGTGTTGCAAGCAGAATGATGACAGACTTCAGCCTGTGAAGCTGGTGAAAAGCAGGTAATGCAGCTTTTGCTGAGGGTTCTGAGCACCTCACCAGGTCATTCCACAGATATCCGAAATTCCAGCCAGCAGTGTCTTCAGACTCTGGTGCTCTCAGAAAGGCAGAGTTGCCTAAAATACCTTGGAGAGCACTTGGAGCTTGTTTGTGGTGACACTTGGGAGCACCGATACTCACACAAAAACAAAAGGAAGCTGAGTCACTGCTGAAGATTACTCAGTATGTGGGATGGACAGCACAGTAATTGTTGAATGTGTATAAAACTCAGCAAAAAAAAAAAGTAAATGTATTTATAATGCTATTATGAAACATTGAATAATTTATAAATATGCCCATATTTGTTGAAAGTTTGCATATTTGCACAAATATGTGCTGATTTGGAAACATGTACAGCAAATAACACAAAATAAATATGATGAAAAGATTAAACTATAAATTAAGGTATCTAAACAGGTCTTCAAACATTAATTTGCAGCATCCATGCAACATCCATTGATGCTCTGTACAAATCAAACCTTTCATCCCAGCTAAAAAGGCTGCAAACATCTAGAAAAAATACAGCTTGTAGGTAGCATTTCCTCCTCCAAGTGATGACAAGAACAGAAAATATATGAACACCTGCTTGTTCTTTGTTGGATGGACAAGCTCTTATTTCCACATCAATTTTCTACTGCCTCTCCTCCTCCCCACGAGCTTCCTCTATAAGTATTATACCATAGGAGATTATATTGCTACAACACAGTGTCAAGCATTCGGTATTTCCTCATAACATCTTGTCCTAAATCACACATTTTTGCTACTGTGAGCTTCAGCTAATACAAAGTGATTTCACCTCAATCAGAGTGAAACACAGCAGAGTGAAAAATCTTTCAGCTTCTGTATGAGCAAGAGATACTTATGAGTTCTCACAAAAAAAATACCTGAAGCTCTTGTTGCATGAAGTTACAGAGATGACACTTTTCTATCCACTCAGCTGTGCTTCCTGGGATATTTGTAATTTAACACTAAATTCTGCATGTCATCCTTATTTGCATAGTGTGTTCTGGCAATTACATTTTAGAAGTACTATTAAAGCAGGTGCATTTAATAATGGTGGTTTTGATACTAAGAAAGTCATGCAGACTTGAGTAATCAGATTTCAAATATTTCCCCCCAACTTTCCATGCTAACATTTATGGTGGGCTTAGCTAATTATATTCTATGCCTTGACTACTTACTCTTCAATGTTCCACAAACATGTTTGTATGTTGCAATAAATTAAGCTTTTTATATATAGCTTGCTGTCAGCATCTTGACTATCCTCCAGTCATTTATTTAATCAGGCTGAAAAATATTGTCTTTCATACAAATCATAGTTACTGTTACTGTCTTTAAAATTCCATTGGTCACCAGTAACACCGAAAAATTCTTCTGCGGAAAAACACCTTTTGTCCATTTATGCAATAGCTCTTCTGTTCTTTATGAAGTATAAACTCCTCTGTGCAATTTTACTTAATAAAATAAACAATATTGTGAAGATTGCTTGGCACTGTGACATATAATGCTAATTTAAGAGTTTAGAAATATGGCTGATGAAACAATTAAGTAATAACATAAGGTGTTGTTCTGGCTACTTGCTTAGTTGCTCATGTAAGTAATTCATTGTAAGGTCAAGGTATTTCAGCAATACAATGTGAAATACAGCACAATGTATTCACAGATAGGAAATATATAAAAATCGAAAGATGAAGACACACAGAGGATTTATCAGATACAAGGAAAAAAAAAACCCACTACTTTACTGCAATAGGTTAGTTAAGAGTAGTTCCTGAGCTGTAAAAATCCTTCCAAACAGCTCCTACAGTCTTCTGTGAGCAATGCGGTCCTAAAGTCAGTGTGATAAACTAACTAGTATAACAAAATAACAGAACTGTCTGCCTTTGCTTTTATCCCTGCTACATGACAATTAAAATCAAGAGCAGTTCAGTGAAGACATCTGAATGTTATAAATAATGCCTTTCTAGAATCATGGCATTGAGTATCTTTTTATGCATTTCTCTTTATTCTGTGAAATAATGGGGTGATGCAATGCAAAGTGACAGATGATGTCTGGAAAGCTCCCCATACGAAGTCTCTATTATAGTTTTAAAGACTAACTACACTGCCTAAATGGCTGAAGTGCAATGCTCAAATGAGATTTACAGTTATCTATAAAACTGAGGAACAGATTAAATTTCAATAATTAATTTTAATGTTTTCATTTATTTTCTTCTACATTAAAATTTAACTTGCTTATATCTTTAAATGTAAGAAATAAAATCTAATTCCCAGTATTTATTTCTTGTTTCAGTCAAAACAAAGTGGAAAGGCTCGTGCAATGTGGGAAGACTGCAATGTATATTGATTAGCCACAATTTCCAGCTTCCAAATTAGCTTCCATAATAGATGACAGACTATTTAAATCACAGACTTAGATGTTACTCAACGTGACAACATTTCTTTCCAATTTCTCAATTGTTTTCCAGAATGCTATTATTCCCTTTGAGGTTTGACTTTTCAGAGTGTCAAAAATTACAACACTGTGGTCCTTTGCCACCTATCCTCTCTTGCCCTGATAGTAGGTGTTGTTATTGCTCCATTAGAACTAATACCAGATAACGTTATATGACATTTCATTGTAAGAGTGGAATGCAATCAGAAAATTTTAAAACTTATAGTGAAAAAAGGAGAAAGATTGCACGCTCCCCATATGCATATGAAGAGATGTAAAGTAACTCAGACACGCAAAGTTCTCAAAAGACCTTTCGTTCATTCTCTTGTGTTTTATTTATGATGTGTATTTTAAATGCAAAATTATCTTAGAATTACAGCAAAACCCATTTTGGTCATATGGATAGAGTCAGACTGCCTTATCAACACAAAGTTACGTACAGCAGGACAGGGAATAAAGAAAATAAAGGGAACCATGTTAAAACTCTCTGATAATAACCCCAAATAACTCTGAAACTCTCATAAAACAGAGATTTAATTTCTAATATCAAAAGATTTTCTAGGACTATGAATTATTGCTGCGAACCTTGGAAAACAAGACTTTTAAGCTTCTCTGAAATAAAAACAACCCCTCTGATGTATTTTGGAACACAAAGCGAATCCTACTGTTGTCTTGCAATTTATATAGATATGTATTTGGGGGGAGTGAAAAGAATAAATGGTTTGATGGCAGATGCTGTGAAAAATGATCAGCCACTAATAACTAAACCGGCAGCTGTTTCAAAGCAGGTCTGAGGTTTATTTTGAGGAAATCAGTCCTCCCAGTGGAGACAGATCTAGGGGCAAGAAACAGGCAAGATCGAGGAGCAAAATGAATGTATTATTCATTTGTTAGTCACCAGGTGCCTCTCTACTGATGGTTAGGCTATCACTCACTCAGATTTCGCTCACTTTCTCCTAATGTGCGATCCATTGTTGTGATGTCCACATGCTTTATTTCAGGGTGTCTCCAT
Organism: Columba livia; assembly: GCF_036013475.1. Classification (NCBI taxonomy): domain Eukaryota; kingdom Metazoa; phylum Chordata; class Aves; order Columbiformes; family Columbidae; genus Columba; species Columba livia. The sequence goes on from NC_088642.1 coordinate 78,734,911, forward strand.
TCACTGTACATGTATTAGCATGCAACACATATTTCCATAGGGAAGAAAAGAGTGGTATTTCCAGAGATCATGTTGAGGTGGGTGAAGAACTTTCACAGTCTCAATGACAGACACTCAAAACAATACGGTTTTCTTCTGTGGTGGGTTTGTGTGCCACTCTCAACTATGTGACTGCTACACTCTGAGGCCCTTATTGAGTTTGGAGGCATCCATGCTTTTCCAATTCTGTTGGTCACTGAGTTTTATAGTCTCAACACCACCATATAAGTCAGCTAGTGGGCCGAAAAACCACCTCCTAAAAATCTCTTACTTTTATTCTTTGGTTCTGTGAAACAACATCAGCTGCCTGGTACTTATTCAAAAAAGCAAGCCTGAGCTACTCCTCCAATGTGCTACTGAGGTTTCTAAAAGTTCAGGATGCTCAGCATTATGTAGGAAAACACAAAACTGAATCCACAGTATTTGTATATCTGGTATACAGTGGCAGTGTTTGAGTTAAGAGTAACTGAAGTATTAATTAGACAAACCGAAGAACATCCTGAAGCGAAGCCAATAAAATAAATTCAGATGAAGAAATATACAGTGAGGTTCTGTTCCTATATTTATAAATACAGTGTTACGGCCTTGTAGTATTTCTGATGTTGCCAAAAGGAGATTGTTTACCATCTGTGGTAAGGCCTTTAAAAAACATTCTGATAGTTTTCTTCTTTTCTTAGCTTGTTACTTTTCTTATTACCTCTCAAAAAGAGATGATCCATTATAATACGTGCAAACATTTTTACTTTTGCCATTAGAAATAACAGATATGTGGTTTTTAATAGAGGTGTTTTCTTTTTACCAGCTCTATACAGAATTAAGTTCTAATTGCAAAAGTATTTTTCTGCTTAATTATACAACAAAGGAAGGCTGGGTTGAAATAGGATTAATACATCTTGTGGTTAATTAAACATGAAGATTCTAAGGAGATCACTCCAACAACAAAAGCAATTAAGACTTGGTTGTATACAGGACATAATTAGGTAGGAAGTTCTTGTAATCCCAAGGACTGACTTTTCTAAAGTATTAATTATTTTAAAATAACCTATTATCTGACATATTTTAAAGAAAACTATTAAACGTGAGCACAAGCACTGTTAACTCAGATATCACCTCAGCTCTATCCTGGTGTCAAACATGAATTATAGAATAAAATATGGCTCTGTGCTGAGAACGTTTGCCTCTATTTCTATCTTTATGCCTGTCGAGTACGTCTCAGCTCCTGTGAGCAGATGTACACAGAGATACAGCCCAGAATCAGTGAGAAAATTCCAATGAGAGCCTGCTCTGACACTCTATATTACAAGTCTCAAGGTGCTCTTGAACAAGACCCAGATAATTGAAGAAATTGCAGTATTTTTTTGCCTACTGTGATTTCTCTTTCATATTCTCCTTCTCTCTCACCTTTTCTGCTAAGATATTTCTCTTGTGTCATGTTTTCTGGCAGGGAAACCGCTCTTGCATTACTTGAGGATCAAGCAGGATGAATGTTATTAAGCTGAGTGGAAAGAGGGTCTTGCACAATACATTGCTATATAGACACACCTGAGTTAACATGGAAACTAAAACCAAAACAATAAAAAGCCAAGATATTAAGTATGCTGCTGAGACAAACACTAAACTATGATTGGGTTGTTACTGGGAAAAAACACATGATGAAACCAATGAATAGCCTAAGATTCAGAACAGCAAGAAAAATGTGCATATCTACGTTATGTGATGCTTTAACATGCTGAGATAGGACTGTTTCATTTTTCTGCTTACTGTTGGGTAAATGTCAGCCTGGTTTAGCATGTCACTGCCTCCTCTGAAGAAAGGTGCAAGGCAGTTTGTTGCTGTATAATTTAGATTAATTTGAGGTTTCTTTGCCACGACTGCTTTGTGTTTGTGTCACAATTTCATTATTTACTTAGCAAAAAAAGATACAATCTCTGTTCACCGTTTGACAAGCTGGGAACAGATCTGTTTCTGCCAATTTTATGTAGGGAACAGAATAAGAAAATGAAGAGTAGATTTCGAACAAATGTGTTCTGAAGTCAACTAGCGTCTTGTAATACAGCTTCACATCATTCTTAAAGTGGTGTAAAGACTAAAATGATAGGGAAGAAAACTGAGAAACCTATTGAGTGAAGAGGAGGTTTTCAAGACCTTTGTATATTTTACTCATAAGATCTTGACAGATAAATGAAGAAAATATAAGTATCTTACTTAGTCAAGAAGTACCACTTGGGAACAAATGTGCAGGGCTAATAAAACAGCAGAGTCAGTTAATAATGCACCGAGCTATCAGAAAATAGAATTAGACCCAGTTCCACTCCATTCTTTTACTTTCATCTTGCACTGGCTTTCGTCTCATCTGTTTTTACATCAGGTATTATTTTGCTGCTTAAAGATACTTGACCCTATAAGGTCACTTCGTATCTCTCCCTCATCTGTATTTTCTTTATCACTGTTTTGTCTTGTCAGGACTGAAAGTATTGTGGGGCAAAAACTGTGTCTAATTGTGCTTGCGACTAAGACTAATTCAGATGTAACTGCAGAAACAACACACAGTTTTATTATGAAAAAGTGGATGCTATTTTGAAACCCTGCCATGGAAGAAGAAGGTGTAAATAAACACATTTGCATCCTTTTGTTCTGTATTGTTACCTAGCCAATTTTGTAGCCATTTTGCTATTTTAAGAGAGGACAAGAAAAATACAATTTTGTTTCACTAATAGAGACAGAACATTATTTCAAATAAGTGGAAAGGATAGCTAGGTAAAACAGTCAATAACTGAAAACAATGAAAATCTAATATATTTCCACTAAAATTTAATGCATGCCTTTTTCAGAAGGTGATGCTATTGGCATCAAGTAAAGGCAAAATTTACACTGTAAATATACAGTAATAAAAAGTACTTCAGACTCAGATCCTATGTACGTCAAAATTCAGAATAACCAGAGAATTTTAGCTTAGACTCCCAGATTCTTTGAAGCAAGATCAAAAACTGTTATTGTAATAGGAAATGGGTCATTATTCAATTTAACTTTCATCTGCAGGGGAGTTATACACAGAAAAAAACTACAAGGCAGTAAAGGAACTGACAGTACTCTCTTGCAATGCTTTAGAGCCAGACATGATTCAACTGTTTACAGAAATTTCTCCAGTAATTTTTGTTAGTGGTGATGATTTTTTTGTGTTTCAGAGATAAGATCTGCAACACCGAGTTTACCCTTCCTTTCTTACTGAAGAGTTAACAGAGAGAGTAGGGAACATAGTTCATGGATTTTGCGCAATTAAATGTTTTTGTAACTAATAACCATAACTAATTTACATTTCAGATGGACTCTTGGTACTTTTTTATGAAGGTGTTTTCATACAAAGTTTATCCCAGGAAATAATCATGCTGTAGCTATTTATTGCCTATTTCTTGGATACCTTGCTTCTGTATTCTGCCTCTCTTTCTAACAATGTCCTTGTACTTGGCCAGAGTAAAATCAATTATTCTACCAAGGCTCTAGATAATGCTACCTAAATGATAAAATGCAGCCTAAATACAGCATTGAAAAGGCAAAATAAACCAAGATTTCATGCTGCCTTATTTAATTTCAAAGCTTAAATTCAATTACCACTGTAAACATTTCCATAAAATGAATTGAAGAAGAAAGCTTTGCAAAGTCAAAAGCAATTTAGGAAGGGCAATGCTGAAATGCACAATTTAGTAGCATTATTAATGTGAATAATGCATTTAACTTGAAATGATTTGGGGAAAAACTGGGTTAGAGCCTGACCTCTGGAATGGCTATCAAATATTCACTGGCAGGTAACTGCAACTAGGAAATCAAAGCAGACTTCTAAATACCATTTGTCTAAGCTGTGTGTTTCTTAGTAGTGTTAAAAAAGTATTGGCAACATATAGAGATATCAGAGTTGAAAAACAAAATCAAAGAAAAAAATCTTGCTGCAAATGTCTTGGTTTTGGCTAAGATGAAACCAGTAATAGAGAACATCTGTGGTCTGTTTTTAGCCCTGGCACAGCCTAAAGCAGAGACAGTGAGCTACACACTGTTCTTAAAGCAAACAGTGATCATCTAGTTGCAAACTTAAGGCTGTGGTTTATGGGCAAGTGAAGAAGCCAATAAAGTGACCTGTTTGGCATTCTAGCCTAGGCAGTGAAAAATAGGTAAATTCAACAGTGTGCAGTTTTGAAGTGGGTATCTCTCTTTACCTCCTTTTGTCTTTTACTAGATCCCTCCGAACTACTTGTCTATTACTACTGCAATCTACTACTGGCTGCTTTTTATAGGGAAATTTACCTGTAGTGAGTTTCTGGCAAAGTATGGGAAAGGAAATGTCCATATTAATAATATAATCACAACATTCCTTGTTAATTTGCTGCATCCTGTGAACTATTGGGCTGTGCTCTGTGAAGGTCCTCCTCTGAGGTACGCATAAGACCAAGGAGATGCCAAAGCTGAATGTTCAAGTCCTTCAAGCAGAAAATTACAGCTGCCTTGCCAATAACCACAAGAAAAGAAAAAGATGGCTTTGATTTGAAAGGATAAAATGACCAATATTGACTCTAAATATCTTTCAGTATCCCAATATTCCTTTCTTCATGATGTGCTTCTTATTGGGGTGACTATTGATCTCTGTACAACTTGCCTTTTGCCATCTGAGATCTGAGAACTCCCTTTTCTGCTTGTGAGAAATTATAATTAAAAAACAGCACCAGTTTTGTGTCTGAACAATGAGAGAGACCCTTTGTTGCTGTACATGTAAAAGACATCGATTCCTTTTCTGATCTGTTGGTGATGGTTGGGTTTTATTGAAGTTGCAGAGAAAAATATGTGCCCTTTGTTGATAATGTACTATAATTAAGCTTAAAATTTCCATAGAATACTGTATCTTTCAAAGACCAGTCATATAACAGAGCTTAGCAGTCCAAGACTCTAGAAGTCATGTAATTTCCTCATTATGTTAATTACTAGAGTGGTCTTAAACTGACATTGTATCCTAGTCCAATTTTGAGTCTTTCAAGTACTTATTTAATCAAGATGTTGTTGAGCATTTTATTTTTTTCCAGAGTGTGTGTGTGTTAAAATAAAATATCGAAGCTGTTGGCCAGAAAAAAACCCACTTATTTGGCTACTTTAACCTGTACTGGTATTAATCCTTGCTTTGTTAACAACTCAATTCAAAAGATATCTGAACGATCCACACAATTTTCTCCTTATGAGTTGTTTTCAGCGTTTAGGAAATGCTACAATATAGTGATTTCCTATCTAGTAAGCTGCTATTGAATTATTTACAAATAAAGAAGTAAATGAACACCAATGTTAAAATAAGATGAGGTAACCAGTATGAGATGAAAAATAATGTTGTCTTCCCATATTATAAAAAGGATGAATTCATTTCATGTAACTTTCATCATTTAAAAATTCATCTTCTGGTTTAAGCTAATTGCCTGTCTCTCTCTGTGGCTAACAGAGTAAAGACACATCTCCAGGGGGATTCATAATGGGAAACTTAAGACACTCAGGGTAGGATGAATTATGACAGTGTTGTCTTCTTTCCCTTGACTATAGAAGAAGTCTATGCAACTAATTGGAAGCAGATATTTTAAAATATCTGTAAATTGCATATTTAAATTTTATATATAGAAAGCATAAAATTAAAAATTTTTGTAGTTTAGTCCCTTTGCATATAGCCAATAGCTTGGTGAAATGCAAAACAAGGTCTGCGCTTTCTCCCTAGGCTCACGTTAGCTGCTAGAGCTGAAATAACATTAGGCATGGTTACCCTCTGTCTTCTCTTAATCCTGACTTTTGTTACCATTTAGACAATTTGAGATGACTTGTGTAAATATTAGAGAAACGTAACATAAAGTCTACTTTCTATAAGAGAAGTCTATAAGAAAAACTGAATATAAGCTGTGTCTGGTTCAGCCTTTGAATAGCAACACTTTCATTTGATCACTTAGAAGCTGAAACACCATAAAAATGTTAGAAAATGAATATAAATAGATCCTACAGTGGCATGAGGCTTTGTAGACAGATATGTCTCTGTATATATATAGATAATAACAAAAAGTGGATAATTCTTCAGAATACAGGTTTGTCTTTGTTTTCAGACAAAAGACTTTGTGATGTAAAAAAGATGGTCTTGTATTGAACTGAGAGAATAAGTCAATTGCAGCACTGAGACAATTATTTTCTAGCAGGGTTGATGAAAAATCTCAGTAATATTGTCTAATACTGGAAATGAGAACAGCAGGAAAATATCCAACTCAAATGTATTATACTACTGGCAATCAGCACACTTTAAAAATGTTTTGCCAGGCTTCAAACAATATGCTGTCTTTATGAGCAACTTTTTTTTCTCTAATAGTTCTTGTCTGACTCCATCACATACAACCAACCAGAGAGGCATTAGAGTAAGACATTGCTTGTCATTACTGTTTAAGAAAAAGATGATTTTTGCAAATCATATGAGCTCAATGGTAACTATATAAAGAACTGTGGATAAATTATATCAGGTTTATCATTCATGCACATCAAGCTGAAGAACCTTCTACCAGCTTTGCAGCAACATACAAGCAAAGCAACCAGATGAAAGTAATTTTTGCAGTGAGTAAAAAAAGTTTTTAAAGTTTCAAGTACAACTAGAAACAAAGCTATTGCAGTGCTGCTGCTGACCTGAAGTTAATATGGAAATATAAAAGGAACCTCAACAGGCTTCCAAGATGGGCATCCTTTTCATCCAGCTGTGCTCTGTAGAGATAAAAGCCTTCAGAAAATCCAGCATATCACCAGTTTTAAGATAAAATACTACCAATATCCATATACAATAAGAAAGTTAGAACTAGGATAGCATACAAAACCATTTGTGCGAAGGAGATGGTTGGGGGGAAGAAGAAAGCTCCAGCTAATAGGTGACACCAAATGAACTGAGATGTCTCAGCTCCAAGGAATATTGCAGAGGACGGTAGATCAGAGAAACAGCATCAGAGAAATTACTTGCTGAAGCACCAGACAAAGGACAAATGGACAAAGGCATTAAAGTGCAAGGTGTTATTCTCCTCATTAGGCAGTGACAGAGAGTGGGAAATCAATACAATGATGGATATGTCATCTGACGATCTAGCAGAAAAAAAAGAGAAATATTTTTAAAACCCAAAACTTAACTAACCACAAACAGAGAAAAGGGACTTAGAGCTGCTGTCCTGATTTCATAATTTATAACTGCAGAAAATTAGTAGTAGAGTAGGAATGGATTTTGAGGAAAATGTTAGTTCTTTTGAATTATAGTCTTGGCTAGGAAAATGAGACACAGAATGGTGAAAATCTGTTTACAAAAGCAGTCCCAAAACATCTGAAAGATCAGTAGGAATAATTTTCAATGATCTTTATAGCCTCAGTGGCCCATTCTGAACATAAGGCAGTAAGTACTTTAACTCTTCCTTTAATGTCAAAGAACTGAACAAATGGAAAGTGGGGTGACCATCTGGAATGGCAGTCCTGGACTATGTCCAGGAGGAACAGAAGCACTCCCCAAACTGGCAGAGCAGCCTGGTCTCAGTAGTTCAGCAAAGGATCCTTGGAAAAGCCTGCAAACTGGTTCAAGGGAGCAAAAGATGCTGACAAGCGGATCAAAGTAATGAGAGAAAGTGACTGCCTTGAAGGAAAGTGAAGTTTAGGCTTTTCTTTCGTTTCTCAGTAATTAACCTGAGATTATTTACCTCACTTAGTTTATACTAAGCTTATACATAATTATGGGAAGCAAACCAATTTCACTTCCTCACCTTCCACCTGTCTTTAATGTTACTGTTACTCAGATAATTTCACAGGGTTGCTCCCAAAAAGGAAGAGAACCCCTAAAGGAAAGCATTCAGGAGTAGAGAGAGTTGCTGGAACTGATTATTTGCTGTAGATTTGGTACCAAAACTGGACAGCTACATTGTTCTGTACCACCAAACTGCATAGATGTCAACTGTGATGAGTATTTGGACACTAAAGCGGCAGGTTACCTGAGTTAGTGGAAACTCCTGTGTTATGAATTAGGCCAGGTAACTCATGTGTCTTCTGCAGTATCACCTTTGAAGGAGTGGCAAGACTGCCCTTGAGCAAGCATGTGGGGGGATTCAGACCCAGATTATGACTGAGCTGGAAAAGTATGATTTGGGTCACTTAATCTCATTGGCTTTTCTCCCACATCACAAAAAATACTTTCTTCCATTACTAACAATTGTGTTTGGTGCGAAGGGGTGTTGTGTGAGGAACCTGGAGCTCGTAAGTGACTAAAGTCTAGATCACAACAGATTTTCAACAATGGCAGTACTGATAAGGTGAGTATTCTTTTTATTTTGAAAATGCACAGTCTGTGTGCTGAGCAAAATAATACTTCACATTCCTGCCTGCTGGAGCTAAATTATGGATACTGCCATCCAGAACACTTTAAAACAAAGATTACTTGTTAAATACATAGCTGCATTGTTAAATACATAGAAGTTTCATCATTTTCATTTCTGAGATAAAACCAAATACAACAACCCCAGATCATGACAGAGAAGAATTCTCTCTAGGGTTCATCCATAAGTGCTGTGAGCTGCCCATTAGTAGCAAGTATGCACATGATGCAAACATTTATGCACATGATGCAAACACCACCTCTGAGCAACCATTATCACAGCTGCTGCTCTGAGGTATGTCACCACACAAGCTTTTAAACAGAGGAACAGCTGATATCGGTGGCATTGGGGCATGGGTCCCCCAAAATAATGGTAAGTCAGAAAAAATCTGTTCAAGTCATCCATACCATCCACTACGACAATAATTTTAAAAGCCATTCAGTAGGTACTTACCCAATTTTATATGATTTCTTAGATGAAGATTGTAAGAAATAAACCAAACAAGGCATGTGGAGAAAATTCAACAGGCATGGAAAGTTAACACTGTGAAATATCACACTGGTAGGCCAGCTGCTTTAGCAAAATCCAGAAATGTATGTCTTACTTTAAGCCTGTTTTAGGATACCATGGAATTACTGTTGGGATCTTTCCCTGTAATATGTGATTGCTGAGGGACAAGGGCATACAGATAACTTGGTTTTCACACGCTTTTTCTTACAAATATGTTTTGACTACACTCTGTGAAAACAGCATGACGATAAAATTGCAGTCAGTGTGTTAAAAGGTTACAATACAATACTCTGCATTTTAAACTAAAAACAGCAAAGAGAACAACAATGAATGGGTGAATTTAAATGACAGGCATGTCTTTCTTACAGAATCATTACTTAGGCTTGAAGCATGTGGCACCATCTCTACTTGTGAACCAATCCAAAACAATCAACCTGTAACAGGAGTTAAGGACCAGTTTAAGCACTGAAACAACAGTGATTTTAATTCCACCTATTTTTTTGCTTTGTTTTGTTTCATTTGCTTTGCTTTGGTTTGTTTTGTTGTGGTTTAGGTTTTGGTTTTTATTTCTGTTTTTTCAAACAAGAAAAGTTATACTCTCTTGGAAAAATATCAGAAGTATAATGACTTTCAGGAAAGGGTAAAATGGTCATATTCCTGTCAAGTTGCTGAACTCATATCATAGCCATATGACAAATGAAATAAAAGACTAATATTTCTTCTCAACTTTCTTTTGACCAGATTAAAAATAAAGTATGCCCAATACTTCAAGGACTTGCAGAGACTGCACAAGTGGTCAGATTCAATTTGTATCTTATGATTGATGGAAGTATAGCAAGACATAGAACAGAACGGAATGTTTTAGAATCTAAGAATTAACTCTTCAGCCCCTTGCCATCAGTAGTTAATTAAAAATCCACTATCATCCACAGGAAGAATAAAATACCACAAGACATTTCTGCAAATTTTCTGCACACCCTTTGTTTCTTGGTATCACTGGTGGGACTAAATATGATACATCTGTCTCTCTTTTATGTGCAGAAATATTTTTATTTGCTTCTCTACCATAAAACTCAGCAATAAAAACTTCATCTTGAAACTGCTGTTTCAACAAGCTGCTCTAAAAAACTTTCAGCAAATCGTAGGATCTTCAGTTACTCAAAAATTAAACAGACAAGGCAAATGCTCCATTTCATTACACGTGTAAACTTGGATAAAATATTGTAATTGTGTCGCTAAATTGTTTAGCAACTGTAGGTAAAAAAAGCTAATATGTCACAATTTATATGTGAAAAGATTGCAGGTGATTAGTAGCCACGTCTAGTGCTATTGAGGCTTCCCACTGAGAACTGCACTGTAAACTGGCAGCCGGCTCAATACACTGCTATTTTCAACAGTTCAAAAAATGTAAATGTGTCACCAACTGGTCAAATAGACTTCCATAATGGTGATTTAATGTAATCTTTCACATCAGAATACTACTGACTTGTATAAATCACTCCCAGGCTGAAAAAAAAAACTGTGCACAGCTTTATAATGAATTCAATCACTGAATCTGTTTGTTAGCTTCAGAGTGATGTCAGAAGGTAATTTTGAGCAGTCTCAATTAGACAAAGATAATTTCTGCAGGCCAGATTTGTTAACATGCACAAGACTGAAGTAAATATGCTTTTCCAGGGAGCTCTGGAAGGACAAAAGGGGAAAAAAATCATGTCTCTCAACAAGAGAGGAGAAGCCAGTGAAACAAATCTGCATCTACTACTTGTGTCCATTAACAAATAACATTCATGGCTGCTGGGCACCTCGTAAAGGTTTGGCTAGTTGAGGTGAAGGTTTCCCTGGGCAGGGTTTTCTGCTCCTTGGGTCCCAAAGACATGAAGATCTGTGTGGGGTTTCACAGCTTCATCACCTACATGTGGCAGGTTCAGGATGGTTACACTCAGAAGCTGAGGAATATGAGTATACTCCTCAACCAATCAACCTTCCCCATACCCGAAACAAAAAGAAGGCAAACATTTGGGAAAACGTATGTGAAACTTTACCTGCAGCCATTGTGACTGGTCATTGTGGCCTGAAGTCCAGGCATTAACTTTGCCTTGCTTGTCCAGCCGGGCTTTCCTGGGCTCCCAAGTGAACATGTCCATGTTGAGTGTTCGGAAAACACTGGAGGCGGTGATTTGGTAGTCCTGTATATGTCCTGATTTCATCCCCAGGGGTTCAGAGCAACCTGAAACAGCAAAATAAGATCTCTGACACTACCTGCTTATCTCTGTAAGTGGTTTAAGTTTTCCATTACGGAAAAGAAAACTAGCAATTCATGAAGAAAAGGCTTTAATCAAGACTATTGTTGGAGGAACTTGCAAACAAACAAATGAAAAATAGCCAATTCAAGGCACTTTATTTCAACACTACCTCAGAAGAATAAAAAGGCAGAGAATGTATTTTATCCTGGCATAAATTTATGAAGGGAAACAAACAGAAAAAATGACTTTCAGCTCTTCTTATCTCGGTTTTATTTCCCTGTCCAGCAGCTTGCTATTTTTTTACCTATTCAGTTTGATTTTATCATGCTTTTATGCCATATCACATCAAACATATGTTTGCCTACTGCGGAAACGTTAATTTTTCTTAAAGCCACTAATGAAGTAAAATGTCAACGAGCACTGAGTCTTCTAGCCTTTTGAATTACTTGACACTAGCCGAGTAATTCACCCACCAACACCCACTGATGATGGAAATCTGCAGAAAAACGGTTGTGAAGGAGGATGAATAGTAGCAAATAACCACTTAGAAGAAATCGAGTGTTAAAGACGTATTTGATTAAACCAAGTGAATGTCCCATATCATTGAGTTGTTTGAAGTGTAGCAAAAGTTAGACCTTGGGATTCTCCTTTCTCTGTTGGGTGTCCATGAAAAAAAAAACAACCAAACCAACCAACCGACCAAAAAACCAAATTAATAAGTCAATCTAGGTTTCTCTGCCTTGCTCTTTTACACTGGGAACACAGGAGGTACTTTGGACCCAGAAGAGGGAAGTAGCAAGCTGACAAAAAGAAGAGATACCCTTTGATAACAGCACTGTAACAACAGTGCTGAAAGCCAGGGGAGGTAGATGAGCTGCTTGGTTTTAAGACTTTTTAAAAATAAGGAAAAGAGAGGCAAGTAAAGTGACTAAGAGTTAAGAGCTAAGAGGTTAGGAAAGGTAGATATATGGCTGGGTGGAGTAATGATGGTTGGTTGAGGAAAAGGTGAAAGATGGAGATGGGAAGATAAAAAGAGAAGTTTTCTCATTTCTTCTCTGCCCCAACTGTCAAAAGCCTGCATACATGCAGTTGTCCCCAAATTTTTGCTTCACAAATCTGGTAATCACACTTAGTTCGGTAGCTGACTTGAGAGAGTCAGATTGCAAAAGAGTATTTTAACATAGGAGTGTGATCTAACGCACATGGTTTTTCAAGGAATGCATCGTCACTGTGAATGCACAAAACCTTAACTTTGTGTGTCATAGGGAAGACACAGTTTTTCGACCCGACACTCACACCCTACATCACTGAGCTGGTTCCTGTCAGGTAATCATCTGCTGAGTTGCCAGCTGTGTTTTTCAAAGCACACACACAAGCTGTGAAGGCTTTCCTGCTGGGACCATGACCCTGCTCAGCTGGTGTCCCTTGATAGAGCCAGAACTCTGTGCGACCACTTAAAATACCTCCTAAGTTTTTATTCTCTTTTTCACTTTATTTGAGCTAGATATCAAAGCTGACTCTCTTTTCCTCTATGGTGTATTTACCCAGATTTAAAGACCTGATTCTTTTTTAGTTTCATTGCTATTATTAGCAAAGCCCTTGCGGTCAGATTCTACTTTCTCTTTCTCCTGTAGGTTAAGCACACAGAATTAAGTCAAATTATTAGGGATTCAAATCAGGAAGGTGAGACCAGGCCCTTTGTGGGGGGTCTAACAGCAGGGGCAAATACACTTTATCAGAGACAGACAATAACGATATGCCCTTTAGTGTAGTAACAACTGTATTTAAAATTTGAAATACTGGCATATTTCATATCCAATGAAAAATAAACCAAACCCAGAGTTAATCTTTGTAAAGAATGCAGATTTTCAGAACTGATTCTCAGTACACAAATGGAAATTGCACAGCCTTGTCTGTAGAATGAACTACCTAGTTCAACACAACAACAAAACAATTTTTCTCGGAGTAGGAGGGAGCAATTGATAGCACAAATGAAAGAGACTCATTTATTGCTTTAGAGAAAGACTTTGCTTATTATTCAATTCTGAAGTATCACTCCAGGATCACAAGCGCTGTCAGCAGCAATGTTTCATCTGAGGAGTCTGAGGGAGGTTCCTGACACAAAAACATGGGTTGTCAAAACTGTTTTTCAGTGCTGGCCCAATCCATCAAAAAATAGTTCTGTCTTTTCTGAGTATTATTATTGATTTATGAAGCGACAGATGTGTCTGCTGGCATGCTTGTGCATGCATCCGTGCATTAATGGGATTTTACACTTGCCTTCCTTCCCCGCTGCCCCAGAGGAGGAAGGCAGTTGTTAAAGGTAACAGGAGAAAGTGAGAAGAACAATGAGAATCAGAAGCGATGAACATGAGGCACATGGGTGGCAGAACAATGTCTCAGGGCCATGTCACAGGGAGCAACAGCAGACCCAGTCTCTTCCCAGCTCCTGTGGCACCCTGCTTCAGTGACAGAAGATAAGGACTGTTTATTTTGATAGGTGATCTATGAGCGCAAAGGCCAGAATCATCAAACTAGTACAAAACTTTGTGTCTGTAGACAGTCACCCCTCACAGAAGTATATTCTTAATAATGCTCATGACTCCCTGGGGCATCCCCTCTTCACTGCACTGTATTTTCTTAAAATTTGTTTTGCAATGTTCCTGTGAAATGATTCAATCTCCCTACCCATTTTTACAACCTGTTAAAGTCAGTGAGGGCTGGTGTAGACATTCTTATGGCTATGTTTAGTGGAGCATCTTAGGTCAAAATGTTTGGGATGCTTTGGATATCACCATCTGTGATAAACGTTATCTGATAACTCTGTATGTTTAAACCTATCCAGGTATAAGTTTGTAGTTACTTTTTATTTGATCAAGCTTGATGAAACAGGAGCAGTGAAATAATAAGGATGAGTATGGATTAGTATCTAAAAATTGAAAGAGTCCACAGTAAGGTTATTCTCTGTTGACTTTTCTGGGGGCACAACATTTTGCTCTTCAGTCTGCATCCTGTACCATGCCCCTCATCTACCCCTTCTTTCAAGAAAGCACAAACCTTCAAAGAAAATGTTAAACATCCAATAGAATGGAGGCAAAACCACAAACAGATCTGCATGCAAAGGTCTACATGAGTCTTATCTTGGGCCAGGATTCATGCAGTGTTGGTAAAAGCAACATATGTCAATTATTTGAGGACAAAGGTGATATTGTTTTGATTAACACTGTGATATTTTTCTTTTCTGAAAATTAAGGGATTTAAAAAATTTTCTGCCTCTTAATGAACATAAGATTCCTTTCCAGATTAGACAGTGCTGAAGACAAACAAGAGGAGGGGAATCTAGTACTAAATGCAAATGTTACAAAGTCCCCTTGTCTGTGAGTTTGTGTGAATGATATCTATAGGTACTGTTAGGATAGAGAAATAGTTACCAGAGAACAACATGCCAAAAAGAGGAATATTACATGCCCAGAAGAAAATATACGTCTCAAAAGAAGGCTAAGTTCTGGGGACTGACATCCTTCTGCAAGATCTGACAAACTCAGAACACCAAGAATTTGCCTAATTGGTACACAGCCACCAACGTACACAAGAATCAACAATGTGTGACATGGACCACGTGCAAGAGCAGAGCCTGATACGTGCAGATGTTTGAGTGTGTGAGTGAGTTGGAGTAACTGACTGTGTTGTGTGGACAGTTAATCTGTTTTTTTAAACAATGGTTTGATGAGACTATTTGTAACAGCTTAATGAATAAAGGCATTCTAATAAGCAGCAGCTGTGATCTGTTTCTCCTCCCACACCAGTACTCTGTAACAGGAAGGGAATTTACAATACAGAGACGTGCAAAACACAAGTAATGCAGGAAAACAAGGCCATGAAAAATAATGCCTAATTTATTGATGGCCAACTCTGCAAGCATTGATCATGGTTTTATATAAGATCTGATCATGGGTCCCGGTGCATAAAGCTATTTATGAGTCTAGATCAGATTGTATTTAACATTTTGCCAAAGTTTGTTCTAAGAAAGAATTAGTTTTCATGATTGTCTGTCTGGTGCTGTGAGACAGTCTCCTCCCTTCAGTAGTGACCCTCTTCTCTAGCACCAGGACTTGTTAGAGAAGTCAGACCTCTTAAAGTGCTTTTCTGCTTAACACAGACCACCTGAAGTTAGAGTGAATTAGTGTGTTGTTATGTATAATTATACTCTTCTTTCAGAAGAAATTGTTTTCTGAGCCTTGACTGCCTGCAGTTCTAAGGAATGATGACCTTGAAACTGTGAGGAGACCACTGAAATGAATTCACTTCACTAGCTTTCACAGTTCTTTGAGCAAAACAATTCCTGGCCATTCTGGCAAGGACTTACTCTAAATTGTGGTTCCACAAATGGAAGACATGAAAAAAAAAAAAAATCAAATAGACTAAAGCAGCTAGACAGAATTTTCTATTTACTCTCAAACTTATCTGTATTGGGAAAGGGCTACAGTGAGATTAATGCATTAACTTTTCATTTCTGAATCTGGTTTTGATGCCACTAGAGAACTAAGAATTATTTAACTCCAGCTGTTTTGATATATCATTCGTGAACTGGAGGACTGTTGTTTGTACAGTAAGGAGGCAGCCACATAAAAATCATTTTAAATGAATTCAGTGGAGCACTCCCACTGGTAAAAGCTTGATCTCTTGAAAGAGATAGAAAATTTACATGCTTTACTGAATTTGTAAGGGAAGGAGGTTATTGCAGAGAGTGGCTAGAGGTCAGGCTTTACATTTACGAGCTATAACTTCTGCTACTACAAACCTTAAGAGGGTTTATATTGGCTCCACTTGTTCATTTACTTTTTGCTGTGAGACACAATGCCTGCTTCTGCCAGAAATCCACAAAACAAATCTAAACTGAAATCTTGACTTAAGCAGTCCGGCAAAATGTATCCTGTTGCACTTTGAGTGGCCTGAAGCACCTTCATCCCCTGAGAATGTCACACAGCACATCGATGTGGCCACCCAGAAGCCAGGGGGAATTACCCAAGTCAGCTTGACACCTGCTGCTGCTGTGACTCTGCTGTACAGCTCTGCATAAACAGCTTCAGATCTCAGAAATTGTTTTCTGGACTTACTTTGGGCTGTGCTGAACACAACGGTTGAGTTAGAAACTCTCTCTTTTATTGTCTGCTTATATGTGACATACCGGGTCCTGATACCTGTTGGTACTTAGGAAAACTGCTATAAATGACCTTTTCTAGGTTGCATGTAATTGGAGGCCAATGTGCACAGAAAGATTTACAATGTGTTAGGTTGCTAGCACATTTCCCTACCACTACTGCTGCCTTACTGCAAGCAACTATTGTCACATCATTTAGGTACATGTTGCTGTTTTAATAATTTACATTAAAAGAGATAAGTAACTGTCTGGATAAACTCAACCCTGCTGACTGCATGAATAAAATGCTCATGGTTTAGACCTTGGGCACAAAAATGTGCTGCTTGATGGCTGGTTTCTGAGATGCGGAGACTGCAGAAAACCCACCTGAGAGTTCACAGCCAAGAAGTTCCATTCTCAACGTGCAGTGTCTTCTGCACACCTGGGGATACAGCCGTATGTACTGAGACTTAATGGGAGGGGTGAAGGAGTTAGCATACGGTGTGTTGTTGTCCACGTTTCCACGAAACACCTGTGATAAAACGACACACTCATAAAAACATGCCAGGAGGATTACTGGGGGTTCAGTTGATTTCCCTATCTCAAAAATATCTGCGTTGTTCTTCTGACCATCCCTGCACATTTGTCTACAAGCTTGTCACAAATAGAGGCTGTTTTTCCATTGCTAGTGCCCAAAATACAAGTTCTTAAGGAAAACATACTGCCACTGACTTGCGCCAGCATGTATTTTCCACCTGCACTGCATCAGGATTTCTAGCTTGTGACTCCTAGAAACCAAATGTAGTAATTCAACTAAATTATGACTTCTTTTCTAATTAGTATATTACATAGTCCCAATTCAATTTAGCCCGCAATTATTTATACTGATTGACATTTATTTTTTTCCCTCTAGTTCAAGAACCTGATCCAACACCCACTGAAGCGCACTGCAACCCTTCCATTGATTGCATGGGGATCTGAAATAAACCCATAGGCATTCTTCTGTTCACTCCTCACTCTAGCAAAATATGGTTGTACTTTGTTTTCTTCCCTCATTATATACCTCTTCACACAGTATTTTAATTTCCTCAACAGAGAAACTGTGTCTAATGCTGCAAAGTGCCTTAGTTCTATCTTAACTTACAGAGTAAAGGGATTTTTGCTGCTTTGTATGCACAGCTCTGTAAAAAATAAGCGGTAAGTATAAACTGTAAACACAGGCTTCCCACAGGATGATACTGTTTGTGCAGTACAGAGATTAGCATTGATGAATGAGTCTTATGCTTTTAAGGGTTAACACTAATCTGCCAATGTAATAAAACTAAATTGAAAACAGAGTAATGAGTAATTACTGGTAAACTAATTAAAATGAAAACCAGTTAAGTGTAATAAACAGGATTATTCTAGCCTTGGGAAATAGTATTTATACAACCATCAATTAAAGTATAAGAAACTCTTAGCAGACAGAAAGTGCAAATTTATGTGTTTGTTTTTCTGTGGGTTTTTTTTATGTTTTGTTTTGTTTTGTTTTTGTTTGTTTGTTTGTTTGTTTTGTTTTGTTTTGTTTTGTTTTGTTTTGTTTTGTTTTTTTTTTTTCTGAGAAAAATTTTGGCAAAGCAACATGTATCATACTGTCAGGCAATTATACATATCTACAGATACGTCATCATATCTACAGATAGCTCATACCTCTAAGGCAGCTAAACCATAAGATGTATTCATATACAGACAACTTAATCTTACCATATCTTCATTTGTGCCTTTTACTTTGTACATTGTCCACGACTTCCCATCATTGCTGTATGCAACTTTGTAAGATTTTACATATTCCGGACTTCCAATCCTCTTAGCACCTTGAGTTATAACTCCAGTGACTCTCATCTTCTTCTGCAGGTTTATCTGAAATAACAGTACAATATTACCAATACCCTTCTGAAGGACACGATTCTGATTCCAGATTCCTCTGATTACCTTTTTTTTTTTTTAATGGCAGCAAGGAAATAACGTAGCTTTAGCATTTAAACTACTGTCTTTACACTTGCATTAATTCATTTTGTCTTTGATTCATTTCACACACATATGCACACAAATAAATGAAAAACTTGTACTAAAAAGTTGTACTATACTTATGTCTTCATGTGTGTGTGTACACACAAATTCACATATATCGTTGATATATTGGATATTACTGGGATATAGCATATTACTGGTATATAGGATTACTGCTATATATTTTCTTCTTAAAACAGAAATGCAACAGTATGATAGTTCACCAAAGGCTGAATCTTCTTTCTATTAAAAGCCAATTTGTAATCCCATACAAAGAACCTGTTACTTCAGGTTAGGTTTATTTGTGGAAGTAAAAATAGATGGATGTTCTGTAAAGCAAACAAATATATGTTTGTTTGATTTTCACTGAAAATTCATCTACCTGAAGTTCATGGTTGAAATGCTAATCCCAAAACAGTCAATAACAAAATGTCTATGTCTATCAATGGACATGAACATTCCCTGTGTACTTGTCTGAGGTGATGTCAACATCCTGAAGTACAAATGATGCATGGAGAATTCAACACTATTCAGTCAACCTTAATTCTGCCTTCTTTATCCATCTATCATGTGGGAAAAATAACTACATTCTCACAAAATTCAGAATGTGATCTTCAAATAAGATTGTGCTGGCATTGTGAGCTCGGTGCCTGCAACGAAAAAATCACGAAGTGACCCATGACAATTGCACTCACACCCTCTTGCTGGTAGGCAACTGAAGTCTGTAACTTTTGCACCAAATGAAGCTTAACAAAGAGCTGTCATACTATGAGAATTGCATGAAGGTGTAGGCAGATGTGTGATAAAAGGAGATGAATGGAAATACTAGAGAGTAAACAACCAGGACAATGTCAATAATACATTAAACTACATTAGCACTTGCTTCCTCCAGATGAATCTTATCTCTGCTCCCCAGTTATTGGACTTGCACTCACTACTGTTTGGGATAGAAGCCCCGTACAGGAACATGGGGAGTCCGAGACAGACCAGATATCTGCTGTACAAATACTTTAATCACTTTGTTCTTTACAGTGTGGTCTCAAGATTTTCTCACAGTCGGTAACATAACCTAGCCTCTACTAAAGATGTATGAAGATCAGTGTTTCAATATCTACTGTGTACACAATGGGAAAGTGGAGGAGGACAGAATTTTATTGCTGTTCTTTTGAGGGGGTCTAGCTATCTCGCTGCTACTTATCTGAAATAGTTGGGCTTCTAATATTTTTCTTCTTGAGGTGAAATAAATTTCAGTGTAGTTTTACCGTGGTTCTCTGTATAAGTAATTAAGAGGCACTCACACACCTTTAGAATAACAGAGGGTTTTTAGAGGTTTAGACCCATTGAGAGAGGAAAAAGTTGCCTATAAAACATCAGATTTTTTACAGGCTCTTTCTCACATATATCAGGAAAACTCAGGAGCATTCACAATTGCCACGAGGAGAATGGACCCTCAACAGGAATTTAGACAGGTAAAAAATAGAAGAGATTCAAGTCTTCTTACATCCTTCATAAACCTTCTTTTGCTCCATTCCAGGTTAGAGGGCAGCTCCAGACACTATTATCAGCCCACTCACTACTTTTGAAAATGTAGTTAACATATAATAGTGACCAGTCAAACATAAAGGTTCTGGAAGTCTCTTATGCAGATTTCGCTGGAATGTCAGAATATTAATAAACATGCAAAACTATTTTTCCTGTATTTACCAAGTTGTTACTAAGTAAGTGAAAGTCATCTCCAAAAACAAATCAGCACAGTCAGGCAGAAACCAATCATTGATTATTTGTCTTTTACATATTCCAAATATCTTCATGTTTCACTGCTTGGGAAAAGGAATATATAATCCAATACAAAATGCATTTTCTTTGATCCCATTATGCATGTACCTAATATTCTTCCAGCTTCATTTGTGTTTTTTCTTTTTTTCTGGATAATAATCTAAGGCAGCTTTTTTGGATGAGAATTTGTGTGTATTTTTTTTTTCCCCTGTTTACTCAGAAAGAGTAGTTTCTAATGAAACCATAGCTTTAACCACAGGATATTATATTTCCACACTGGCTCCTCTCCATGCTCCAGTTTCCATTTCTAATGCACAACAAATCAACCACTGCACTTTGAGAAGCAAAACAACATCAAAAAATCCACCCAAAACTAATCTGCCAAAGAGTTTAATACAGTGGTAGAAAAATAAAACTTTCAAAAAAGTCCTAGTGAATGAAGGGAAGATTTGGTCAGAAAATAATAAAAATGAAGTAAAAATAACTAATTTTTTAAATACTCATTTATTATCAACAGTGGTTAACATGTCTTCCATGAGTTTCAGGAAGTAAAAAGCCTGCCTTTGCTCTGCTATACATCAGACTGCTATATAGCTTTATCTGGGTATGTGTATGTACAAACAATACAATTTAATTTGCTTCTGTTTTAACAGACATATTTTTTCTTTTAGAGGCTTTCTTGATCACTATCCATACTTTGAGTCACAAACTGAGCTTTGGCTTTAAGCAATATTGAGCTTGATATAACAGAGGAAATAAAAAACAGATACTGTGTTTTGCAATTAGGTCTACATATTCTGTCAATGTTTGCAGGAAAATCCCAATAAAAGGGAAAAAAACAGCTTTCAAATCCCTGCCACTTTCTTACACACAAAATTCCCATGGGGCTAACATCATGCCTGTGGTAGCTCCCTTCAATGTATATAGATACATCAGGAATTAATTTGCCCTTCTTGTCCGGGTTCTCTCATGTATTCTATTTTTTTTTTAAGTCAGAGCTTAGCAAAACTCAAAATATTACAATGACTATAATGAAGCAGATGCTGAAATCTTTCTTACTTAATGTACTTCACAAGGAAGAAAAGTTCCCAATGTGAAATGTGAACTATCTCTTTCAGCACTAAAAGCATCTTCAAAGGTATTTTTCTGTGGCAATTGTGAAGAAAAACAGCTTAAGAAGCTCTGCTTTGTGGATTCGGATGCAGGACAGAATGTTATATATGCTAATTACATGGGTGACTGTGGTTTAAAACAAAATAAAAAAAAAAAAGAGGTGAAAGTCACCAGGATAAGAACAGGAATCTAACACCTATTTTTTTTAATGGTAATAGCATATTTGGTTATAAAGAACCCCTTACCACTTCCTTGATTAATGGGAAAAAATCAAGGATGGTAGAAGACCAACAGAATATTGAGGGATTTACCCCTGTAATTTAATTACAAATGCACAGTAACGACCTTGTAAGAAGAAAATACTGGCACAGAAATTTGAGGAAACTACTTAAAACTAGAAAAAAAATCTCACAAAACTGATCAGTTTTACCAGCCCTACTTAAGTTTAAGGTTATTTTGAGAGCAGCGGGTTCAGACTTGACACAGACCCTCTCCATAGAGCTGCATTCAGCCATAGCTTTGAGAAGGCTTCTGGGTCCAGCAACTTCCACGGGACCTAATTCCCCTAACACACATCAGGGATTTGGCTGCAAAGTTCACAGGCAGATCCCAAGATGCCCATTGCATGGCATCATGGCATGAAGCATTTCACAAAACTTGTGTAAGGTGCCATGTAACACTCACAGGCAATAGAATCTTCCTCAAACAGGTTTTGCGCTTCAATAAGGAAGTTTTCTGGGGCTGAAATAGATGATGAATGCTGAAGCACTCAGGTAAAACTGTGTGTAAGAGAAAGCCAGTAGTCCGACATCAATTCATTTAAACCTGATGCTACAAGAAATAGATTGTGGATGCACCACATATGGTGGATGGTGCAAACTCACCGTGCTGATATTACAAAAAGCTCAGCTAGAGGACAGGTATGGCAGCCAGCTCAAGTTAATAGACAGTGTCCAGGCACAAGATAAAATAACTGAGAGTCAGTACTGTATATGCTGTCGAAGGATAAATTCATGTACTGCGAGTTACTTGGTGTCTTCTATACCATGTCATATAGCCAAAAGGAAGTAAAAACAAAATCACTCGAGGCATACTCCCTCGACTACAGTGTATGCTCAAGAGCTGGAGAATAAAATCGATTCTATCAGTTTAAAAAGTTCCCAGCACTCCTTGAAATTTCTTTTAACCTTGTTCCTTACCACAATCATCCTGATTCTGTGATTAGATCACTTTTATCATCACAGCAGGTTATAGAGTCATGGCCTCTTTCAAGAGGAGGGGAAAAAGTAACCAGAGTGCCGTGTTTCCTGCTCTCAGCACTGATTTTGTGTGAGTAATTACCTGTTAAGCAGTTTTCACTGGTGTACTAATGTTTTTGAATGCAATGACTCACATAAATCTGTTGTAAGATGCTAAATCATTCAGCTGCCTACACTGATGACGACACGGCCAATCAAGATTTTACTAGAACTCTAAAAAATCCATATATGAAAAGAAATAAAGCAGAAGAATATTTTTATGAGAGAAAGTGGCAATATGAGCAAGGTAATTTTAGATGTTCCTGTAGATGCTTGTTTCCCATAAAAACAGGAGAGTATTCAATTAAAAGTCCGAAGGACTCCACAAAACAAAGACCAAAACTAACTTCCTGGCATACTTAACAAACCTTAGAATTGGAGGAAAAAGACTAGAAGTCATAGCAATAACAGATCAATGTAATAGCAGAGATTAGGGATAGCACGAGTGGAAGAAGTCCATATTCCTCTTCAATTTGTGATCAACTATTAGTATAACCAGTGTGCACAAGCTACATACTTGACAAAAAAAATCCCACAAACTAAAAAAAATCAGTTGCATCAGTGTTCTCTGCATTATTATATGTAGGAGAGGAGAAAAGGGATGAAAAGATGGAGTGACTTTAGGAAGAAACCATATGTAATGCTCCTGGCCAGAATATATAACCATATTCACCTCATTTGTTGTTGCAGTGTTAGCAATAACACTAACATTTCATACAGAATTGGTTTGTCTGAAGTATACCTTAAAAGCAAACTCTCAAGAAATGCTCAGATTAAAGCCTTCAGAAAATGTTCGGTCTTTGAGAGTGCAAATGTAATTTTACATGAGCCTTTATTCATAAACAGAAATGCGGTTTATGGAGAACTATGGTGTTTACTTGTTTCAGTTATGAAATAAAATAACATGGCTATAAATAATTCTCCACTTTTTCTAGTGCTAAGTATATGAATTTTTACTAATACTCTATATTGTTCGTATAAAAATAGGGTTGAATAGGAGATCAAGGTTATACCGGCATTCAAAGATTTATTACAGCAAACCTTCCCTGCTGATTTCATCAGTTTTTGAAGGATTGAAATCTAATTTTCTTGTATTTTTTTTGAGTCGTAATTCTGATAAAGCTAGATAGAAAGCACCCACAGAAACGTTTTCTGATGAAAAATAGATACACTTGACAACGGAAATGTTTGCAACAACCTCAGGAGAGGAGGAACCTGACATGATTCCCTCAACACTGGGAAATTTAGTGAGCCTGAAATTTCCCTCCCAGGCTTCCCTTTCTGTCTTCCAGCACTGGAGGCCCTGAACATGCCCGAACATTGCTGCTTCACCCTCATGTCACATCAAGGGCAAGTGGTTGCAGAGCAGGGCTCAGCGTGTGATGAGGTTCAGGAAGGTTGGAACAGGTCAGTTACTATTATCTTCCCCATTGCAAAGCATCACTGGCACCTGGGTATAAGGTGCTCATGTATCTTGCCTGTCTGCGGCTTTTTATTACTCTCCTAATCAGCACTGTCAGCAGAGCTTCTCCAGATTTAGCTGAGGGCAGTCAGCATAGTAGCAGTGATGTGTGTTTTAACCAGCATCCAGATTAGGTAACACAGTGATTTATCCACAGGAGCAATCCAGCTGTTGCTGCTGTTCTGGAAGGAGGTTTATTATGTGGAGAAAAGCCAACATGTTTTATCTTATAACTGATAATCCAGAAGAACTAACATGTTCATTTGCTGCAGGTCACTTTACAAATAACTCCTAACATGATTGTGGGATTGTACCTTGGAGACAAACCAATTAAATACTCTGTTATTTCTAATCTCAGGCCCTTTTTGTTTCACTTGCATGGATGCAGATCCAGCAAAGCCTCTTCATAACTTTGCTACTAAATCCTCTGCAAACTCCCCCTCCCAATACTGTTGTTTCCAGAGTGCCTCGCCAATCTGTCATATCTTACGGTAACAACAAACATATCTTGTGTCTTCCCTGTACTCACAGTTTAGCCCCAACCAACTATGTGAAAGCAACTCATCACCTTTGCTATCTTCAGCTAGGCTATTGATATCCTTCAAGTCAGATATGCTGAATCAGGGACACGAATTGACCCAATAATTTAATTTGACTTTCTGTTAAAAGATCAGAATATAAGTTAAACCTTGCTTGTATAAAAAACATAAATATAGGGATCATTTGGCCCATGTAATACTAGTATGGAGGAGAATATATTATGAATATTACCAAAACCACTTCCTTTGTTTTTTTGTTGAGAACTTTCACTTTATGTCTCAGTTAGATTATATGTTTAGGCAGACTAAAAACTTGCTTGGTCTGTTTCTTATTATTATTTAGTCATTACTGTGATCCCAAACGTAGTTGTTATGAATGCCACTAACTGCATGATATGAAGTATTAAAATATTGGCAAGTTTAGACTGCCATCTCAAGAAGAGACCCATAATCAGTCTCAGGTTGTTCAGAGGTTTGTAGCTCTGTAAAATTTCATCTCACTTACAAAGTATTGATTGAATGGCTATTAACTTCTTGCAATATAAGGTTAGCTAAAATCCACTGAAGTTGTTCACTGCTACTATCAATTCCTATATATACCCTGAAATTGTGAATACTCTTCCTGGTTTTGTCATGCTAATACTTCCCAGAAAGAACTTCCCCAAAATGTCTAGAACACTTCTTAAAGTACCAGCCAAAGAATGAGTAAATAAAAATACCTGTATCTATTTCCCCTAGTAGCACAGCTTTGACCAATAGTTTCTAGAAGTTAGAAGATATGACAGGTCACAGAAACAAACATGCACTTTTCTTTTAATCCTACATGAGAACCCTTTTATTTAGAGAAAATAAGTAAATTCAAAAGATAGAATACTAAAATCACCATGAAAACATATTCAGAAAAGACTCTTACTGTGCCCATTGCAAATATCAAAGGTATTTTCTATCGCATTTTTTTCTTTTGTTTTGAAAGCACTTTGTTCGTAAAAATTCTGACAACCAAAGTTATCCAGACCTGCTCTGACACACAACAAGGACAACTGGGATGAATTCCCACTCTGACTACAGTAAGCTTTGTCTTGGTCCTATGTATCTTCTCAGACCAAGAAATGTTAAGCAATAAAGAAATGTGCTAGAAAATGATGTCTGTTGCCCAGGTGAAGGAATTATCTTAATTATCTTTGAATATTAAAGCTTAACATGGAATTAAGCCCATCCATTGAAAGATGGAAGCTGAAGAAAAGACTCAAACATATGAGAGATTAGACTTCCCCTTCACTGTGATATCCCTACTAGGGTGTTGTGATCATTGCACATGCCCAGCTTATTTTAACACAACACAATTTTAACAACAGCTAAAGCTACTTAATTCTTCCACCAGAATAAAACCAGCAAGTATTAATCGTGCTATCAAATGGTGCACAAACAACCTGTGCAGGGGCCACTTCTTAAACATAGTTCATTAAATTTTTAGGCAGCTTGTCTATAGAAATTAAACTCATTATGACTGCAAAGGAATGGCAAGAGTTGACCTAAAGTGTAATTCCACAGGACAGGATGGTCATGGGCTGTGCGATGGGCAGATTTCTTTTCCTATGCAATCTTGGCTATGTCAGCCTTGGGAGATGCTGCAAATCCCACAGCTCAAACCAGGCCTAGATTTTCTGCAAGGAGTCCACAAGGAACAAGCGATACGCTAGATCTGTGTTTGCAGACCCCTCGTGAGCAGCCACTTCTCATGCTAACACTCTTCAGCAACCCTTCCTCAGTCAATAATAATGTGCAGATCAGTAATGAAGCACAGTTCATAAAATACACATATTTACCCCCTTTCTTCCTTGATAAAGATCATTTTAATCGTCATATACCTACTTAAAAGTTTCTATTTCAATGAGCCGGGCAGCCATAGCTGGCTTTATGCTGCCTATCATGCTGACCATACCATCCTTTGCTCTTCCCATGTACCTGCAAATGCCTTGACTAGTTAGTGCAGAGTCTTTTTAGTTGTCAGATTATAGAGAACCTAAAGCATGTTGAAATTCCAGCTGTAACTAGGACTTCTGACTGACCTGGTAGTGCTGCTGATAGTTACAAAAACTGTGTTCACTCCATGACAACATTTGTGGGAGAAAGACAAATTGGAAAATATGTGAAAGCAATCCCTCCCATATATTGTCATATTTGAAAATAATGTGTTGGTTGCTATGAGACTGGTTGTGTAGGGAGAGAGGCCAAGGTTTTAGATGGACACAAGTGGAGTAAAGAAGTAGATTAGTAAGCACATAGGGGACAGAAGGCTTTGTAACTGACAAAAAGACTTTGCCACTGTGGCAGAATGCAAACCTCCATCCCTCCCCCTCCCTCCTTCATCATGGAAGGAGTGGGCACATCTCCCTCTCTCTCTGCTACTTGAGGCTAACAGCTTCTTCTGTTTGGCCCCAGAGCCCCCTGGCCAGGGCCATTAGGAGAAGGGGGTGCCGAGGCGCCACTGAGCCGCTGGGTGCCTGTGGCCAGTGTGGGGGACGTCTGGAGGCTTCAGGGGCACCCACAGCCAGGGTGGGGGTGCAGAGAAGCTTCTGGAATGCCCACAGGAAGATCTGATCAGCCAATAGAAAAACGGGATTCTCATCGAGACTTGGCCCGTTGTCATGGGTCTCTCGGAGCATGAGCAAGATGCTGTTGCCGAGACCCCCCCCCCGGGATGGAGACTCCGCTTGCCTCGCCGCCACGGGTGTGAGTAAAACTTCTCGCAGGATTGCGAGTGTATTTATACTTTCTGTGCACATATGCACGTGTAACTTTCCGTGCACATTTGCACACTTACTTTCCGTGCTTAATACAAGCACGTGTACTTTCCGTGCACATTTGCACGTGTAAATTTCCGTGCACATTTGCACGTGTAACTTTCCATCTCAATATGAGCACATGTATAAATTATTTCCTCGCACAATTGTGAGTGTATTTTCCTCCCGTGCTTCCACATGAGCACGTGTAATATTCCGTGCACATTTGCACGTGTAAGTAAATCAACCCTTGCAGGATTGCGAGTGTATTATAAATTCACCCTCGCAGAATCGCGAGTGTACACTTCCCGTACTCACTACGAGTACGTGTATCTCTTTAAAATTAATCCCGCACCGTGTTTAGGCAAGTGTGTACTCCTCGGGGACTCAGGGCCGGCTCCGGCATTGTTTTGAGTGAAGCCACGTGCATGCACACTGTGGACCACCTGTTGCACTAGTTGCTGCCCCTTAATAATTTTTTCCTCAACTGATATCCGAACCTTTAATTAAGTCACTTCGGAGTGCTAAAACCCTGTTTCTCACCGGTATAATAAAAGTTGTTTTGGACTCTGTTGTCCCTTAAACTAACCTCGGGGTACCTCCGTGACAGCCACTCAAACGATTTTTTCACCCACAAATGCTACTACAGAAAATGAAAAGGTGACTCAAGTGATTAATCCTGCCTGAACCTTAAGAAATTGGCTGAATCTTGGTTGAATCACAACAAATACACTCACGATATATTTTTAATTGTCTCTTGAAATTAACCAATAGACAAAACAGTTGATATATAAACATAAAAACGTTACACTTCTGTGAGACTTAATGAGAATTTTAATTATCTCTGCATTTTTCCTCAAAATACTTTTTCCTTCTACAAAAGCTGACATGCAATAGATTAGATTAAAAACATTAAAAGTTGCTTGGTTTTGCAGTACACAAAGAAAAAGCCCTCAAAATCTGAAAAGTCTCCTTGAAAGACTCAAGACTTGAACTATGTCTCTTTATCTTAACCACTCATGGAATAAGAAGGTTTTAAGAGTGCAAGAGTAAAATACACTCTATTTTTCAGTCCATAGAATTGATGTTCCACTGAAATTAAAAAGTCTTTGAGATGACATGCACACATCATCATTTCCAGAGGAGGTCAAGGAGTGTGAATTTACTGTAGCCCTTGCTTTCTGCTGTGCTATCTTGGTGCTGTTTACCTCCCATACTTCTAACAGCCTGTATAAAGGAGCAGTTTTTCCTCACCAGCTGTAAAATTGCAGAGAAATATAGAGGTGCAGCCAGGGACTGCATGCATGCTTTCTTACATGACAGCTGTACCAAGGTTTTTCCTATATTTTCACCCTGCAGATTGCTCTGTGTTTATGTTACCTACCTACACATATACGAACTCCGCATATACTGCTCTGGAGCCAACAACACAGAGGTAAGTATATATGCATGCCTCTGTACCATAAAAAATAACACACAAAACTTAATATATTGGTGTGTAATTTTACTTTTTCTTAAACTTTATATCTTGAACCTTAGTTGTAATGAAATAACTTGAAACAGTTTTTATTTCTAGAAGTCAAGCCTTGCAGGAGAGTAACTACAAGTGAGGAACATTTGCTTTGCTGGTTTTGAAAGTGCGTGTTTACAACATAAAATACAACTTGACTATTGCATATCAGCACAATATCATTTTACAGAATTAGATGCTGTCCTCCCCAAAGGAGGACTGTGATGCCCACCCATCACTCGATTACAGTCAGTGAGCCAACACATAGGTGCTGAGGCACCTCCACATGCAACATATTGGCACAAGAAACCAGATGGACACACATTTGCTCATTTCAGTGTGTCACCACTTGCTGGTTTGATTACTTTTAATATCAGGATGATAAACGTGAAAAAGAATTAAGTCAAAATAGATGGTGCTACAGATGCATGAAGCAATGCATTTAAAAGTACTGATGCTTCAGTCATGTCAGCAGGCTGACAAGGCATGTTATAGATAGTGTTTATAAAAGCATCAAGTTTCTGTTGCCATGGGGATGCTAACTCTGAACCGACTGCTTTTGTGTATCTGAAACCTCAATCAAAAATTATTTGAATATATGCGTGTGTGGGTGTTTGTGTCTACAAGGAATGAAACTAGGAAATATAAGATGATATCAAATAGAAACTAAGTTATGGGACACAAGGGAGTATCTGGTTGATTAAACTAACAAATAGGCTCACAGTCCTTCTATTTTCTTGTCTGTTTTGAGTACATAAATTATATTTACACCTGTAAACTAAATGTAATGTTGAGGGAAATCTGTAGCCAGCACACATTGATACTGAGTTCACTGAAGCCGGAGAACTTAGGGCAGACTTTCACCAGCTGATGATGTCTTATAATTCCTGTAGTACAAAGGTCCTACATGGGAAAGTTTTGAGAGAATTCAACTGCATTTTCTTTATTAACTTCTGTTTTTCCCTGACAAGGGCTTTCAGGTACTTATTACCACTTGTCAATAACCCCCAAGGAAATCCTCCCATGACTTTAAGTCAAATTTTGGATTACTGACAAAAAAAAAGCCGAACTTTAATATTTTTTTCAGCATTTAATTCAGCAGATTAAGTCTTCTTATATGGTTTGAGCCACCTTACATGATGACTCTGAGATTGTATTTTTTAAGGTTCACTTGGCCACATTATATTAAACTGGGTGCTATATTAAGTAATATTAAATATTTAATCGATGATGACAGGTATTTTTGGAAGCTGATACAACAGTATTCATGAATGAGGAAATGAACTTTGACAAAATGAGTGGTTTGACAGATGGTAGTTTGCTTAGAGCTCTTCCTAACAGATGTTTGAATGAATGTTCTGCAAGACCTCTGTGTATTTTGGGTTTTAACATTTTATTAGCAAATAGCTATCACCTGGTGCATACTTGCTCTTTGGAAGTTCTTGATGTGGAAGATAGTAATTCTTTTCCTTGTATTTCATGGAGAAAAAAAACCCAACACTTTATTGATTCCTGCTTGGGGATAAGAATTATGTAACTTAGAAAGTCTTTATTACAAGTACACTTTTTGTGTGTCAGAATAGTTATGGTTAGCTTGGTAAGATTTACAGACACAAAATTAACTAGGCCAGTATTAAGGACTGCAAGGTCTCAAAATGTGAAGCTGGGAACTAGAGATGGGATTGAAACCACAGGTGGTGTGGGAGACACTTGTGTAAAAACCAAATTAACCCACAAATAAAAGCAACCAGAACACTCTCAGTAATTGCTAAATAAAGAACCAACATGTCTGCCGGAGTAGAAACTAGAATTTAGATTCTCTCAAACAAGTATCCTAGTCGTTGTGCTGCACAATTCTTGTCTAACCTCACTGATTTTAAACTACCTTAATGTAAACATCATAGCCAAGAACACATCAATACACTACTTCGTCCTCAGATATATTTTCAGTGAATGCTGTGTATAGGCAACACATAAGGCAATACATATTGTGCTCCTTTTTCTCTGGATGAAAGTGCTGATCAGCCATGCAGCACGCCGGCTCTGCACTGGACATTTCCACGCATTTCATGGGATGCCCAATGTATTGGTCCCTAATTCATCACTCTGATTTCTGCTGTGGGAAAGAGCTTCGTAAGGACTACATTTTTGTGGCTCTAAGTGAACTTAGTTGACCTTAAAATTTTAAATTATAATACACAGGGGCCTTGGAAAAATTTACCCTGGATCTGCGGGGGTAGATTCCTTTCCCTCACAGATATCTAAAGGAAGCCTACTTGCTCATACTTCTAAGAAATATAATGAAGAGGTTTTTTTTTAGAACTGCATAAAGTTACTAAAAATGAAAAAAAAAAAGTAGTATTTAAAACACATGTACTGAGAAGGTAGAAGTAAACAAACCAAATGTATCTCAAGTTAGACTAAAATTTAGGCTAATACATTCAAACTACCAGTTAGGACTTGGGCACCTTTTTAATCAAACTGTTGTATCTCAAAATATGGAGCTTCATCTGTACTTAGGCATATAGCATCAGAAAAACCATTTAGAGAAGAAATTAGAAGAATGTTAGAATTAGAATGCTCTTTTCATATCTTATAAACAAGAATTCTAGATTTTCCATTTTGAAATTACATTTGACATTCAAAAATTGATAAAAAAATAAAAATATTAAAATTGATGCAAAAATATGCATTATTTGAAGAAGAAAAAAACCCAAAGAAATATTTTGGACAAATTGTATGAAATGAAAACTAGGGGGAAAAGCTAACTACTCAACCTGAACAACTTTATTTCCCATTTCTTGATTCTGCAACCAAGCCGAGCAGTCTAGCAGTTTTGCAAATGAATTCTGCTCCTTTTTGCAATAATAAAATTAAATATTTGAATATTTTATTTAACAGCCAATTGGTAACCATACTGATGTCTCTGTATGAATGGTTCCTAATATTTTAATGAGGGATAACAAAATAGCTTTTTACAAAATAGCTTTTTTTTTTTTCCTCTTTAATAACTTACATTTATATACAACAGTCTACTGCAGTAGTTCAGCTGTTCAATCACAGTTTCCACTCAGTGGTATGATACTTAGTTTATATTCTTCAGATGTAATGTATGCCCAATTCTGCCCTTGGTGGCTGTGGTTTAATACTGGCCTCACATAAATTCCATATCTAGAAGACCACAGAGCACTTTAAAAAGAGCTGGTAGTCCCTTGTACACCACTCATATTATTGCATCATCAGTTACATTCCTCACAGGGATCCTCTTCACTACCACAATCAGGAGATGAGCAGAAATTAAGGAATCTCTTGTTCTTAGATGTGATATCTCAGTCACAGTGCAACAGCAACAACTGAATTGGAACCAGCAGGCAGTGATCTTTTCTTCTCCTTCCTTTTTGACTGGCTACAGCCAGGACAAGAAAATCAAATTTAGCGCATCCTTTCCTTAACTAAAATTTTCCTTGACCCTTTGTGACATGAAACATCACCTTTGCCATCTGTACCCATGTTTGCTGCCCGATGCTTCCTACCAGACGTCACTGCTGTCTAGCCTTAAATCTAATACCTTTTACCCTATACCTCTTCTATGTCTTTACCCACCTTCTTCTTTGTTCTAAGACTGTCACATATTTCTGAGGTTGATATTCTTAGGAGTCCCAGCCCAGCCTGCCTTGTGATGCAGCGTCAGGAGCCACTGAAGTTCAGCTGTGAGCTCCTTCTCCATTCCGGGCTCCCTGATGTAAGTGGTGTAAGTCCTACTGTTGCTGGGAAAACTAACTTTTAGAAAGGTTCATCTATGGACTGAGGACTTGCATTATTTGCAGAACAAAAAGACCATATGTACTCTGAAAGCCTAAAGAAGCGGGACTATTAACTTATGGGAAAATATTCACCTACTTTGCTCTCTCATACCCGAGAGAACATCTTTCTGCCAGTTACTTATATATTTTAATTGCATGACTTAGGATTTTGGCACTGTAGACTTGTCCTTACACTGCTAATTATACCAAATCTCATTTTACAGTTTTCTTTATGTCATTCCAGTTTCTGTATTTTTGGTATATTCAGCACTGCTGAGGTCTTTGTGTATTACAGGAATAGTAACCGTAGCGATATAAAAAAAAGGACAATATTTTATAGAAGGAAAGGGAAAACAGCCATGAACAAATTCAAAATGAGTTAAAAAATATTAGGTTTGTGTTGTGAAACTGGGAGAGAAGAAGAAATGTCAGGGTACAGGCATGGATCTCTAGGTTAGAAATCACTAGAGAGGAGTAACGTTTAGAAAGTCCTGTGTTAGAGATTAACACCAATTAACAGCAATTATGGTTTTGCATATGTTAGAGAGAGAACAGAAACAACTCTCCTGGCCATGACCATCTATACTCTGCTTCATACTGCTCTAAGGAAAAATATAATGAATATAAAAATACAGATATGTGCAAGAAAGTAGCGGGAATGGAATAAGAGAGACAGTGGAATAAGAATAAAAAGAAACAGATTATTTTGCAGGCATGAATGTAAAGGGGGAAAAAAACAAAAAGGAAAAGAGAAATCAGTGCTTTCTTATAAAAAGAGTTTTGACATTGAAGACTGGTTACCAGAATAGGTAAAGTGACCATTTGGGTTATAACTCATGAACAAGTAACGAAAAATAGAAATGTGGGATTTTTTCCTCATTGTATTTGGAAACATTAAAAGGTAGTGTCACTAATAAAGTGGTAAGCATGGGCTATTTTATCACAGTCAGCCTACAAGGAGACACAGAGGACAACAGAACTTTAAAATGGAGATATGACTTACTCTGACTTTAATTTGCCTTCAAAAAACATGGTCACTGACCCTTTAAATCACGAACCAATTACAAGCATTGTAGTGCCATTACTAATTACATGCTGAGAGTGTAAATTTAAAACGGCAATTTCAATTTTCAGTTCATTGGGAGAATGCAGGAAAATGAAATTGCATACTAATTAGTTCATATGTGTCAGACACCTGAAAGATTAGACAAAAAAACTCTAGACTCATTACAAGCGAGTTATCAGCAAGGCACTCAAACCTTTCGTTTGCCAAGCTGCATATAAATAAAGAAATTAAATGACAAAGAAAATTGATAATGATGGAACGCAGCAAAAATAGCTACAGGCCTGTATGTACTTATACTTTGGAGGATTTTGCTCATTGTACACTGCTTCCTTTAGAATTTATCTAGCATTAGAAACTATAAGAGGATAACAGGCTACTGCTTGAGGTTCACTTTGCAGAATGTTAATTTATATTTCCTAAAAATGGTGTTTCTGGCTTTGCAACTTTCCACTTAATCTCTGCCAAACATTCACAGTGTTTTTCAGGAGCCATCTTCTGGACCAGCTGCTTTGTCACTCAGACCAGAATGGAAAATGTCCCATATACAGATCCCACAAATTAGGATGTGGGAAGAAGCTGGTGATATGATAACAGAACTAACAACTAAGAGCAGGCTATTGTTACGGGGAGGATTTTTCTGACAAGACCAGAAAGAAGGTAGACAGAAACTTGGCACAAATCAGAGTGGGCTGACTTTTTGTAACCTTCTACAAATGCTTACGAAGTATCTCCTCGGCCATTATAGGAGCGGTGCAAAAATAAGATAGGGATTTCTGCTTCTCCTCTCAATAGAAACTGTTCATCCATATAAGGGTCAGGCAGTGTCTGTCTCAAGAGCGCATTTCATGCTTGAAGAACAAGGCAGTGCACTGATGTAAAGAACTGCTATGCAGTGCATAAAGTGTGAGTTTGTGGAGGTCTGTATCCTTGCCAAATCAAATCAGGGTTTCTGCAGAAGACTAAAAAGCAGTTTTTCTCTACAAGTATCATCTCCCCAACACATTTAGATTTTCTGTTCCTAGGTGTTCTAAGGAGAAAAGTCTTCAGAAGCGGGGGGTGGGGGCGAGAAAAGTTATCTCAAGATTAGTTTGAGCTAAAAAGAAAAATAGAATACTTGGAAAGTTTTGTGAAAATTATAGACCAAAATTTATTTTCAAAGAAAAATGAGAAGAAAAAGAAGGGAATGCTAGGTGTTTAGTACACATTAATAATATCACTTAATTAGCTTCTAGAAAAGTCCTTACATACTGTGGCTGTCAAAATTACAGAATAACCTGCATGGGATTTGCATTACCTAGTTCATTAACTCCAAAAATGAAAAATTGTTCAAATATGGTAGCTTGGGCTGAGATTTGTAGACACATTTCCTCCATTTGTTCGACCTTCCTTCCAGGTAAGAGCAAAGGGAAGACTTCCCTGGGAGCAAAATCCAAGGCAGAATTACCTCTGGTCTGGGTAGAAACCTGCACAGCTGCCACCATGGCAGGTGGTGGCTCTGACAAGCACAAATGTGGAAGCAACAGACCGTTATCCATCCCTGTCCAGTTCATCTCCTGGTAAAGACACATCTAGGGGGCCAGTGCTAAATGGTTTTCATTTTTTTCTCCAGCTCATTTAATAAAGCTCACACTTTAATGCAGTCCAAAAAGTACTGTAACACAGACTTTTTCTTCATCCATTAAAGTTACATTAGTTTCCTACTCCTGTGAAAATAATTTTGTCCAAGTCCCTTAGCATTATTCTTGCCAGTTCTTTTTCAATGTATAAATTTTACAGACTAACTAACCCCTCTGCCGTTTATGGAATAAAACTGACTTAAGATGCATTGAAGGGCCATTGTATTTTCACTCTGCAGTGAATAACAAACGGCAACATTGGCTTCATTTTTCAGAACTGACAAAACCCAGCACTCTCACCACACCAGTTTCAGAAAGCTTCATCAAACAGCATTTTGTGCCTGCTTCCCAGACAAGAAAAATGAACAGGTAAACCTGCTCACTTTTTCCCCAAACATATGGCAGCTGCTTAGAAAAATCATAAATGATAGTCAGTACAAAAACTTGAATATGAACACAAATTATGTCATGTACATGAAGGTAACTTCAAGGAGAGTGTGTCTGACACACCCAAGGGACATACAGACGGTTCAACTTAGCGCTGATAGACAGGATGCTCAAGTACCATCTTTTGCTGCTCCTGTGGTGGGTTTACTGGGAGGGAAGAACTATCTTCATGTTTTGACTGCACTGATCAGTACAAGAGGTTGTCCCATGCAGATCTAACATCACCTTTATTAACTAACAGCTGAAAACGGTAAAGCTTAGCCCAATTCACATATCATGAAAAGACCATAAATGTAATGAGCTACAGCTTCATTACTTTTATCAAAGTCATTTGCTGGGTAAAAAGAAATCCAATCCACAAAAGAAGGTACTGCCATTTGAATCATTCTAGCGATAACATCCTTGAGTGGAAATGAAAAAATAAATGTGTATTTTCAGCCCCATGGATGTGGTTGAACTAGCAGTTATTTCAACTTCAACTAAAAAAGTTCTTGGTATTTCCAACGTATGCACACAATGCTTAACCTGTATGCCCAGGGCAGCTCAGCAGGGAGCACAGACTATTCCTGTAGGCTTTGGTACAGCCAAAATCATATTAAAGCACTCTAGAATGATGCCCTAGGAAGGCCGCATGTGTCAAAGTATCTCCACCATGAGATATTGCTGTGAAATGCTACTAAGAACCTAATTAACAAATGTAACATATGTGGAAAACAGCTTCATTGAAGAGAGTCTTTACAAATTTGCTTCCACGGTTTAGAGACACAATGGAACATATGCATACTTTTTTTTTTTTTTTTTAAATTTGTGCATTTGGAAAGTTGAGATGATTATTCTTTTGCGACTAAATAGTGTCTTTTAGTCTAGGCTGCACTTCTGACAGTGAATAAGAACCTAGCTGTTAGTTTACCACTTGTCTTTATCAGTTTCTTAAGCGACTCTGCCAATTGAGTCAAGGAGATCTTTTTTCCTCCTCGGCTCCATCTGTTACCTGAATCCATGGCCATCTGTCATTTTCTGCAGCAGTCCAAGCATTCACAAGACCCTTCTTATTAAGTCGTGCATAGTATGGGTACCATTTCTGGAGGCCAAAAAGAGCTCGATGAGTGGATGACGCAGTAATTTGTTGGTTTGACACAATTCCTCCTTCTATCCCTAGTGGGCCAGAGCATCCTGTGAATGGAAACAAGAAAATAAATTAATGCAACTGAAATTGTCAAGTCTTCTGAGTCCTAAGTTGCTGTAATTGCGAATAGTGTGCAAATAAATCCAAAGTGTCGTGTCAAATATGTTATTAGAAGATATTTAAAACACTTGAGTAGCATTTTTTTCTTAAGAAATAATAAAAAGTACAAAAATGATGCTTTTAAGTAACTATTCCCATTGCAAAATTAATGAAATAGTTTAAGCTTTCATTTTTTTTTCATATTATCTGAAGAGTTGTGAGTTTGTCTTTACAGATATGATGAAAGAAAATAATCCTTAGATTCAAATATTGAAATAGTTGTTAAATGGAAATTTGAAATTTTGTAGTTGCTGCAAAGTACCATATTGCTGCTTTTGCACTAGAGGTTAACATTTAGCCAATATACTGTCGTTATTGCAGTTATGAAATATGAAACTAGACACATGATGTTGTTCAGTTACATTAAAAATAGTTAAAGGTCTTTTACATCTAATAAGCAAACCACATAGTATATATTCAACTGTAATGTTCAAATGTTCAAAATTTCATGTGTGACATTCGTTGTCAATTTATTCACCTGAAATACTCGCAGATGTAATATTTTTTTAAAGTCCAGACATTTCTGTATACATTGTTTTCTGAAGCTACTCCATTTGGGTACAGGAACAAGTGCATCAAATTATTATGAGCCATCCAAACAGAGAAAAACTTGAAAATTCATTATATGTAAATGATTGGCAGTCTTCTGAATACTACTGAATACTCCCAACCCCTTTGAAATATTTTTTCTCAGCTCAATTTTGATACAGGAAATACTTTGGCAGCTGATCCTGCTCAGCTGCCAAAAAGATCTTCTGCTTTGTGGGTCAACTGCCATTCAGCAATTTTGAACACAACAGAATAGAGCAGACATTTACTTACACTTTAGGTTTCCTCAGGAGCCTGGAAGTCTTTCACCTTAAGCAATACTAGAGGATGAACTCTGAAATGGTACTGCTATGAAAACCTTAATTCCTCATTAACTTAAAGACACAGAAAGTAAAAAGTGACCAGTGCAATTTGCTTCTTTAAGCAGAAGCGGAGGCAGAGAGAGTACTGGGAGTCATTGCGATATAGTCTCTGGGTACTGTGTGTCACTGATAACGGAGACAAATACAAACAAAATTTCAGTTTTAAGTTGTTTATGGAGCACAGGCCATGGACAAGCACATGCTTGTGCACTGGAAAAGAAACTAAAACCCACACACAGCTGGATTTCAAGTGTGTTACTTCTTAAATGTAAAAAGTGGTTTACTTTAGGGATACGTTTAAATGCTTCTATGATTCTAAATGAAATCCTGGCCCCATTGAAACTGACTGACTTGGAACATGTGATGATTTCATCCAGATTTTTAACTATCAACAAAACTCTGCTAGAATCTAAAGCCCAAGTTCTACTTTTCTGTGTAATGTAGCACCCAGCAATAAAGGCAGAGCATTCAGCACTTGACTGATAACTCTTTTCATGATGCACAAAATACAACAAAACACAGATCTCCCTTACTGTTGTGCCAGCTGCGTAGTTCTGCCAGAACAAAACAAATTATTCGTCAACAGCATAGGCAGGCACAATACAGGATGTATTCAAAAAATCCACGTATGTTGAAAAAATGTTATTTTTCATTGTGTTATCATGTGTTACTTACAGATTGAAAGATCTGTTCAAATCTCAGCTCTGTTTATGAAATCTTTTCATCTAATCAGAATAAATTCCTGCAGTATATAAACTGCCATATCTGCTTGCAAGACAGAGGTATACTACTCTACTTTACTAAGAAAACTGCATATTTTTTAAAGTTTCTTACATGTACTTGTTAAAATATCTTTGATGTTTCATAAAAAGAAAGTGCACACGAGTTTGTCTGTATGTGTGTGTAACTCACTAACTCACACATGTACGTACAAGACTGATTCCAGCTCATGATGAAATCAACTGCTCTTAACAGCTGGTATAGATTGATAAGTATTTAAAAATAAAGATGTGAGAAAACAGAAGAGAGGTTTCCAAGAGGAGCTGAAAATGGAGGAGTGGAGGCATGGCAGGTGTTTTAATATGTACGTGGAACATACAGCTATATTCTGTATATATGTATTCCTTTCATGGTGAGAACAGGGACAAGGACACCTGGCAGCCCTGCTAGCATTATTCAGTGACCTAACGGGAAAAATGTGTGCATGAGGTCAGGGTTCCACCACATGTCAGGGCCAGTTTTGAGTGGGGTCCAGATAATGGTATTTGGCTTCAGTAGACAAGAAGATCATGCATTTGATGACCCTTGATCTCCTATAAATATCCCAGCTTTGGCAGACTTGGAAGGGATGTGGATGTCTCTTTTTTTTTGGCTTATCAGCCTCTGTTTAAGGTGCTTGAGATACCTTAAATGGTGTTTGAAATACATGTGAATTCGTTACAGGAGAAAGGTGAATTTTCCTTTCTGCATTGGAGGCATTTAAATTACCAAGTACAGCACTTAACTCTGTCAGTTGTGACCATATATGGTCAGATGGTCCTACCTTAGCTTTAGGAGGATTATTCCTGAAATGCAAAGCAAATCTTTACCTTTGGGAATAAGTATTTCATTGTACAGGCTTCTTACTTTAATTGCAGTTCCAGTCTTGGTTGTCACGTTTGTCAGTTTTTTGATGTGATTTAAACACAAAATTTACCACTCCTAAAAATGAAAACTACCACATTAAGGATAGTTTCTACTTTGGTGTTCAGTTCAAGCATAATGACGTTAGATGCGTAGCAAATATGAGACTGGATAATAATTTCTAAACAATATTATCCTTACAACATAATATCTGTACACACCATTGAGATCTGTCTTTAGAGGATCTTTTTTCAACACCCTGAAGGACATCATTCATGAGGTGGGAAGCTTGGATTAAGCTAAAGCTTAATCCTGCTTGAGACCTGTTTGCAGGTCCACATGACAGAATTTGCAATGTAATCTTGGTCTGACCGTAGCAGTTCTGATGAACTGGGCAATTTCCTAAGCACAAGTCTGGCAGATGGGCCTTGAGGAAGCCCACCCAACTCTCTTCCTGAGACTTAAGATAACTCCACGTGCAACATGAGGGCTTTTTGTTGTTAGTAGTTTTACCTTGAACTTGACTGCATTGTATTTAACCTTCTGTTGCATAGCCAGATCAATCTTCATTTCAGAATATTTTTTACACTCTTCAGTCCATTTTAATATTGCCAGGTACATTTCTTAAATTATCAGAACATTTTGCTCTCTTTCTCATTTATCAAACAGCCTGGACTTCAGCAGAAGATTTGTTAGGACTCTCTGAGTAATCTTCTTCCACTTTTAAAACTGCAGATTTACCCATTCTTTTGTTCTTTACTTTTAATTGGACATCATTCTACAAGAAAACCTTTCCATTTACTTTTATCTGTTGAAAGGAAATAGTTGAACACATTGCTGGATAGTCAAATACTGCACAGTAAATGGACTTCCCTTAGCCATATGCTCATTAATTTCTTCCAAATACTCCAATAGACTTGTGAGTCATATGTTCTCCTTACAAAAGTTCTAATGGGGCTATTACTCTCTAAAATCCCAATAAATTTACTTTTCTTGAAAAGTCTCAGCTGAATGATCTGCCTCTGGTTCCACCAAACATCTTATATTAGTAAAGGGCTGGTTAGAGACTGGCAGCTGTGCAAGATATTCAATTTGAGACACAAAAAATACTTTCCACCAAGTTAAGATATTAAGATACCCTTTTTTTTTGTTGTTTTTCTTTAGTGCTTAGTGGCTGTGATATGTCATTGATTACTAGCAATGAAGGAAATAAGCAAATGTCGATTTTGGAGACTGTATTTTAAATAAAACTGGGATACATATTTTGCAGAACAAGTAAAAGATGTATTATATTTTATTGTTATACATCTGCTTCTATTAAATCCATGGTTCATTTGACAAAAGTCATGCCACCTTGGTAAGCTGCAGTCTCCAAGGGAGTAATAATATCACTACAGTGACTGTACAATTCAGTCTGGTCAACATCAGCCATTAAACAGAAAACCATTTGTATTAGTTAATGCTGACATGCTGGGATATGGCAATCAGCTTGATGCAAGAAACTAAAAAAAACCCAAAAAAAAGGGCAATTAAAAAGCTGCTTGAAAGGCTCATGATACAGATTCACAAGGAAAGTTTTGTCATCTGGAGCTGTTATTACAGTGGCATTATATAACAAAATACTTAATCAAGCAATACTGGTTTTAATCCTACAGTGGCAATTGGTATACACTAAATCAAATCCTATTGATGCTTATCTTGCTCTCATCAAACACAAACCTATGCCCACAATGCCCTATTGTCCATGAAGATGACAGATGGCAAAGGTGTGCCAATAAGATACATGACCGGGAATGGATCCAATGAAGGATGGGGAAAATCAACAACACAGGAAAAGAATTAATTTACATGTTTTCAGTTCTCCTAAGAATCCCCCCACAACTCACATGAAGATGGCATGGTTATAAAACTGCCTTGAAGGCTTCTTTTACAATCTCAAACTTAACTAGATCTGAAATGTTATGTACCATTTTGCATCACAAAGCAAATGATCATTAGTCCAGATTTCACTTGTAGAAAAGTGTATGGAGATCATATATCTCCTTAGGCAAAATATGAGTACTTCTTTCCAGCCTTGTCTCTTACAACAATAAATCCCTCCAGCTGAACAAAAATATCTGTGCACAAGGAAAGAGAA
The DNA here is from genome assembly GCF_036013475.1 of Columba livia. Lineage (NCBI taxonomy): Eukaryota > Metazoa > Chordata > Aves > Columbiformes > Columbidae > Columba > Columba livia. Next base: position 78,776,651 of record NC_088642.1, read on the forward strand.
GACGGCATATAGCTTACTGTGTCTTACATTGAAAACTGCTCACAATTTAATTAGAATAGGGAAATAAGTCACGTATTCCCCTTCTAATAGGGGAAGGACAAACCATTTTAAGATAAGGAATTACTACAGTAGGATATAATAAGCAGAAAGCAATGAGGAAACATGCTACTTGACTGTACCTAATTGGGACTTCTACACTTATGTCAGCCCACAAATTAAGCAAAATCTCCAAATGTTCTAAAAATTGCTTGAAAATGTGAGGATTATGCCTCTGCAAATAGAAGAAAAAGATTTCTTGTTATTGACGATGAAAGACGCCTGATTTGCAGCATGAATATATAGCTTTCATTTCCTCTCTTGGTTTGTCTCTAGCTAACATCATCAAAACAAACAGATGCAAAATTGAAGGCGTGCAGAAAACAAATCTGCTTTAGACATCTGCAATCCCGTCTTTCTCCAAGCACCTCATTTTCTGGAATGAGATTGCTGTGGCTGTACTTAGCATAGCATGGTAATTGTGCTGAACACAAACTCTGACAATGGAACTACAGATGACCTCTGATATTGCAATAATTAATGCTAATATATACATAAGCCCTCCAACATGCAATCTAGGCTTCAGCCTCATATTTCTTCTTCTTGTTCCTCCTGCCATCCACACATACCTGCCCAGCTTGTTCTGACAAGGAGAGGTCTCTTCAGCTAACAATAAATTTGGTTTTATAGGAGCTAGATCAATTGATACAGACAATCATTTAGCAGTCTGCCACTGAAGTGCCTATCCATATGCAATGTACGAACAGTTGCTCCCGTAGGCCTTGTTTTTTCACAGCCGTGACACGATAATGATAAAATCCTCTCTTTACAAATATTATGTAAAATGCTTTGGCAGAGAGGTCACTGGGAGACTTAGCTTCCCTTCCTGCTAAAGGTGTCAGCGGACTCTATCGTGGTTTCAGTGACACAATAGTCCCCAGTTGACAAGTTCACCATTCCTCAATGGGATTACAGGTGACCTCTGGTATTGCAGTAATTAATGCTAATGCAAGAATAAGCTCCCCAGCATGCAATCTGTGCTTCAGTCTCCCGTTTCTTCTTGTTCCTTGATACGGAGACTTTAGCTCTCTGCCTATAAGCATGTTCCCCCACTGGCCTTGCAGTCCCCAGGATGGGATTTAGATTCCTCTGATGGACATCCAGAGGGATTTTCTACACTGAGCAAGTCTGTGAAGACTTCTACATTCAGCGTAGCACAGGAACATATGGAGACAAAGGCTCAGACGCTGAAAGCAGATTAGGTCTTTTTTATATAGTGCTGTGTCTGAAATGGAGGGTTGTCATTCAGGACTAATTTGCTTAGTTCTTGTTTGGTGATTTCCTCGTTCTGTTCTTTGAGTAGAATGGATAGGATTGTAAATTCCCCACAAAGAGCACAGGAGAACTGCAACATGCAACACAGTTGAAGAGGGGACCTATCTAACAGGAATAAAGTTAAAGGGAGATACACGTTCTGATTTAGGAACTCCCTAAACTGAAAGCTGCTGGAAGCTGGGAAAATACAATGAGACAACCATAGTTTAGTGCTCATCCCTTTTCTTATATTCAGTCATTAAGAATTCACTTCAGATCACTGTCTAAGTCAGGACTTTTTGACTATCATTGGACCAGGCATGGTTATTCTTATGCTCAAAAACAAGGGTACAGGCAAACTCTCATATCTGCAAAGCTGTAATCAGAAAAAATAACTTTTTTTAGTATTTTTCCCTCAAGTGATTCTTGCTGCTGTGTTTTGTGCTGAACTCCATCACATTAACGTTATTGACAGCATATCTAGGGACGTTCAAAATGCTTTTAATGGAAATGGCCTGGGAAGACGACTTCTAGAATGAAGACGTTCTTTGAAGATCTCTATCAGAGAAAACCACAGCTTCAAATGATCTGGAAAAGTCTCTGTCCCAAGACATGCTAGCTACGTCATAGCCACAGCATTCCTGACAAATATTTGCTGAATACATTTTTTAAAAAGCTCCAGGAGTGAACATTCAACAATGCTATTTGGTGTTTGATTGAAATCCAACTTGAATTTTTCTTATTCCATTTATTTCTTGTCCAGATTCTATGAACGCGGACAAGAATGTCTTTTTCTTAAAACAGCCTTTAGTGCATCTATGTCCTCTCCTGTTCTCTTTTCTACTTGAGGATGCCAAATAATCACAATTTACACCAAGCACACAGCATAGCACAAAGTGTAAAGGAGCACAGCTGCCCTTGCTGTATATATTACTGGACTAACTGGAGGCACAATTTAAAATCCAGGAGGCAGTTCAGAACTCAGAAGAATGATCAGCTGAACCTTGATCATGATGCACCACGTGGTGAATTTACAGCCAGAGCAGAAAACCACTATCACTCCATGGTGACTTCAGAAAGGAGAAGCACCACTGTCTAAGTATTAAACACAAAACACTTCCTCTAAGTTTATACCATTATTCAAGTTAAAGCATTAAACACTTCACTGATACTCACTACTTTTATTTTGTTTTCAAGCAGCAATTATGATATTTTTTTTTTAAGATTAAATTATATTGCAGTAAGGAGTTCAGTTTCTCAAAATCCTCTGCTGAGTTCTCAAATGTAATAGTGTTAATCTTTGTGTGAAAAATGATTTTTACATTTCAAGGTGACACTGTGAAAAATAACATTTCTATCATGTTTGGGTAGCAACATTAGCCAATTTTAAATACCTCATAGCCACTTAAACACTAGTAAAATTAAGCTGAATAATGTAGAAATTATGGACTAACACTAAAAAAACTTCCACACAAGAATTAAACTAAATTGATATTGTATAAGTTAAAGCCGTGGGAGCTTTCAAGTTGCACTACAAAATAACTAATGCGGGCATGCTTCCACGCTTAAGGAATGGTAGACACAGAAACCACAGCCTATAACTGCTGCATAGGAGTAATTGATTACTATGATTATCTTAGGCTGCAATGACATGAAAAGATTTGTAATTACAAGTTCTGTTTACCAGTCACAAGATTTTTTAGTGTATCTGGACTTGGGCAGCTATGGGTAGAGATTTGTACTGTTCTAGATCTATTAATGACCTCCTTTACTTCTAGCTTGTTGTAAATGACAGACAGAACAGTCAATTAACAATTTAAGCATAACTTGGACATGTAAAAATGAAATTAGTAACACCACTGGATTTAAAAAGAATATTTTTTAATTTGCTAGTGATGAACCCTGTGCAATCCCTGTACTTCTCCCCTTGTTTGGTATTGAAATATTTCTTGGAAGAATACAAGAAAACTCAGCAGCTTACCAGCTATGTTAGGAAATATATTAATGAGACACGGTGTTCTGAGAAATTTCAGCCAGATTTCAGGATAGCCAGATACAACTTGTTTTCAGAGTTCCTGGTTTTTATATTTACATTCATCTGTCTTCAGTGACATGTAGTTGTTTGTTTGTGGCGCATGTAACGCAGATAAAAACCTTACCTATGTGGCAAATGCATTGTATTGTAGTGTATCCTCTCTTCTCCCTAAATTCATCTATTAATATTTTAATTTCCGGAGGCTGTCAGCACTCCCAGGTAAAAAAAAAAAATTAAAAAAAAGAAAATAAAAATACAAGCTCAAGAATATTCATACCAGTGCTGCAGAATGGGGTTCACTACTTGGAAAGATCATATTCTGCCTCTCAACTGGAGTGACCTGCTGACATAAATGCACATTCACAGTCATGCTGGCAGTTGCGAATGCAAATTTCAGAGGTTCTAGTTGAACAGGAAATCTCACAGATTTCCTTAACTTTTGTTAAATCTTGTCAGGAGGTGGAATACCTGGATTCTGAGCAGCTGACTCTTTTGAAGCTCTGCCTGATTCTCTGAATTAGTTACAGGAATCAGATGATGATACCACTTTCTTTTAAGTGCTAACCAAATATTGCCTATTTGAAGGGGGCTCATGACATTTGTATTTATGATTTCCTCTTCTCAAAATCTGCTTGTTCCAAAAAGCAACTTTGAAAGGAAACCCAACCAAAACCAAGCAAAGTACAACAAACCCAAACTTTCCCTTGGAAGTAAAACTTTCAGTTACCCTGAAAGACAATCTGCTTTTTTTTTTTTCTAGCAGGTCTACAACGGAAATCAGTGGGATTACAACATCAATCTAATTAGCATTCCTGCAAGCCAGCCTGACAATGAGAATGTTCATTTTCCAGGAGAAGAGTATGTGCTTTTCAAGTGGCAAATCTCATTTTGCTGCCTAGAGACATTCTTTCTGTCTTTGTGGTTTGGTGTGTTGTTGTTGTATTTTTTTTCTCTTTTCCCATAAGAACAGCAACTCTTCCTAGAAATGACAGTGTTATTACAAGATATATTCATTGAAATAGTTTAAAAACTACTAGCAGCGCTAATATGAATTCTACATTATAATGGAATACAAGTTCTTCAGCAAGAATGAAAAAGATGGCAATATCCTACAATATAGTGCTGAAGTGATACGCTAAATATGAGCTATATCCATAGTACTGGATACAAACTGCATGCTAATGACTGTTACTTAATCTACTACACAGAAACAGCAGTTCGTATGGTCTCTAAGCTCTTTCCATCTTCTTCTACAATATGTCTAACTTTTTAATAACTGGAAATTTAGATATTGGCATTTAGATCTTGTTTCTGGAAGCCATTTGATGTAGGTATAACATATTAATGTAAAGCAGCTTTAAGGATCAGGCCTTGAAGCCCTGTTAAAAATACAGAATTAATTTAAAGGTCATGGACTTATATTAGAGTGGAAAAAATTCAGAAAGAAGATCCAGAAAGTTATCTTTGTATATGTGCAGTAAAAGAAGTCTTTCACTACTACAGCAGTGTGGTAAAATATGATGTTATACTTGTGACTCCATGGTGTATTTTAAACATAAATCTGCACATACACTTTTTTTAATATCCCTTTATCTTTTCTTATCAATATAACTTTTCACTATAAAAAGGATATTATTCTGAAGTGTTTATATTAAGAAATATCTAACCAAACAAAGCAAGCATAAGGGATACAATCCAAGTGACCCATCTGAGAGTTACTCATCTACTCTGAAGTAGCTGCTTAAGCTCTTTCCATCATCTGTGGGAGGAAACAGGCAACTCTAAATCACGATTTCCATTATTCCATCATTTATTAAGAAAGTGTTTAAGCCAGATGTAATTATCTTTTTTTTGTGTGTGTGTGTGTGTCTACTGACCAGGGAACAAGACTAGAACACTAACTTCAACTTAGTGCCTAGGTTTAAGAGGCTAAAATTAAGTGAAATGAATCTGATGAGTTTTAAAAACACTGAAAAGACATCACTTCAAAAATACATGATGACATATTTTTCTGCAAAGTTAGATTTACTAGACAGATAACATATTTGGGCTTTATGGAAAAAAAAATATTTTAAAAACAGGTGCCAAGGAAGAGTGAAGCATAATAGAAAACCAGCATCTTCTCAGACTTCAGCATGATGATCACAATAAGGTTAATGTGACTTTGGAATTGGGATTATCAAGTTGTTCAATTTGAAATACCCACATAAAACCTCAGGAACCTCTTTGCCATAGAAATACCATTCTGTCTGTGTTACATTTAATGTCACTGGTAGTGGATCCCAGAGGTCAATAGAGGGGCCAACTCTGTTTAATGTCTCATTAATGGCTCAGACACCAGGACAGACACCCTCACTAACTTGGCAGATGACACAAATCTAGGAGGAGTGGTTGGTACACCAGATGGGTGTGTTGCCATCTAGAGGGACCTCCATAGGCTGGAGAAATGTGCTGAATGGGAGACTCAAGAAGTTCAACAAAGGAAAGTGCAAAGTCCTGCTTTCTGGGAAGGAACGGTCCCATGCATCAGTACGTGCTGGGTGTCTAACAGCTGGAAAGTAGCTTGGCAGACAAGGATTTTTGCTGTCAGCTGCATAGACAATCAGTATATTTTCAAAAGCAGAAGAATTTCTAATTGTATATTTTAATTTTCAGGCGAAGTTAGAGGCCCAAGGAAACTTTTCATTTTCTAGAAGATTCTGTCTTTGCATATATATGTAGACCATATGTATAAACACACACTAGAACAGATTGAAGAAGAGCTAAAATCTTAAGTAACTGGAAGTACTTGGGCTTTGTACAATCAATTTACTTCAGTCATACTTGCACAGAGCATACACATTGTGTGGAACTATTGCAAAGGACAGTCACTTATCCCAGCTCATTATCCAATTAACTGTCTCATGGCTTGGCTTCAGTGATCCAAGAGCATTGGTTACAGTGTACCCATACAGCTGGAGATTACGCAGACACGGTAGATTTATTATTACATACACTTTTTTTTTAACGTATTGAACTATTTTATTTTGTCAAACACATTCTTACTGCCATCTCATCTGCTCTCCAGCTCATGCCCAGTTTTTTTTTCCCCACTAACAGCTATTGCTCCTTATGTCATCTCTTAAAACATCACTTTTAAGTACAAGCAAAGCCTGTACCCTCTACAGTCCCTCCCACACTGAGGCAGATTTTCACTTGGAATGAATTCTATGTTGTGCAAGATCTGTGTATGGAATACTGACTTTTTAAACTTTAAAACTCTGCAGATCTCTAATATGAATCAGACCTTCACCCATAACTAAAAAATCTTCAACTTAACTGCAACAGTGTTTTAGACTTGAGATATCATATGAGCTGGAGTTTGAAGAATGCTGGTGAGCAAAATATGCGGGACGCGCAGCTATTGACCACAAGCTCAGCTTCACACATTTTAGCTGTTGGCTATTTCAATAATTCAATAATTTCAATAATTCAATAAGCTAACCAAATTGTTTGCTTACTCTGTGTAGCTCAAGTGTTTTTTCTACAATCCATGTTCTGATCTGGGTGATAAAGCAACTCAGTTGTAGCAACTCACGTTAATTGTTGTTCTGGAGACTAAACCTACAGGCAAGACCAAATCAATGTTTTTGTTCCCATTGAAGGAATTTAATCAGCACTTCCACTAAGACAAGGCAACAGATCATGTGTTCCTCTTTCTCGTCCATTGCAATAGAAAATGAAACCACAAAATAGAATTTACAAACTCCCATTTTGCATTTCAGTATGCTTAGAGAACACACAAAATCAAACAGTTTTCTCTCTTACTAGGTGAAAAATAAAAGTCGCAGGTTCTATAACTTTCAGGTGACTCCTAAGTGCACAACGGACTAGCACATTTTTGCCTCGCCCTGGTAATTCTATAGAGCCATTCAGCTTTGAAATCTGAATAACAGGAGGCATTTATCTCCATAAATCTGTTTCACATATTTAAAACAAACCAAAACAAAATTGATTTTATTGACCTATTAACATTCTAATTATTTTTACTCTGATTTCTGAAATGTGATTCCAAGTATGTTAGTAGCCAATGTGGTACTGCAAGCACTGAGGTGAAGAATATGATTTATCTTGTTTCATGTCTTCACATAAAATACTGTATGTCAAAGGCGACATCTTTACCAATTTGCATCAGTAACAGCTAATGAGCAAACAGACACTTTCAGACAAGTAAACTTTTCAAATGAAGTGTTAAGCTTCAAGTCCCTAGGAGGTAACATGAAAATGAAGTGATTAGTTATGTTCCATGCAACAGAAGACAGCTTTTCAGACAGTAATGGGAAAAATTGCCACCTATTTGCTGATATGTCCAAAGAGATTACATGCTTTTTATGCTGATATAGCATCTCAGCCAACATCAGTGCATTATTCTGTTATCATGCTGGTCAACATGGTTCATGTGTGTAAGCAACGGTTATCAGAACTCATCAAATATAAATAAATTGGATGTTATGTTCTATTTCTCAACAGTGCCATTACTGCTAAGTGACTATCATACATTCCCATTAGCAAGTCCTCTCTTCATACTTTATAGTAAGGTTGTAAAATTCACTTTTGGCCTTTACTGACTCTACAAGCTCCGTACTGAGGATAAAGACTGAAAACAAAGTTAGGGACCTCTTACATAGTCTGAGGATTCTAAAAAATGGAAGCAAAAGAATTTTTGAGTTCTTTCTGCATCTAATAATGGCTTGCTTTTTCTGGTGATAATGTGATTTTATAAAGTAGTGTTTTTAGAAATTGTGCCTAGGTGAAGAAGCTGCATATAGGGACTGCAGATCTGCACTCCCATCAGCACTCCACCACCACCTACAGAAAACATCTCTAGGTTGCACTGTGGGAACTACAGGCAGGTCAGTCTACTTCAGCACTTTGTAAGCTACTAAGTCTATAATTAAGATTGCTAAATACCTGGATAAAGACAATCTGTTGGGAAACAGCCAACATGATTCCTGTAAATGGCAGTCCTGGCTCATAATGAAGTTCTTCAACGGTGACAGTGTGTGTAGAGATAAAAGTAATACAGTGGAAACAGTACACCTGGATTTTCAGAAAGCACATGATAAAGTTCAACATCAAAGGCTCTTGCCAGGGAGTGGGGAAAATGCCCCAGTGTAGACAGAACTCTAATTAAAGAATAGGAAGTAGCTTTTCAGGGTGAAATGTTGGCAGTGGGATCCCCCAAGGATCGTCGCTGGAGTCAATTTTACTCATCAACCTGGAGGAAAGTATGAATGGGGAAATGATTCATTTTGAAGTTAGTAAGCTCTCTTGATCAAATGCCTAGCTGATGATGAGCAGCTCCAGAGGGACACAGAAAACTGAATGAGTGGTTCAAAGGGTGATAGATGAATCTCAATGTACATAAATAGAAGATACTACATCTATGAAACCAAAACAAAACATAAGTATGGCTACACAATACTGAACTTGGAAGTGAACATTACCACTACAAGAAGAAATCTGAGTGTCTCTATTGGTTCTCTGAAGTCACTGGCTTAAAATGCAGTAGCAGCCAAAAAAGCCAATAAAAAGTTAGGCATTGAGAAGAAGACATAGAGTATTACTTCATAAGTATATGAAACTCTGGTGTGACCACACATCATGTGTTGCTCCGGTCTCCACATCCCAAGAAGATGTGAAGCTAAAGAAAATATATGGAACAACAGTTCAAATGATTAAAGGGACAAAGCAGATATCACAGGAAAGGGGAATAAAAACCTAGGGTTTTTCAAGTTGGAGAGGAAGAGGTCGAGGAGAGATATTACTGAACTTTACATAAACACAGACAAGATGAATACAATACTGTTCATCAAATCTACGTTACTGAAAATAAAGAGCACCCACTGAAATTCACTGGAAATCAGCTTAACACACGTAGAAGAAAGCACTTGCTTGCACAGCGGGAAGTGATCTTCGGGAGCCTTCTAGAAGTAGATATAGGATCTACCGCTTCAAAAAAGAATTAGACAAATTCAGGCATAATAGGTCCATAGACAATACTAAAGAGGGTGACTGGGGTGTACCCTCTAGTATCCCTACGGGAACTGAAGACCTGGGGGAGATATGAAGGGAGGAAATGACAGAAACTGCTCAAGCCTACGTTCTCTCCTTAAATGATGTTTGTCATTGCCACAGTCAAGGACATGATGGTAAGCCAACCAGACTGTTGAACTATCTGATTCAATATGATGGTTCTTTTGTGTTCTTAAGAAATTACCAATAAAATGGTAGGGCAATTTAGCTAAGAATCCGTTACGTTATTCATGTAAATAGTCTATTTAAAAACAGCTCCACATGAAAAGAAAGTGCATACAGAATGAGTAACTACAACATTTCAATCAAGAATAGAAACTAGACTTTACAAAGCTACTATTTCAGAATGCATCTCCTTTTAATATTGTAAATAAGCCCTTACTCAGTATTCTGTAGGAAACCTAAGATGACAAACTAAGAAATAATATCACCTTTCCTGAAATTCCTCCAAAATAAACATAGTCAATGAAGCCACGAGATCGCTGTGACTTTTTTGTTCCAGGTGCTTAGAGAAGAGATGGAAGGTATTAGAAAACAGAATGCAGTCACCAAAATAAAAATATTTTAAGATTTTCCTTTAATAAATAAAGCATAAATAAGTATTTGAATTTATTGTGGATAAAATCCTCTCACATTCTTTACAAAATGCCTACATGTTTGAAAATATATAGATTGACTTAGTAACTTTCGCTCATAACTATGTAAAGAAAACTATTCACAAAACGTTGTAACAAAAGGCAATTGGGAAGTTACCTGTCAGTAATACATAACTGAGCACAATTCTGTTTACAAATTCATCTTTATGCATTAGACTCTGATGGCTGAGTATGAGCCAGGAGACTCCACTGTGCTGAAAATGTCTGTGTTAAGAAATACCAAATAAAGTTGCACAAGACAAAACCACAGTGTAAAAACCACAGCCAAGTTGTTTGATTCTTTTCATTCAATAAAGTAGCAATAGCACTAAACTATGCTATTATTTATCCCTAATGACTTATCAAAAAACTTTAACACTAGGTTATAAACATTTACCTATATCAGTTTCAATTCCCAATAACCTGTTAATCCTATGTCCTCAGTGCCTGTGCAAAAAGCTCATGTAGTCCTTGAATCTTCTTAATGTCTTTTTTTGTCTAAGTTTCCTGTGTAAAATTTCTTATGACTTCAAATCCTTTTGGCTCAACATGGACTGTAGAATTGCAGTATTGGGTGCTGATCTGCTAACTTAACTGCAGTAGGGTTGCAGAGCAGGGAATTTGTTTTTCAGCTTGTTGTCTTGCACAAGAAGACTTAATCTCAGCAAAACCCACAAGGAGGAGTGTGTCCACTTAACTACAGTATCCCTTCAGCAGGCATGCATTTGCACCTAACAACATGAATAAGAATGAACTTCAGTTTGGAAAAATGGAGCAGCTTGAGTTGAAAGTTTGTATTTCTTTCAGGAGTTGCAAAGTTTGAATGCAAAAACCAATATCTACTTACAAGAAAATGAAATTCCTCCTTTTTTGATCAAATTTGAAATAATGTTATTCATACTTCCCTAGTACACTGGGAATTATGGGTTGTGACTCTCATACTGTCTTCTGAAGGTGCTCCACTGTGCATAAAATATGCTGATACATCAGAGACCAAAATCTGCTTTTCCTCAGGCCCCTTCTTCGGTCACAAAACAGCACAGTGACATCTCTGCTTTACCAAGAGGAAACACTCTTCTGCATTACGTCCCTTACACAGGGGCACTGTTGGCAGGTGCAGTTTTTGCTGTTCGCAAAAATTAACTTTTTTCTCAATTGTTCCTAGTGGCTAACTTATCAAACTCCCTAAATGGTAACCTGTCCTGGTGAATTTAATTTCCTTGTACTTTGCAGATAGCAAAGGTGACACAGACGTCACTAGGCTAGATGATGACCAGCAATTAGGTTTTCCATATTGAATCAAACACCACTTGTAAAGTATATTAAGGTGTCTGTAACTAGAATTTTTCATCATTAAATACTAATAATGAACAGCATAAAATCCCTAGTGTTCCAATCTTTAAATCAACGTGCAATTATTGCTTGAGAAATATAACTTCTTAAGTGAAGAGGAGAAACACACTATACTTCATTAATAAATCACATTTTATGTCCAGCAGTTATATTTGCGTGTTGAAGACTAAAGCATAGCTTTTAAAGGACATCACGAATCTTGTGCCCCATCTTGCCTGTGGACATCTCAGTGGGAGACCCACCACCACTTTCAGCAGAGATGAGAAAAGGCTAAGTGGATTCCATCATGTGCTTTAATTTAATTATTGAAGATTTTCCACTAGACACTTTTTGTCAAAGAAAACCCCCAATACTCAGTCAAATTTGCACCTGATGGAAAACTGAAAAGTATTGTTAAAATAATTGTGGAAAGACCAGGAGGTAAGAAAAAGAAGAAGAGATTTCAGCAAAATCCATATTCAGCTTCCTGTATGGACACTATATTGCTATCCAGAATAGAAAAGAAACCTTTTTGAAGCATTGAAGAAAAAGAAAGAATCATACTTGCACACAGTAGATGTAAGGACTCCAATTTACCCTCAAAGTTAAAAGAATACTGGAGACTATTTTTTCCCAGCAATATTTGCTTTTCTCTAACTTTGATGTAATGAATTACAACATGATTACTTTGATGCTATGGCTAGGATGAAATTTCAGAGGTAAAAACAAATTGCATAAAAATAGGAACTAAGTAACTACAAAAATAAGTTTCAGCAACAGGAGCATAAATAGGAATTTATACTTAGTGAAGGTATGCAATGCTACCATTGACCGTACAGATTTGCCAACAAAGGAAAACCATGTGGGTTATCTCTATCAAACAGATTTTTCTGGATCAGTAATGGATATTAATGTGTCCATCAGTTTTAGAGGTTAAAAGTTTTGTGCGGTATTTTTCCGCAAACAAAATTTCTAGGTAACTACACCTAAACAAGGGCAGATGAAATCACATTTAGCATTAATACCAGAAAACAACCATTGATACAAAGGAAAAACACTTGGATTAAGAGTAATTCCATCAGCTTTTCTTGGCAAAGTGTGCATTTTTACAGTTTTAACTCTACTTCATTCCAAAACCTCACTTGCACCATCCCGAGTCCCAATTTGCGTACACCATGACAGAAAAACATGAAGCTTTTCTCTCTCAGTACTGCATTGCTGCCGAATTTTTCATATCTGCCTATCTCCTCATTTATTTTGAAGCAGAGACGCCTTTGCGTAAGTGACATGGTGGCCACTGATCCTCCAAGCTGCAGGGGTGAATCCACGTGGGGTGGCTTGTGGGCTGGTGGCATGGAGACATGCTATTTGCCTCTGATCTTACAGGCAATGAATGGCCACCATTCCCCTGCTGAACTCTGAAGAAGCTGGAAAGCAAACTCAGTTGTGATGAACGACATGCTGTTTTTCCTTCTATCACAACCAGAGGTAAGACCCTGTAGATATTCTGAGTTTCCAAAATAGATGTCACCTACTAGCATTGCTCATTCGCCTCCTATGTATCTTACATATCACTGTACCAATGCCCGAAACAGGGGCTTTGCTGGACTCTCCACCTGTCGAAAGCAGCAGGACATGTGAATCTTGCCTCAGCGGGAAGCTGATCACTGAACATATTACATTTCCTTCCCCATCTGAAAACTGCAGGTGGGAGCTGTGCCAAGCCTGGAGATTTGAGTTCTTTTAAGGATCATGTAACCATGTTCTATTCCATTTTCTGTTTAGTTCACACAGATTTTCACTTTTCATATCTTGGCTTGAATTCCAAGCCCAAATGAATCTCCAAAATGTGAATCAACTTTAAAACCTCCAACTTTTACAAGGTTTATGCCATATGCACCTGTAATTCTACTCTGTGCTCAGTTTGTTAACTGCTGCAAACCTCATGGCAGTTTCATTATGAGTTTGCATGGCTCTAAAGATGATTTTCCTCTTACTGCTCATTTCGGTGCCCACGAAACAGTAGCCCCAGACTAGACCAGGCTGACTCAGATGGCAAGCCATGCTCCATGATTAATCTATTTTGAAATTAATGGCCTATATCTTATAAATATGAAGCCTGGGAATACAGTATTTTCCAATTGGAGTAGTACCTGAAACAGAAAAATTGTTCCTGTGAGTTGGCTATTGGGAACTTAGTTGAGCCTACTGCAACTGTAAATCGTTCTTTTTGTATATTTATAATCATTAGTGCTTTTATTGACAGTGTTTTTCCATAATTTTAATGGGTTTTTTTTGGCCATAATAACCAGTGATTTGTTTTCAACTTTCTTCTACTGGATTTTATTTCTTTTATAGTACCAATTCCTTACCTGCAAATTATTTTTTCATTTCTGTGAGGACATAAAAAAGAATGTGTATTATTGACCAGACTAGGAACATAAGAGCTATAGAGGTTACTTTGAGAATAACAATGTGCTGTAATTTTTCTTTTAAGGCTTAGAAATGCTGAAATATGCATTGTCATAGGCTTTGCCATACGTAAAAATGCACATAAAAGTTCTTCCAACACAGGAATAGTGGATTTTATTTTTAAGATAAGTATTTTTTCTCCTCTACTTTTTTGTGAATGCCTATGAGTGTATATTACTGAAAAGGTAGGGTCATATTGCTCCATCAGTATGAAGAATAAACAGGCAGAAGACAGGCAGAAGAAGGAATCCCTGACCCCGCTGTAACCTTCCTGCCTCCTCACTGAGGGTAACTGAGGGGGACCATGAGTAAAGAATGACACAGCACCTGAGAAAAGCAGATAAGTAGGTTAAATTAAGAAAACAAGACAAGAAAATTGCCACAACAAGGTGGTTCAAGCTAAAATGAGACGTTACAAGGTCAGGTTGCAGAAGCCTTAAAATAGGGTTGAGTTCATATTGTAGTTATTGACACAACTGAAAAGTTACTGTTGCACTAAGTGACTTATGTATTAAGGAGTTGATTAAATGTGTAAATTATGCTTGTTGGGTCCTAAGGGCTTATCTGAATATTTCACAATGAGTTTCTGTCAGGTGTCTGAGTAAAGATTGTATCCTCTACTGCCTAATCAAAGTAATATTGAGAAATGGATTTTCAAAGGGTGACGTTGCTGTACAGTACAACTGCAGCAAGATGAAAATGTACCCAAAGGCATAGTGCTGAGGAGTTTGTTTCAACATCAAATGCTGAGAGATCAGTCTCATTTTCTTGTTGTGCTGAAAGGAAGAACTACAGTTCTGACATGTTGAGCCTAATTTTGCACATCTTTGTGCCTTACACAAGATGCCTGCACAAAGAAGGTTTGCAGCGGAAGGGTAAGAATGTGCTTTTTTGTTTGAAGACTCAATATTACTAGTGTTAGAGTTGATTAATGTTCCTCACTAGATCATTGAAATGTCCAGGAGAACATTTCAATTTTAACAATGTGTTCTGTCATTTCTATAACATTTTCTGTGTCTTTGTAATTTCATAGCAATACACTACACAGAAATGCTAGCCAGAAAATATTCCCAGAACATTGTAGCCTTAGCAAACCTTAATTAATTTCAGCAAGAGAATCAAGATGGATTTTGTCCAATGCAAATATAGAAATTGCGTTCCATCAATGATAATCTGAAATAGGTAAAAATGTATATAAGGCATCACCCTTACTATTGGCACATTTAGCCTAGCTCTCAGCTTTTATTTAACTCCTTAAATATTTTATTTTTACAGCATGTTCAAAAAAGAACATGACAAATTACCTAGATTCAGTTAATGACATTGTTTAAATTCCCATTTAAAAAATGAAATTTTCCCTCTTGCACATTCAAAATACATTCCTAATCTGTTTCTATTCTAAAATATTTCTGTAATTCAGGGAGGTCACAAACCAAGTATTACCAGTAACTTCATATTAAATTGATATTTTTCTTTTAGGTACAAAGCTTTTTCTACTCTTCATTTTGTTTGAGATTAACCACACATTATTCCTTAAACCAGCAAGGACACTATATCAATAAGTTGACTATCCTGAGTACATTAAAAAAGTGAATTATTTTCTCTGAGGGTAATACTTGTGTACACATATACCTACACATATGCACTTATACAAAGAACTATAAAATACCCTTATTTTTTCCATGCAAGTCCTGAACTTGTCATCTAAATAACGACAAACAGGAATGCACATATTTACTGTATTTTTGTTTGTTCTATCCTTGGCATATGAGCTGAGAAATTTAGCTTTTAAATTTTATGACCTTTGAAGAGAAACAAACAAGAAATATAACAAAAATTAAAATATATTTTTATCTTTGCCTTGAACATGAGTTAAGGGATGGTTTCTGCTCTCTTGATTAGACTGTGGCTTGATTAAAATTTTTAACTGGTGTTAAGTCTTGATTTTATGCCCAGGCTGTGTCCCCTGCCATTCCTTTGTACCAGCCCAGCATTTGTGTGGCTGTGAAGTTCACTGGATCAAACAACTGATCTGGTTAATTAATTACCTTTTTTATTGCCCTATGAGTTTTCGCCAGGACAAGGCAAACAAGTAAAATAGCAGACCAGAACGAGCAGACATAAAAACAGCAAGATGGGCAAAGAAGTGCTAAAGCAAGGCTCCTTCATGCAATAACATAGCTGGAATGTGTCGGTTTTCAAGGAATTGCTACTTTACAGTATGATGCATTGAAAAACAGGGGTAGGGGATTTTTGTTCCAATTCCTTGACAAAACCAGAAATTTTATTTGGATATTTCTGGAAACTGAATGCAATTACAAGAGCTTAACTATTTAATAAAGTGGAAAGAGAACAACACAAAACCTGTCCTGATGCAATTTAAGGTCATACTCTACAGGTCGTCTGGAAATCTTGCAAGTTTGCCATGTGCCTTAACAGAATTTCCAGTACATACTGGCAAAATGAATGCAAATGGAACAGAAACTCCCATATAAAAAAGAAAATTATTTTTGTACCAATGAACGCATATCTTCTTTTTTGCAGATGATTATACTGTACTTAATTTAAATCCTGGAGTCTGTAGTTCTGGAAACTACATTTCTTTCTATAGTTCATTGTTTTTCCTAATGAAAGTGGAAAACATGCATCAACTAAATAAAAATGAAAGGTTGGTAGATGTCAACATAAATCATTTACATTTTTAACTACAGAGCAATTCCAAGAACACACAAGAAGAATCAATATGGCCAGTTTTGTTTTACAGGAATTTGCTATATTTTACATAACACCAGTATCTGCGATCATAAAACTGTCATATATTCAAAACAATCAAGGATATACTTGAAACCAAACTTTGTATTGAATTAGTCACAGAATTTGTCAAACTGATTTTTTGAGCTATAGGGAAAGTTTGATTCTCCTAAATCTCATTCAAGGAGAATTTAATGGTAATCAGTGATTTAGGAAACTCAAGTCCATGTTGATTCCTGTCAAGGAAAGTGTTTCACAGTCGCTCACTACAAGCGTTAAGCCAAACCATATTGCCAACTGGCCCTGCTTATAAAAATCTCATGCCCTGAAAACTAAGTTCACTAGCAGGCAACCTGGAAATGAGATGTTCTTTTAGTGGGATCACGTTTACCATCCAACAACAGTCCAATGCTTAACAGTTTAATTTTAACAGGGTATTTTCATAAGATAAATTTACCAGAAAGCCTGTTACCAGGTTATTAAATTAATTAAATGGTTAAGTTCTGATTCCTATCCATATTTTGAAGAGACAGACTTCTTGGAAAATAAATTTTAGCCAGATGTTATGCTTCACCCTGAAACATAGCTTTTATCTCTTTTGTTGTGCCTGAACGCTACTTGTGCGGTTGTCCTGTGATGTTTGTTTTGTGTAGTGTTTTTCTGAACCTAAGCATGGAGTCTTTCAGAAGCCTGAACCCTGCTGAGCTGTGGAAGACAGAGACATCCGAGACTCATCGAAGCCTGTGAGCATCAAGCGGAGGATTTCAAAAGACAAGAAACTGAAGCCAAAAAGTGCAACAGCTGAGGACACTGCCTTGGAAACACACAAGTGAAATACAGAAGACACCAAAAGATGTAATATAGTCTCTTCCAAAAATACGGTGAAACCAGTTATTTCTCCTGTGCTACAAATTGTGTAAGTTGCAGGTGTACTGTATTCCTGGGAACAATTTTAAAAGAAAGGAAATTCTAAAATCACAGTGTTTCAGAATGCTTAGGATGACACTATCCAGCCTGGGAGTACAAGGTTTCGTGTAAGCAGATGTCTTGATATTCTCTTTATGTCTAGACCTGTCAGATTTTTAGATAATTTTAAAATAAAAATGACATTGAAAGAATGGGATTTTTATTTAAATAAAAAAATGCCACTTTGATTTCCACAGAGAGGAAGGCAGAAGATGACCATGTACAGCACAAAAACATTAGCGTACTAAAACATAAAGCACAGGAAACAAATGAAAATAATGTGAACGTACACTGCTTAGCGGTATTTCTGACATGCTAGACAAACCATATTGGTGCACTTGCTCTGAATGTAGTCCTCCTACATATGGGCACGTGAAATATGCAGAAAAGGAGGTGAAGGGGCCATAGTATATGTAAAAAAATATTTACAGTGACTAATTTGATCTCTAGCTTTAAAGAAAAAGGATGAGAAAAATTGCCATATGCTTTAATGGCAGCAACTCTTGACAATCAGCAAAATGCAGCTCCAAAATGTACAATGGTGAAATTGTAACATGTCCACTGTGTGGTACCATCTGCTAGACTGAAGGATAAGAAAAAACAAACGGTGATCAAAAATTACCTGTGGAATTCACAAATTATTGCAATTCACAATCCACATTGCTGATGGGAGGTTTTAACAATATGGATTCATCCTGAATAATGCAAACAGTCTGACACTGATGAAAGTAGCTCCCTGTTGCCTGCAAGAAAATTTTTGTGATCCAGAAACTAAAATGCTCAAGCCCAGGAGAATATATCTTGGGAGCAGTACTTATTTATAGAGACTCCAAGACTAAGGAAAACTTAAAGGAGGTAATCATAATTGATAGCTTGAATTCAGCACAGAAGCAAGAAATAGGTTGAGTGCAAGAGCAAAAGGAAATGCAGCTGCATCAAGTAAATGTTGAGGCCTTAAGAAATCTGGAAAGTAATAAGAAATTAATGTAATTTAGCTTTTGCTTTCAGAGCATGGGAAAAGGTGCTCTCTTTCTATTCTGTGTTTACTAAACATCTGCAGGCAAATTTTGTAAATACCATATGCTCAGTGAAGAATCTCTTAACAGGTTGCTAAGCTTATTCCAGAATATTTAAATGTTTTGAAGCCCTCAGTCTGCTTGTACTACACATTATTTTGACTTCACCTCATCCTGTGCTTTCCGGCAAGGAGAAGCAGCTGGTTTAAATATAATTTACGCCTGAATGGCTAAAGGTATCAGGAGCTAATAAGAAAGAAGAAGACTGAATATAACTCTCTCCAGAACAGAAAAAAACCAAAACAAAACAAAACCAAAAACAAACAAATAAACAAACAAAAAAAAGAGATCAGGTCAGTGCTTCAAAATGAGAAGAATATGTAGATAAAACAAAAGGCCCCAAAAGAGCAGAAGCATTGTTGAGGTGTGTGTGAAGCACATCAACTGGCCACAAGATCACGTCCAGGTTTTCTGATTACTTTATTTCACAGTTGAGCCCTTAGAAAGCAACTCCAAACACCATCCATGCCAGAAGGAGGCTCAGAAGATGGCCAAAGCAGTCAAAACATGTTTCCAAACTCATAAGGCATTTTAGTGCTATTTTAATACTCAGTTCCAGACAAGCCTTCACCTCTTGCTTCAACTGCACTAATCAGTAGCAGAGACTCTTGAGACTATTCAGAAGGATTTGGGGTGGGTGTCCCACAAGTCTTACAGGACCCGTCTGTAATACAACAGCTGTTTCACATCTGGACAATGCTACACACGAGGTAAAATGGAAAGGAATTACTTAGTAAATTACCTAAGATAAATTAATTTTGGTGGAATGAAATACTAGAATTAAAAAAAGAAAAAAAAGAAAACCTACTTGGGGCATTAGGAAAAACAGTCTGACAAACTGTGCCAAGTGGATGAGTAACACGACAAATGACCAGCACAGAGCACTGATATTTGGGATATTGCAACTAGATATACTACTAGAAAATGCATACTGGAGAATAAGCTTGCAATGACAGTAGACTCCATGATATATTTTTTCTCTTTTTATTCTCAATCTAGGTTATTATGTGATGTGGATTAGCAATCTTTGAGCTTTGTGAGCTAATTCAGAGACAGCAATCAGTAATTTACATAATTAGTATAACAGTATTTAATTATGTGATTACTGTAAATATGTGTTAGTCTCTAATGGTGTAATTAGAATACGTAATTACTACTTGTAATTACATAATTAGGTATGATGGCATACTAAACTTCTCATAAAAAAAGTGCATATTTACAAGCACAGCTATAGGAGCTGGTATAGCACACAATTATATTGGTGGTATAAAAAGTTACCATTTTAATGCCAGCTGTACTGAAGATAGATCAAAAGTAGATGAATGCTAAAAGTTTGTGAACTGTGCCATAGTACCAGAAGAATGTGTTGACTTTCCTGAACAGGGGTAGTTCAGTGACTACAGTCACTACAAGCATTATTCCCATCCTTAATCATCTGTTAATTATTGATAACTCTTCATACACTTAGCTGAATGACATGAATATAGAGAGTGGTATAATGGAAGTGTTAAAATATTTACATTGCGTAGCCTTTTCTAATTACTGATTTAAGTAAACTATTACTTTTCTCTTAAGTCCTCAAAACACATCCAATTTCACACTCCTCGCTGGTACTGTCCCACACACAAGAGATTGGTGATACTTCCATATGCAGGTCCCTACCCAGACAAAGTATGTTACACATAAAAAGTATATTTACACGTGGTTACATATACATTTATAAAAATAAAAGAAATATTAAATAACACATAATGATCTGGAAAATGCAATGATAGCTTCAAGTCATAGCTCTGACTACCCCATCTCTAGCAAAACAGGAGATTTGTCTTATGTGTTCTATAATCTGAGCAATGTTCATGATGCAGCCAAAAAACCAAAAAGGATTAACTCTGAAGAGATGGATGAGATTCCTGGTAGAATTGCAAATGGTAATTTAATTGTATCTTATAACCTACATGAAGTGCTTCACCAGCAATTTGTACAGCAAACTTTAATAGATGTTCATTTTTCACAAGTTTTTTAAGGCAGCCATATAGGATTGTAAAATTTCTCAAAACAAATCTTAAACTTTGATTTCTTTTTAGAATTATATACACCTTGCATTGGATACCTCAAATCTTTTGCCTGTTGCATATATAAATCTGGGAATTCAGTGAGGTTACTTGAAAAAATTCCGAGCTTGTCATTTGTGATTATTGGTCCATCATGTTTTTTTCCTCCCTTCTCCCACATGTATCCACAATAGAACACAGAAAGATGATTCATATTCTTCAACTTTGTTATGGTTTCATTTACAGAGTATTCAGTTTGCAATGTATTTTTTTTTTCCCTGCTCCACATAGCAGATCTTCCCTGAACTACAAATTTACTTTCTTGAATGTGGATGACTCCAGTATTTCAGATATCTTGAATGCCATATATAATACTACAAATGCTAATACACAAATGCTTTCAATTTTCTGCATAAGGTACCAGGCTTGACATACCTTGAGACTATATTAGCTTTTCCACAACACCATCAAATTAACATTCTTTGTCTTACTTAAGCACACAGGCTTTCTTCTCTACCATGAGCCTCTAACATTTATTAACTGTTCAGGTATACTGCATTTTGTACTATACCCATTTATTCAATTTTTGATATTTTAGTCTTTAAGATTACCTAGCCTTTCATATGTGAAGACCTCTTCTGTAGTTATAGCTTTAGGAGTCAGACCTTTATAGTGCATTCACAGTCAATGTTACCAGTAAAATCATGCAATATCGTTCCCAAGACAGATTCTGGAGGAACTCCACCAATGACTTCTCTGAAAAACAGTATTCCCACTTTCAAAGCCTAGAGATGTGTCAGGGAAAGTAACATATATTTTTGCCCTACTCCTCCACTTGTTAATATCTGCTAATAATTAGTGCGAATACAAGATACTAGGCAAGATGAATCCCTAGCCTAAATCAGGTTTTGTATTTTTCTGTTTTACGCTATTTACTCCTTGTTTGACTCTTGGATACTAATTTTGCATTTTTCAAATGTTTCCACCATCAGATGCTTTATGTGAATGCATAACAGATTTGTTGTCTTAAATTTCCTCCATTTTGAAAAGAATAAGATGGATATTTTAAGCATTATGTATTTGTAGACTAGAGAAATATTTCTATAGTCATTTCTATATAAGAAAATATTGATTTATTTTATTAAAAGTTAGACATAAAGACATGCAATACTTACTCTGCTGGCAGTTTCTTCCCATAAATTCACCTGGACATTCACAAGAATAGTTGGCAACAAGGTCCGTGCAGATTCCACCATTCTTGCAGGGTTCAGCTTCACATTCATTAACATCTGCAGGAAGTACACAAGGTAATGTCAGGATCAGCAAAGAGAAATTGTAAAAGTAACAGTTGTGAAAGCAATAAAAAGGGCAAGTGTAGAGTCCTACACCTGGGAAGGAATAACCCCAGGCACCACTACAGGTTGGGGCAAACCTGCTGGAAAGCAGGTCTTCAGAGAAGGACTTAGGAGTTCTTGTCAACAACAGGTTGATCATGAGTCAACAGTATGCCCTTGTGGCCAAGAAGGCCAATAGTATCCTGGGTGCATTAAGAAGAGTGTGACCAGCAGGTTGGAGGAGTTTGTCCTCCCCCTCTTCTCTGCCCTGGTGAGGCCACATCTGGCGTACTGCATCCAGATCTGGGCTCTTCAGCTTAAGAAGGCCAAGGAATTACCGGAGGATTCCATGGGAGAGCTATGAGGATGATTAGGTGCCTGGAGCATCTTTCTTAGGAGACTGAGAGAGCTGGGTCTGTTCAGCCTGGAGAAGAGAAGCTGAGAGGGGATCTCATCAATGTTTATAAATATCTCCAGGACGGGTGTCAAAAGGATGGACCAAACTCAGTGGTGCCCGACAACAGGATGAGGGGCAATGGACACAAACTGAAACACGGAAGGTTCCATCTGAATACGAGGAGAAACTTCTTTACTTTGAGGGTGACAGAACACTGGAACAGGCTTCCCAGATAGGTTGTGGAGTCTCTTTCTCTGGAGACACTCAAACCTGCCTGGACACATTACTGTGCAATCTATTCTTGGTATACCTGCTTTAGCAGGTGGGTTAGACCAGATGATCTCCAGAGGTCCCTTCCTACCCTAATAATTCTGTGATTCTCTAATAAGCACATTTTAAAGCACTAAAACACAACATACTTGTACAATTGACATTAGAAGATATACATTCTTTTGCCCAGCAAACATGGTCAGTAAAGGATGTGATTAAACAGGGCATGCTGTAGGAAAAAAAACAAAGCAATCTCATATAAATTTTAGCTACTTTCATACACCTACTGAAGTTTTACTACGTACTGTCATAAAACAGGATTTTAAGTTTTGCTCAGGGATTTTCACTCTGCCTTCCAGAGGACATCAGGGCCACAGTTTCGGATACACCAACTAGACTACAGTTTGGCCTTCAATAAACAAATTCAATTAGTTCTAACACGCTACTCATTAGTGATCCTTGCAATTTCAAGAAATAAAGTTACTTCTTTATCAACAGGTGCCAAGTAAGAATGTCTCTCAGTTCTTCTTAATTCATTAAACATCTAATTGACAAGCTTGTTCAACTCTCTAAAAAATTTCCTTTCTGTGCATTATTAGTGGGCAAATTGAAACTAATCGCTTGATCTAGAAGCTTGTAAATTTTATTAAATTCAAAAGACAGAAAAGGTGGTAATTTTCCTTTGAGTTTCCCTTTTCCAGCATATTGTGTCAAACACTGCAAGAATAATTCTCCCCTGTGTTTTCCAGAGTAGTAACCTTCAAGTGTAATATCAGATTCATTCTCTCAAATGCAATATAGTATTTTTCAGTCATCACAAATAGGCAGATTAAGGATAAGGATATCTCATAATCGAAATTCTCCATTCCTGAATTTACATTTACTCTGTATGGAGTAGAAATGTTATATGGATTTTACACATTATTGTCTCAAAAGGCTGCATTGATGCATACAGTTAAATATTTAAAAGATGGTAAGCTCTTTTTCACTCAGACTTGAAGTCCTATTGTGTTAGACACTATAAACCACAAACAGAAAAGCAGTCTTTAGCTTGTTCTATAATTTTACTTCACCCACTGTTGATTAAGTGTGTGTGAACTTTGGATACCATTGCCAATAAAGCGCACACATGCATAGCAGAGAAATAAGTTCAAATGACAAGACACTTCACTGACGCAAACTAGTTGCATTATTTAGTGGGCAAAATGCCCTCTGAATTGAAGTAATACTCCTGTTTCGTTAAATCTGCTTTTGTCCCCAAAATGCAAACCCACTTTGCACTGGGCTATACAAACCCAAGATGCTACACAGGTGTCTAAACTCAATGCAATAAGGCCTGTGCAGAAGAAGTAGAATTCAGCTCTGTCAACAAAGCTTCTTGATTTCTGGTAGTTGAGCATCTAATTTTTCTACTTTTAATTTGATGTTTTACATATACAGGCTGTAGCAATGGGCTGAACAGTGACCTCATGAAGATCAAGAAGGGCAAGTGCAAAGTCTTGCCTCTGACCTTGAGGAAAGGCACCAGTACATGTCGAACTGACCAGCTGGAGAGCAGGCTGGTCAAAAAGGACCAGGGGATCCTGTTGGACAACAAGTTGTCCATGAGGCACCAATGCACTCTCAAGGCAAAGAATGCCAACAGCTTCCTGCACTGCATTAGGCAGAACACTTCCAGCAGGTTGACGGAGGTGATTCTTCCCCAGTACTCAGCACTTGTGAGGCCACACCTAGAGTTTTGCATCCATTTCTGGGCTCTCCAGTATAAGAGGGACATGGACATACTGAGGAGAGTTCAACAAGGGGCCATTAAAATAATTAAGGGACTGAACCACCTTGCCCATGAGGAAAGTTTGACAGAGCTGGCACATTTAGCTTTGAGAAGAGGAGAGTCAGGAGGAAACTCATCAACAAATATAAATACCTGAAGGGATGGTTCAAAGAAGACAGAGTCAAGCTCTTTGCAGTTGTGGGAAGGACAACAGGCAAAGGACAGAAACCAAAACACAAGACTTTCTGTCTCAACATCGGAAAGGACTTTTTTACTGTGAGGGTGACTAGGCAGTGGCGCAGGTTTCCCAAGGTGTTTGTGGAGCCTTCATCCTTGGAGATATTAAAACACCATTTTGATGTAGCCATGGGCAACCTGCTTTACATGGCCCTGCTTGAGCAGAAAGGAGTGGACCAGATGACCTACAGAGGTCTATTTTACCCTCAACCTGACTGTGAATCTGTGATAATTTTCACATTGGTATAAACAGAAATACAAGGACAGACCTGCAGATAAATGTGGAGTCTAGTTTCAGTTCTTTGAAGTAGAAAAAAATCAGATTTTTATACTGAAATTGATGACAGTTATTATCTCTGAGCTTCTTTTTAATCCTTTTTGTCTTACTATTTGTTGCCTATAAAGATATAATGTAATGGACTAATAAAAACTCACAGCTGAATTTCTGTTTGTTAAAGAAGAAGAAGAGTAATAGCTTAGTGTGCGAGAAATAAAACTTACCAAGGGAAATTACCAAAGAACAGACCTGCTTAATTCTAAATGAAATTATTTATATGTACATATAAAATTTAACAAGATTTTTCAGGTCCCTATTTGCCTTTTTAAGCAAAGCCCATTAACCTTACGCTTTCATCAGGTTATTTGTCATTGTAATACAGGCTAACACATTTGTGGGAAAAAATATCAAGGTCACTGTGAACTACAAACATTGAGTGAACACATGAACTATCTCTTACTTGGTGAAATAAAGGTAGCAATTTATTCTCTTAAAAGCTTTTCTGTGTAAAGATAATATCTCCTCAAGATTTTTTTTTTTTTTCTAATTTGCCATTCATAGCGAAATATGTAGAAAAAAATGCACAAAATTCCAGTGTATTTCATATTGTCTATGTGATGATGTAGAAAATAGACTGAACCTTAAGTATCAGATAATTTTAAAGCTATCCTCATATTCTGTCCCTGTGGAGAAATTAGCAACTATCAGTACAGAAAGATGGAAGGTTTTATTATTATCTTTGATACTTGGATTTTTTTTCCAATACTTTGAGAACCTTTAGTCTTATCAGTTCAAACAAACATGTCATATTTGATGAATGAGGGAAGACTAGCTCACTGTAGCATAATGTTTGATACCAGAACAAACATTTATAAAATCAAAGAATGTCAGGGATTGGAAGGGACCTCAAAAGATTATCTAGTCTAATCTCCCTGCCAGAGCAGGAACATCCAGATGAGGTTACACACGAAGGTGTCCAGGCAGGTTTTGAATGTCTCCAGAGTAGGAGACTCCACAACCTCCCTGGGCAGCCTGGGCCAGGCTCTGTTACCCTCACTGAGAAAAAGTTTCTTCTCAAATTTAAGTGGAACATTTTGTGTTCCAGTCTGTAGTCATTGTCCCTTCTCCTATCATTGGTTGTCACTGAGAAGAGCCTGGCTCCATCTTCCGTATTTATAAACATTAATGAGGTCACCCCTTCAGTCTCCTCCAAGCTAAAGAGCCCCACCTCTCTCAGCCTTTCCTCACACAGGAGATGCTCCACTCCCTTAATCATCTTTGTGACTCTGCGCTGCACTCTCTCCAGCAGTTCCCTGTCCTTCTCGAACTGAGTGGCCCAGAACTCTGGACACAATATTCCAGATGTGGTCTCACCAGGGCAGAGTAGAGCGGCAGGAGAACCTCTCCCAACCTACTAACCACCCCCTTCTAATCCATCCCAGGTACCACTGGCCTTGCTGGCCACAAGGGCACAGAGCTGGCTCATGGTCACCCTGCTGCTGTTCCTTGGGACTCCCAGGTCCCTTTCCCCTACTCTGCTCTCCAACAGGTCATTCCCCAACTTATACTGGAACCTGGGGTTGTTCCTGCCCAGATGCAAGACTCTACACTTGCCCTTGTTATATTTCATTAAATTTTTCCCTGCTCCACTCTCCAGCCCGTCCAGGTCTCTGGATGGCAGCACAGCCTTCTGGCAGGTCAGCCACCTCTCCCAGCTCGGTGTCATCAGCAAACTTGCTGACAGTGCACTCTATTCCCTCATCCAAGTAATTGATGAATATATTGAATGGTACTGGGCCCAGTATCGACCCTTGAGGCACTGCACTAGACACAGGCCTCCAACTGGACTCTGCCCCACTGACCACAACTTTCAGGCTTCTTTCCTTCAGCCAGTTCGCACTCCACCTCCCTACCCCAGCATCCAAACCACACTTCCTCACTTGAGCAGCAAGGATGCGGTGGGAGACTGTGTCAAATGCTTTACTGAAGTCAAGCTAGACCACATGCACCACTCTGCCATCATCTATCCACCATCTATCCTTTAGTTGGAAAAATAATGAACTGAACTGTGATGAAGAAAGAAGCGTAAGTTTTACAGAATTATTGAATTTAGTATGCATTATTTCATTTGAATACACAGATATAGAATATTTAATTAAAAGTGTAGTTCAGATAGCAATCTTATGCATTGAAGTAACTGAAACACAGATAGCTGTGCACTAATGGAGAACTCAGAAAAAATAAAATAAAACCTACCAAAAAATCCAAACCCAAAGAAACCAACACCTTCCATCTCATTGCTATTCCCCCAAGATTTCTCTACTGGAGGTGGATTCCGAAATCAGTTGTGTTACAAGAACAAGCAAACATTGACTACTTTCTGAAAGCAGAATGTTCCTTGAATAACTGCTTGAAGGGCTAAGACACTTGATTAGGAAGTAAATGCTATGCTAAGGCTTCTTTTTATCCTGACTAAATTTACATTTCATACCTTCTAAGATAAACCATAACTACAAAGCTATTAGCTACGCTTCTGTTGGAGGCACAGTCATTATGGACCCTGGAACAGAAGCACATTGTCAGAAACAGGGCGAGGAAGAAAAAACTTCACTATATTACATGGTGATTTGGAGAATCGTCATGAGGTAGAGTTCTGTGGTTTTTTTTCTTTATTTGCTGGATTATATATATATTTTTAATCCTCTATGTATTTAATAAAACATGAATAAAAACCAATACTGTACTTGCAAACATAATATAATTAAAAATGCATAATCCCCATTTTGGACTCTACCTGCATTTTTCTGAAAAATTACCCTACATGAAATTAGTATATAAGTGATGTAAATGTTATAACCAAAAATTTAACTATTGCTTTCAGTAAATTGAGTTCTTCAGCAAGCTACTTGCTGTAAACTTGACTTTTTGTGATGAAGGGACTGATAAGCTCCATCAGTTGTTTTTTGCCACCTCAGCTTGCATTTTGGCTGCAAATGCTCACCAGTACCTTGTTCCTGTCCCCTGCCTGCTTGTTCTTTACACAGCCCAAATTTCTTGTTCCTGCCACCTGAACCCTTGTTTTAGTTCCAGGACTACCTATCGCAGTACAGACTTCATGAAGTTTCCTCCTGCTGACAGGCACATTTTTTCCTTCTCCTTTGATTTCATACTTATTTTGGCTTCCTGATCACACTTGGTCTGCTCATCTCAAGTCTAAGTCATGTTGTTAATCAGTCTTCTGTCTTGACAAAATGGTTTGTCCATCACAGCCACAACATCTAGGTTCAAGTGTCCATACTGGAAGTCAGCTTGGCCTTTGTTAGAAGCATTGATTAGACAAAGTCCATTTATGACTTACTAATACTACAAATATTTTTTTCCATAATAAAGTTAATGTGTGTGTAAAAACCAGATAGGAACAGAAGATTAACTGGTTATAACCTCTGTATCGTAACTATCTTCTATGAAAACCAAACCACACACTGGATAAAGATCAAGTGACAATTTGAGAAACAGGACCCCCTCCCAACACACCTCCCTTTTTTTTTTTTCTTTTAAAGGAAACAAAAAAAAAAAATTAGAAACTAACCTACCCAGTTCTATTTCAAAATAAAAGTTATTGATAACTAACAATGTGATCAAATACATTTACATTTGGAAACTGATAAGGCATAAAGTAGAAAAACGTAGTATGGAATAACTGTCTTTTAGCTGAAGCTTACTCTAGGCTTTTTTTATAGTTGTTTGGTGGTTCTTGTACATTTTTTTAAGTCTTCTCTGTATTTTTTTCTTTATTTTTAGTGATTCTGATTGAAACACACAAATAAGCAGTATAACATTCGGGCTACACAAAGTGTATGATATCGCTTGCAGAACTTTGTAATATCTATTATTATTTAAACATGAACTTTGAGATGTTCAAATTTTTATTATTTCTTTCCTAACAAATGCCATTACAGTTAGATTATATACTCTTGTTTGTTATTACAGATTTGTACCAATTAGCTCGAGCACCATATTTTTTATGAGACATTCAATGGTAAAGCCCCACTGAAAAGTTTTATTTCATAAAGAATCTGACTCAAGAGTATCAATAGATTATCATATGGTTATCTTAACAGTGAGCTACTCAGTTAAATAACAAAATTTCAAGGGTTATAGCAATTCATCTATAGAAGGACACATCTTCTGTAAGAGTAGGAGACTTTTGTTAAAATATTTACCCTTTGCCACCTTCCAAAGTAATGAAAATGTTATTTCTCATATTCCTGTGGTTTAATAAAACAAACCTAAATTGCAAAAGGTCTCCTAAATGAAGACATCCTCTCCTAGATCAAGACAACATTTTTGTTCTAAAAAGCTAAACAAAATTAAAAATTTGTATTGAAGCAGAATAAAAAAGGAACACCAAATATTTGCAAGCACAGGTAGATCATCTTCAGTTTTTGGTTAAAATATACAAAAGTGATACATAATTATCATTATAATTATTAATTTTATTATTATTAATTACAGGTTTAATAAAGTTTTTAACCTGTTTCTGAAGTTTTTTGCTATATTTAGTATAAACAAAAAACTAAGCTATATCTTCAGCTGTAACTGTTCCTTGATTTAACCAGGATTATACAAAAACGAGCACTAATACATTACTGGTACAAACCTGGTGTGAAACATTTAAGAAGAACTGGAGCACATTCCTGTGAAATTTGGGAAATTAATATAAATCTGATCTGGATATATTCAATGTGTGTTTGACAAAGGACAGACATCTGTTAAAATTCAGTGGTTGAGTTGCTTTTCCAAAGCTTGTTTCCTGAGCACAGAAGGCTCTAAAAATGGTGTGCCAAGTAACCTGCAGGAAACTTCAACTATAATGTCATACTGAAGAGATTCACTTTTCAGATATCCTGATTATCTGATCTTCAAAAAGAGTAGAAAACAGCTTTACACTTGAGATGAAAAAGTACAACCCTCTTGCTCCACAGTCTTTATAAGGTAAACATCATGTTACGTACTCTCACTGTTCTATTTAAAGTTTTCCTTCTGCAGATATTCGGTACAACATGATGTGGTAAATATCTTCCAGAATAATACAACAAAGAGCTGCGTATTAGACCTTTTCCCGAACCACTCAGGACAAACATGTCAGATAGTTTATTCTGTTAAGAAGAGAGTCACTGAAGTAGTGTTATGAAGCCAGAAGAGGCATTCCAAATAAGCAAGCCAGTGAAATACAAATAAATTAGAATTTTTGGCTAGACTGTCAGTCAGAGCTAGAGATACCCTCATAACCAGCAATTACCTTAACATCTAAACACATAACAAAACAATTTTGGGAAGACTTCAGTTGTTACTATCAAGGGTTCTGTCAGAAAGTGACTCTTAAGCATCCTTCCTAATATAACAGGCTATAACTTGCTTGCCTTTCAAAGCAGTTTTATGTCATCTTGAGTTTCTTTAGACTAATTTATGACTTTTTTTTTTTTTTTTTAAATTGTGCCACTACAATAAGCCCTTTCAGAAAAAAAAAAAAAAAAGAAAAAAAAGAAAAACAAAACAAAACAAAACCAAAACCAAACCCTTTTCCCTTAGTTTTGAAAAAATCAAGTGTTATTTCTCCTTGTAGTTATTTCTCCAGTAATTTTAGGCCAACTTGTTTCAGGAAAAATTTCAATAAACAACATGCTTCTGAGTTCACACTGATTTGTAAAGAAATGCAAGGTCTGAGATACTTGAAATGAGAGATTATTTTGAAGTTTTTTTAATGATGTTTTCTTACATTTTTTTCTTACATTTGATATGGCAAGTAAAACCTCTAATTTTGACAAAACAGCATTTTGTTAATGACTAATTTGTTTCCCAGTAGTTCATTTGTCATGTTTTCTACCTGTAACTTACACCTCTGTTCAAGGTAAAGGTGTTATAGTATCAGGGAATCAGTTGCTGCATTTATCTATAAAATAACATTTAAAACCACATGTATTATCTACAGCATATTCTTAGCTTTCATGTTCTGTAATGGTATTTCCTCTCTGCAACCCTCACTTGAACAAAAATTCAGTTCAAAGTTTTTCAAGTAATTTACAAATAAATTTCTCTATACCACTAACTGTTTTTCAGAATGTTAAGATTAAACTGTAGAACCAATTATAAAAATTATAATAGCAAAAATATCAAGAAAAAGACCCAATAAAATATTTTGCAGAATACTATTATTCTTTTAGCATTTTGAATTAAAACCAGAAGGAAAAAAAAAAAAAAAAAAAGAAAGAGTTGCTAGGAACCTACATGGACAATCTCTATGAACACTGCAGAGTTTATACATTACTTCAATATACACACTTTTAACATTTTTTTTGTGCTATGCACATCTTATAATGTCCAGGTTTTCTAGCAAGAGAACAAATATTAATTATTTCAGTGTTTTTACGCTCCAAAAGTTGTTTTCCATTGTTTTTCTTAGAAAATATTGAAAACTATGTAAAAGAATGGCAAGATCACAGAATGAATTTCATGAAAGTCTAATGGGAGCGTCTAGAGAGAGTATAAAGGTGTCTTCTGACTTCAAAGGACATTGAGCAGATTCTAAACAAAGGAGGACTCTACAGGAATCTTCACTGCAGTAACTACACATATTGTTGCTTTCACAACAATATTTGTGGCTTTATTTTCATATTTTTTTGTGTATTTTGAGGAATACTTTTAATCTGAATTTCAAAAACTCCCACAAAGTACATGAGAAAACTCACTATAGTTCTGATGATACAATGAAATCTGAATTCATATAGGTGCTTACTGACTGTCTTGCAGAATTTTTAGCTTTTAGTTATAGTCACTGAAAAGGTATTACAGTTTACTCCATGGAGCCACACTTCCAACAGTGGACTATCTCAGTATTTGTTGATTTTCTATTTACCTGTTTAAATGCATATTTAATGGATTTTCAGCTGAGGCAATCTAATAGAAATTTGGAATAACATTCTGAGGACCTTTCTTATTAGTTTGAAAAGAATAATTACTTGAAAAGTTTTTATATAAATTGTAGTAGATCTCTCATTTTCAGTTATTTTTAACATATACTGGCATGCAAACTTTCATCCCATTAAGTAACTTACCACATAATTTTACACTGTAGAAGCATGTCTTCAGGGCAACAATTCTTATAGTTTCCAATGGACCTTATTAAAATAATTGGCTATTTATATAATAAGCATTTTACAAATCATTTTGACTGTAGTTGCGAAGAAGAAAATCTTATTAAAAAGTGAATCAAGTTGTGAATCAGTTTTTATTACAAGCAATGCTCCAAAAATCTCAGCTTCCCAAGTAAACTGAAATTATCCAGCATTAAACTGTAACTTCTAACTGGATTATTTGTTAAAATAGCATAGCTGGGCTCATGGCAAGAAGTCCAATTATTTTCAAAGCAAGTCTGAACCCAGATCAGTAAATTAACATATTTCCCTTCACGTACCGCAGAATAATTATATCTTTTAAAAATGCAGTTGTTTATGCACTTCTGAATAGAGTGAGTGTAGGGAATTATCTTTTTCACATTAGTAAAGTTATAGCATGTGTTTTGAAAAAAGTTGTTAGACCAACAGGTCCTAGAGGATACGATGATGGATGTTCTAAAGTGTCTGCAACAGATGGTTATATTTGTTCACGTCTGTGTTTGTTATACATGGGGTGAAGTGTATTCCTTTATGGACAATTTATATACATCTCATTTGAGCTCTCATAAAAAGTCATGTGTGGGTCTTCAGTGCACTTATGTTGCATAAGTGCACATAAATGTCATTTCTATGCTTTGCTAATACCTTTCAAATTCATATTGCTATTTGCTCATTAATGTATGCATGCGTATACTGTTTATGAATCCTATTCTTAAATCCAGCACTGTAAATAGCAGAATGGGTTAGATCTTTTGGCACAGTTCTCTAACCTTTTATTTCCCTCTAGCTGCTATGGAGTATCACATTTTATTAGTTTTAACATATATGGACACATATTTAGTTAAAAACATTTACAAATCATTTGAGAGTTATGGAGGGTTAATAAATTAATTCATGGCGTAATACATGATTAACCAACTGTCTCTTATTCACTAAAGCAAATCACTATGTTTATTATAACCATAGTTATGTCCTTAGTTCTGAAACAAACATATATTCCTTTATCGTATATGTACACAAACATAAGAGCAGGAGGAAGTACCTGGGGAACTATGAGCTGGTCATCCCCACTTCAGTCCCCAGGAAGGTGCTGAATAAAACCTCCGCTTAAAATACAGGAAACTCTACCTGACCACACTTTGTCACCATGAGAGTGGACAAACACTTGGAGAGAGGTTGTGGAGTCTTCATGTGGGCAAATATTCTAAACATGACTGGACATGATCCTGGACAACCTGCTCTGGCTGATGCTGCTTGAGGACGGGGGTTGGACTAGGTGATCTCCAGAAGTCCCTTCCAACATAAACAATTCAACAAGTTTGTGATATATGTAGATGGTATAAATGCCATTAATATAGTATGTATTATCTGTGGCAATTACACTTATTTGCTAACCACTTATCAATCATTTTGTCTTTTGGACTATGGTAATTTCCATGCCTCCTCTGCAAAGGTGAAAAAGAAGACCACGTCCCCCCCTATAAAAGATCCACAATGTATATGAAGTATACCTCACATTACCTATGACTGTTTGGGAGAGGAAGGGAAATATTTATTGCAGTGACTTCTGCCTCCATCTGACTGACAGCCCTATTATCTCAGGACACATACACCCTGGTTGCTCTTCATGACTCACAGAGTTATAAGTTGTGCACTGAAAACATCTCTCAGAACTGGAACTTTTATTTACGGCAGCTGGCTCAGGCAATGTCACCTTCACTTGATGGTCACATCAAATAAGACCTATCTAAATAGGCTTGTGCATTTTTCCTGAACTATGTTTAGCAGCTAAGGAATTGCCTTCCAGTCTATATGCATCTGTTCAATAATTTAGGGCCATTCCTGTACAATCCCAGTAAAAAGGATTAATTTGCTGAGAAATGGGAGGAGGTTCTCTCTCTGTTAGAGCACTGAAATAATGAAGTCAGAAATAAATACTGTAAACTCTGGATTTTAGATTCAGGAAAAGGTTCTTTTCACCTTTCACATTTTTTTTCCTAATTTTGGTGTGTCTTCTGCAGTGTTACTCTGAAGCTCCCTTAAATATTAAGTATAGCTGATAATAAAAACAGAAAAGATGAGAAAATAACTGATTAATTTCTCTCTAACAAGGAAAACTACTGGTATGGAAGAAAATATTACTTTTAAATAAACTCCACAAACTACACAAGAGTAATGACTGCATGCATAAACAGTTCTGCTAGATATGTGAAAGGATCACAGAGAATACATTTTCCAAACCAGATGCCCTATTGACTTGTGTAGACTATGAAATGAAACCTGACAAGATTACAAAACTTACCTATTATTTGCAGTAAATAACAATTTAAATTATCTTTGGTGGTGTAATGCATATGTATCTGGACCATGGGACATCAATTCACTGCCAATGTTTTGTTTTAACGGGACAATTTCTGAATGCTCATTCATAGCCAAGCAAAGTTCACAGCAGAAGTCCTTCTGAGATGATAAGCAACTACTGAAGCTCTGTGCACTTGGGCAGAAAAATGTCACTGTGAGAACTAACAAACTCACCTGGAAAGCCACAGGAGCATCTATGTTTTTATTAACAGCAGATACCAGAAGGCAATGTATCGGTTTCAGCATTATATCTAATCTGTCAGAAATGCAGAGCTGCCAATTCCACCTTTTATGTCCCTCTGCAAGTTTCTTTCTCTTCACTTCTCCAGGATCTAGCATTGGCTACCTTTCAGAGACCTGATCCCACCAAAAATCCCATCTTTAAGTGGTTAGTTTGTACACTTGCAGACAAACCTGGTGAGATGATTCAGACTGAAGTCTGATGGAAATATATCATCAGTTTTGGCAGCATCAGGCAATCATACCAGAGAATTCAGAAAATTCAGGCTGGATCATGAGACTACAGGAAACCAAGTGCCTCATGATGTCAGTCATTAACAAGTCATAGGAAAAGGAAGATAAACAAGATCTATTTGTTATTTTCATTGTACTTGGAGAAAAGCATAGGCGCAGACAGGTTATTCATAAGTAGTGTGGTCTTACAGAATTATAGCTGTAAAGTGAAATGATCACAGCTGAGGACACAATTGTCTGCATGACCCTACACATATCTTAGAGATGTTTTATATGTACAAGTTCTAGGCTGGCTGTGTGGACGAAATGCCCATTTACCTACTAGAATGTGTACATGAGGAATTTTAGACTACCAGACTGTTTTCTTTTAGGTTATTTTCATCTCAAAGGGATCCAGTTCTTGTGCTCTGCGACTGCTGTCACAGGAAGAAAATAACAGTAAGTGGAGGTGATCAAGAGATTTTCTTTAAAAATGCACTCCTCATTCAAACTAAAACACTCATCCAGATGCCCTACAGAAATAATTATATGTTATTTAACACATCGGAATAAATGCAAGCTAAAATAATATCTTGGGCATTCATATGCAAATGTGACAGCACCATGAGTTTTGCTTGAGATATTTTATGAATACAAAGGGAATACATCTGTAATGCAGATTGGTATATACTATCAGACTATTATCTCATTATATTGAACTGCAAGTCCAAGTACTGTTTTTTAAAGTTTTGCACACATAGGCAATGAGTCTGACACTATATCTTTCTCTCCCTCTATGTACTGCTTACTAACAAATAAACCCACTGATATCAGAAGTACATCCACATGAATAAACACTGCTTATAATTTCAAAAGGGTAGCTGGAATACTGAATACATTTCTGGATCTTACTTCCAAAAAGTTGTTTGGCTTCTTCAAACTGTTCACTGGGGCTGTAGTATAAAAAAACCACCAATGACTAAATTGTTTTCTTTAATTTTTAGAAAAACTGCCACGTGAACTGTTCGAAACATTAAAGTCAGTCATATAATTTTCAACTAATTCAATGAACAATGGAAATACTAGTATTCTATATAGTAATAGAGAACTACATAGCCATTTGCCAGCATGAATTCCTATCACAAATAAAATATTTTAATTCTACATCCTTGACACACCTACACACACAGATGGTTTAGCACAGTAGTTCTTACAGCAGCAAAACAATAAAAAAGGAAAAACAAGAAAAAGATCTAAATTACAAAACTCATCTTGTTTCT
Organism: Columba livia; assembly: GCF_036013475.1. Taxonomy (NCBI): domain Eukaryota; kingdom Metazoa; phylum Chordata; class Aves; order Columbiformes; family Columbidae; genus Columba; species Columba livia. The sequence goes on from NC_088642.1 coordinate 78,812,949, forward strand.
AACAGCTGCTTCCTACACAGATGGATCAGATTGTGCCACTGTGTGACAAAATTCTAAATGATAAGTTTTGTCTCATTAAATAGTGAGATTTCATTTCCAGATTTCATTTATCTTCATTATCTTCCTCACAGAAATGTGTTGCTATATCTGTAATGAATCTGTGCGCACAACAAAGACTGAAAGCAATCCTTCCTTTAAAGCTGTGGTGTGGCTCTGTTGATCCTGAACTATCACAAAGGCTGAAATTGTCTTATAATTTCCTGTGTTTACCTAAATGGGCATAAAAAGCCAGGAGAGGGAGCAGAGAACGGATGCTTCATTCAGCTCCAGTCTTCCTGTGTTCTTCTTCTAATTATCCATAATTCTATTATTATTTATTGATTGTTCTCTTTGCGAGATTGAGAGCACCCTCAGTATATTTACAAGTAACATCAAGATGAGTGGTGCAGTTGACATGTCTGAGGGATGGGATGCCATCCAGAGGGATCTGGACAAGCTTGAGGAATGAGCCCATGCAAACAACAGGAGGTTTAACAAGGCCAAGTGCAAGGTTCCGCACACGGGTTTGGGCAACTCCCAGTATCAATCCAGGCTGGGGGATGAAGTGATGAAGAGCAGCCATGCCAAGAAGGGCTTGGGGGAACTGGTGGATGAAAGATTAGACATGAGCTGGCAACGTGCAATAGCAGTCAGACCAGAAAGCCAATCTTATTCTGAGCTATGTAAAAAGAAAACTGGCTAGCTGGTCAAGGGAGGTGATTGTCTCTCTACACTCTTACAGGATCCCACCTGAGTACTGCATCCAGCTATGGGGTCCCCGGTACAAGAAAGACATGGACCTGTTAGTGTGGATCTACTTCCACAGGAGGGCTATGAGAATGGTCAGAGGGTTGAATCACCTCTCCTTTGGAGAAAGTCTCAGTGGGCTGGGTCTGTTCAACCTTGAGAAGAGAAGCGTCCAGGAAGATCGTATTGTAGCCTTTCAATTTATAAAGGGGGCTTATAAGAAAGATGGAGAGAAACTTTTGATAAAGGCCTGTAGTGACAGGACAAGAGGCAATGGTTTTAAACTGAAGGAGTGTAGATTTAGATAGGACATATGACCTTTTTTACAATGAGAGTGGTGAGGCACTGGAACAGGTGACCCAGGGAAGTTGTGGATGCCCCATCATTGAAAGTGCTGGATGGGGCTTTGAGCAACCTGATCAAGCGAAAGATGTCCTTGCACATGGTGGTTGGGTTGCACTAGATGATCCTTGAAGGTCCCTTCTAATCCAAGCCATTCTGTGACTCTATTATTCTAATACAAACTATATAATCTACTGCATCAGAGTTTCAAATATTAATGTAGCAAACAATAGTAATTCTGTACTGATATATTAATGTGGTTAATACACTGTCTTAAGGTTTTCTTCTTGATGCATTTTCTTGAAGAACAGTTGTTTAAGTGATAGTTTACCAGCAGCTCAATGTTACAAGTCACTCAGAATCTCAAGGCTGTGTCAAAGAAACTCATGTTCAAAGCCTTAAGAAAAAGGGTTTATGACCTCGCAGAAAGCCAAGGACATTGCTCTCAGTAACAGGCATTCTTTGCCTGTAAGAAAGGTGGAGTCATATAAAGGGATGGAAAGCAGGCTCATTTACAAAGTGTATTGCTTGTTAAAATGACAAATATGTAGGTAAAATTTTACAGTAATAAATCAGTTAGGGTCAGCAGAGCTACTTAAAGGTCCACACCAAAAACCAAGGTGAGTTTAGGTTTCAAATCACCGTTATTCCATTTAAAGTCTGCTGTAATTTGCAGAGCCTTTCTGTGTCAAATCCTTGAAAAGAGAACACTGAGAACATTCCTATGGAGAAGGCTAAGACTAAACAAAAAGAAAATGGACAATCGTCACACTACTGGAAAGCTGCCAAAATCAGAATACTGAATTTTGGAAATCAAAATCAGAAAGAAAGCAGTATGAAATGGTTATTTTCTGCACTCAAGTTCTGAAAAGCATTGGAAATAATAGCATTTAGATATTACAAAATGACCTTTTCCAGTGAAGAAAACAACCCTGTACCATTTTATGTAACAGAATTGAAATGAACATGTACTTTTTGGCAAACATGAAAGCAAACCTGAAAAAGGAAAACACAAAAATAATAAATGAAATTGAGGTCCTAGATAAGAGCTTCTGCTTGGTGAATGCATAATCTTGAAGAAAATTGAAAATATTTTTATAGTAGATACTACATGGAATAATGCAGCATTAAGTGATAAAGAATAAACATAACATGTCAAGAAATACAGAACTTGTTGCTGCTCTTATCCAAGAAAACCTCATATTGATGTAAGCTGAGGTTTGAATGATGAGTGTGTCATCATGCCTTCATCTGGAATACCCTATCTGTTTAAGTAAGAGATCTTGCATGTAAGAAATATATACTCTAAACCCCGGTATGAGAGCTTAAGGAAAAAAAATCCTATGAAAATAAGAGTGTAAGAGAACAGAGTAATCAGTGTCCAATTCCCTGCCTGTTAGTGAAGAACCTCTTGTAAGTCCTGAAACTACTCGTTATTTTCTTACAATATTTATCTGTTACAAAATAACTGTAGCATCATAATCCATATATTCTTTTGCATTGTCATTTTACAAAGCCATGTAAGACCATATACACGTTGCTTTCAAAAAAGCAGTCTAGTTATTAAACATCTAAAAGGGAATCTTCGTGGGGTCTTTTTGTAAAGTGTTCATGCAACATTTGAAAGATTCTGCTAGTTTTTTTGTTTAAGGTATTCAGGAATATAAACAGTTATTCTGAGGAAAACCACTGAAAAGGTATATTATAATATTTATGTTATAAAAGAGAGAATGTGTGAAGTTGACATTACAATGGGATAACTATTACTGAATTTAAAGAAATAATTTTAAACTCAGTATTTATATTACTTCAAATAGAGGAACTTGTATGTGCAGACTACCTCCATTTATTATCTTTTTAACACAGAATATGAACAAATTTAATTTATTTGACAATCAAACAGAAATTCATGTATTTTTGGAACATTAATTTCCACAGTAAAATAATACTAACCTTTAAGAAAGACAGTAATTAGGGGAAGAGAGATTGATCCTCCTACAAAATATGTTTATAAAGGCTATTGGCAACCTAAGTGACTTTTAAACCATGGAAACACACATCTTCTTGAAAGTACTATTCATTGTATAGTTCAGTCAGAGTATAGGTCATAAGAAATCCTCCCTTCTGTTCAATATCCCCATAAAACCCAAAAGCAATTGGGAAGATCTATTTCCTCCCACTATGACGCCTTATGGAAGAAATTTAGGCATCTAAGAAGGCAGCTTAATAAAAATCAACACCCAGTTCTGGTTAAAACAGGAAAACTTGAAACTTCCAATAAAATGCTGATTAAAGAATACGTAAAGTACTGTGAGGATTTCTACCAAATAAATGACAGAAATTTGTCCTCAGTATAGGTCACTGTCACAGTAAAATATACCACAGAACAAAAAAAGTTTTGAGAAGACTACTGAGAAACCATTTAAAGGTCATGGAAAAACTCTCATGTGAAACAGAAAAGGAAAAAATTTCAACTGTTTGCACAGGAAGAATAAGGAGCATGACAAATGTATGCAAAATAATAAATGGCATACAGAATGTACTCAAAAGCTGCTTTTCTTCTAGCCTTATAATACACAAAGAAAGAAACATTTTAAGATGCTGAAAGATAGCAGGTTTGAAATTGAAAAGGGAGATTTTCAATATACAGTATAATTAGACTGTGAAACTCAATGCATCAGGAAATTGTTAAGGTCAGGAACTCAAGAATTAAAAAAAAAAAAAGCTATTGGAAGTGTGTATGAAAGAGAAGAATAAACAGTGCTGTCTAAGCAAATGCTAACAAGACTGGCACAAAATTGGAGGGGATATTATACTTCCTATCTGGGATTTTAAGCCAATCTCTGTCTATTACAGAATGAAATAAAATCTTCAAGTTATGTCCCATCTTTTCATGATGAGGGTGTCTTGACCCTTTCTGAGAAGCACCCAGTGTTGGCCTGTTACCTGAGATTTAATGTTTTTTCTCTCTGGGCTTCAGGCTGTCTTAGCTCAGTCACCTATTGCTTGCGCCAGGATATTTATCTGGATTTTAAGGAAAACAAACCACTACTTCCAATAGCCAAATAATTCTTGTCCCTGTTGTTCAGTCTCATCGGATATTTGTTGTAAGACGATTTATCTTCCTAGCAGACAAAATCCATGCCACTGGATGTTTTACAGCTCCTGCACATATATTTCCTCCTAGTAGCTGGAAAAGTTGCTGCGATTTGAATTTGCTGGTAGAGCAATGCATCATGTCACCTGGCCAGAAATGCATGACCACTGGCATTTCCAGTTGCAGGCCCACAGTTAAAAGTCAGTGTCCTATGGGTAGCTGGGATGATACCTCAATGCCCTATCAAAATGTGAGCTGATATTCTGCCATGTGGCCCATATCTGTACACTTTCTCAACATGTTAACGCAGCAGATATAAATACCACAGACCATCAATGATGGCACAGTAGAAAGCACAGAACTCTGTACAAACACTGGGAAGGACTTGCTTACTTTATTAAGGGTGCTTGATTAATAATCTTTCTTTTTCTTGGAGTGTAAAGTATTTAGTTATGGCTGACAGAGCTAGTGATCCTCAGAACATAAAACCACATCCAAATCAAACCTCTAAATGTGAACTCTTTACTGTTGCAAATTTGATTTTTTCTGGTTGGATCTCTGTGTCACTTCAGTTAGTTGAGCGGTAGATAGTAACCCACACTTTGAATTATAGTGTTACTAATGTCTCTGTTTCCTATTTTTTAAGCAGGCAATCTCTATCTGAAGATCACAGTAATTCATATTATCAATATCTTTCAATGATATGTATCTTTTTTTTTTTTTTTTTTTTTTTTGGTGTGTGGAAAAACTGTCCATTTCAGTCTTCTGGGTATTTCCATGGTTTTTGACTTGTGCAAATTGTATTTCTAGGCTGTTTTAATAGGTAACAGAAAATTCCCTCTATGTGTAGATGAAGGCATTAGTTATCTGAACGGTGACTATTTGTCCATCATTTTCACCTGGCATATGAAGAGTGATTAATGAGGTTGATAATGGTGTAACAACAGGTGCTTGTTCACAAATAGCAGTAGGTCTCTTTCAATGAAAGCCGGAAAGGTCTTAGAAGATCGACTTTCCTGAAATCCATGGTTAAAGAAATGTTAATGATAATGCAGCCAGTGATTACATGCTTCTTTCTGGCGAATGGCTAGGACATGTATTTACATGGATTTCAGTCAAAGTGAACCTGAAGGAAAAATATTATTTTCTGCTCTTAAGAATGAGCATCACCACCACAGAGTACACCCCAATCTTCCTGAGCATTAATTGTATGCTAGTTTCAGAAATTAAAGTGCTCTAAGTTACTCTCTGGAAGAGCTGCTTTCTCAGTGTAGTAAGACCGTAGGAAGACTTGCCTCAAGATAGCTTTTGCAAACAACTCCTCTGTCCTTGTCACTAGATACTATATATGGCACATTTGAGAGTCAGATTACCACACATTAACAGCATGACAACCTGGACAGGGTTTGGGAAGAATCTTCATCCCAAGAAGACGAGTAAATCCCTTTTAAACAAGAGAGGAATATCTAAAGAACATTTTGATCCTGGGTATCACCACAAAAAGCTACTCAGGTTGACACCTGAGGTAGACTTTCCTATCCAAACATTGGTTAATTTATGAGCCTTGAAATCGAAACTTTGCTTCCTTTTTTTGACACTGGGGAATCAGAACCTTTTCAGACAACCACTGGCAATTAATATCAGTTTTGCAATAAATCTAGAATATAATATCAGTGAAATTGCTAATGATCTTTTTTATAAACACATATGAATTATTTACATGGGGAAAAGGTTAAGGAATCTCAGAAATATTGACAGGATGTTTGTTGATGCAAAATGACAAAATACCAGCATTGGAATGTATCTTGACTCTGAAATCAATCATCTAGCTTGATTGATTTTGAGACAGAATATTAGACATGAAAAAAAAAAAAAAGACAAAAAAGACCAAATAAAAACCTTGTAGAAGAGAAATATGATGTAAGTTTTGGAAATCGTAGCAGTTTAGATGAAGATACGTGTCTTGCAATGAGGTCATTTTAATTTACCTTTTTATGATGGAACTGCTTTGATAGACTTCTTACTTGATTTACAGCAAGTTCAGAATTGAATTGCTAAACTTTATGAAGCAGAGGAATTTGTATTAAAGGAACTTTATGAATGGAGCTAAAGGGATATCATATAAAAGACTTATATTAAGTCCACCAGTGGAAGTCCCATACTTCTTCCTGATTGCAGAAATCTCGTCTGCTGTTTCTCATAGCTGACATCCCTAGAGACCCTCTGAACAGCTATATATTGTATATGATTTATTATCACATCTTAAATCAGATTATCTGAAAAGGCCTGAATTTTATTCTCCCCAAAAGAGTAACTGTTCACATAAACTTGTCTTATCTCAGATCACTTTAGATGCCTTCCTGAGTTCTAGTCTCCCCACGGTGAATTTAAATCACCCATTTGAGAGCTCTACTTTATTCTGAAATTGGTACAAATGCATTTTGCTGATTATCAGGATCATTAGCTAACTGTTACATACCTGAATGTTTTTAAAAGGACACTGGGGGCCCAGGAAACAACTACGTTGAATCACTCCGTAATGCACTACAGTATGTTTTTTTCATGTGTTAGGTAACAAGAGATGCTGCTTTCCAGACAGCACATGTTCATCGTGCATGTTGCTTGATAAAAATTTGTGGTGTTACTCACTTTGTTGTGTTCTTAAGAAAGGTCACCTCTTTGACATTTAATGGAAGGAGTAGAGTTGTGCATCACATGTTGACTGCATGACTGGTCTCATGATGGAGTGTTCCCAAAGAAATTAGATCACGTTTTCACATCAGCTCTTCTGTGGGACTGGACATCAATGGCACACAGAAGTAGTCAACCTCTACCCTCATGTACAACAGCCATGGGCATCAAGGTACAGCTTATCTTTCCACTCTTTAATGACTTTTGCCTCACTTATGAGGTGGCAGACTCATGTAAAATGCATTCAACTGTGAGGAACAGGATTGGGAACCACAATGGGAACACCTGCAATGTAGCCCAGGTACAATTTTTAAGCTGATATAACTCTTGTGTTACAGCTAGACATAATCTTGCCTGCTCTGGTCTTGAGACTCCTGAACTCCTGGCTATATGGTTTAAAGATTGGCAACTGCTATCTTTTGCCATCATGGTAACACGATGAACTCAGTCCCCCATCTTGACTGAGTACTCTAATGATATGATGATTAAACCAAAATAAAGTCAGTAGGATTGCTACTGACAGTCAGCTCCAATAGATGGCCATTCCAAGAATTAGGGCTAGATGGAACAGATCCCAAAGGAGTGGAAAATATACAACACTCCCATATTCCCAGTGGAAGGGTTAGACACGCAGTTTAACTAGATTAAATTTGTGGGACTGCATATGTTACCTTAATAATTAACTGAGAGTGTGGCCAAACTTAATGAAATTGAATATCTATATTCAGGGCTTTGAAGACACTTTCTGTTGAGCATATAAGGGACATAATGAACATAAGTAGTTATTTGAGCTGGACTGTATTGGTTCCTGACACTTCAAATTGTAGACATGTATCTAAACGGAGCACTTAATTAGGGTAGACTGGATTCAGTGCTTATTCACTCTGATTTGAATGAGTGGATTTATCTTCTATGTGCAATGGAACTGGATTCTTGATGGTTTGTTTCAGTTTTTAACCTCCTAACTGGGTAATGCTTGGCTTCCAAATGCATCAATAACATGAGATTTTAAAAACCGTGCTGTGCTTCATTGCACAAAAGAAAACAAATTTGGCACAGGATTTTCTCCTTAGGCAAGCACTTGCTCTAAATGCTTTTTCCATATGAATAAAAAACCAAAAACAAAAAAAAACCAAGATAATGCAGATTATGTTTATAGGTGAGAACGTAAACTTATCAGTCACATTTTAGAAAAACATGCATAGCTCTTACTAATTGGTTTTTATCATACGGAAATTCTGATAATATTAATTGGAGAAAAACAGGCCTGTGATTTTCAGTATGAGTAGAAAAAATACAACATCTATCTGCTTCTTAAAAATTTTCATTGGTGAAGTGTATATTTTACTATAATCCCTGCATGAGATATTATTGAAATCTCAAGATTATTTTTTCCGTGTGACTACCTGTCAGTTCACTAACTAGACACTCTTAAGACTAGTATACCGACCCACTCTTCAGATGAATGGTAATGTTTAGAAAGTGGTCCAGATACAGGATTAAATGTATATCTGATTTTAATCTGGAACTTCTAATCTTGAATTTAAGTATCATGATTCAATACATATCTTCGTAATTTATAAATGCACATATAAAGAAAGATCTAGAAGACTTATTCACAAATTGCTTTTCAGTTGTTCTTTCTACTTTTGCTTAGCATTAACCAAAACAAACTCACAAACAATTCCAAGACAAGATTCCCACTATTTCAAATATGCTTTTCCATTATATCCATGCTAAATGCGGTTGCCTTTTCTTACCATGCTCCAGAATGTGAGTAGCAAATTATACACTCTTTTGTCCAGCAAGTTGGAAGTAAGGTCATTTTCCGAAGGCAGTAGTAGTATGCAGTGGTATTAACTTGCTCATAATATAAAGGCCACAGACTGATGTAATTCAGAAACCAGATCCGATATTAATCCTCAACATTGCTAGCAATAAAAGAGCTTCTATCTATAAATACAATAAAAGTTACCATGTGGAACTTACTGTGCTGGCAGTGAATCCCATTAAATCCCTCTGGACATTTACAAACATATCCTATGAATGTGTCGCCTCGGTACGCTTCACTAATTTCACATATCCCACCATTATGACATGGATTAGGAAGGCAGGGTCCTGAGAGAGGGGAAAACAAAAAGTATATATAGATACATAATAACAACCATAATAATTTCAGTCATTTATATGCATTCATTAAAGAAACAAAATCCCTCATGTAGACCTTCTTATTTCACTAACCCACTAAAATATGCTTTTCACTTAGTTCAGATAACTTGCCAGCACAGATTTTTATGAATAAGAAAAAACATGAAGCATGTCACTAATCATTAATCACAACATTATTTTTTAATGTAGGAGAAGACAGGAGACAGAGAAGCTAAATCTTGCCTTCCTATTAAAGATAACAGGCATTCTAACTTTTATACCACTGAGGAAATATGTATTAACCAAATGTACTTATCATGTACAGAGTGACATGTACAATATCCCTGAATAATCACTCTATGTCATGTTAGTAGTTTGCGTAGATCTCTGCTATGTCTTTGGATGACCTTCTGAATATGTGACTACCTTGGCCAGCAGTTCGCAGTTACTACACAAACTATTTCATTTTTTTCCTTCACGTGCCTTTTTAGCATATCCTCTTCGAGCTGATTTCACAAAGGTCTTCTGGCTAACTAACCACATGCTAGGATAACTAAAATTTCAGCTGTGAGATCTAATTTGTTAGGTTTGCAATGACTATACATACCTTTAAATAACAGTGCGTTTTGAACTGAAGTCTAATGTTTGTTCATTTAATGGCATGTGTTAAAAGTCTTTTACATTCTATTAAATCAATAATACTGACCTGTAATATACCTTCTACCAGAAGAAAATACTTCAGCATTTTGATGAATTTTTTTTTGCAATCTCACTTAAAATAACTGATAATCATTGACTGAAAAGCCTCACATGCGAGTTTGTGTGTGAAAAGTTACGTGAATTCAATATAAAGTATGTTCTTTTCATCCTTTTCCATGTGCACAGAAATAAGTTAACCTTTGCTTATTGAAATGCAATGTCATAATTATTCACCCAATTAAAATTGCATAAAAACAAACAAAACAGAAAACAAAAGAGAAAATAACTTATTTCTACAGAACAGTTTACTGACAATCAGCACTGGGAATTGAATGATTTAGACTTAGAAGAGCTATAAGTTTCTCAGGGTCTGCCTGTTAGTTTATGTTTTGAATTACAAACCCAATATTTGAAAGATGTTCAAAGCAATGGCATTCATTCAGAACATCACACTAGTGAAAACTGCACTCTCAAAGAAAATATAAATTTGCAAAACATAAAAATTAACAGAATGACTAGGGTTGTCAGAACACATTCCCCAGTTATAATTGTCCAGGTGGTTATATAATAGCGATTTGAGGAACTATCCATGTACACGTTCCTATTACAACTTATGTCATCAGCCTATTCTAGGACAAAATCCTCCAGAAATTATGCTTGTGTGCATCATTAAATATGGTATATATCTCACTGAATCCAATAAATAAAATACATGAATATATAGCAGATTATTCTAAATGCAATTAGTAGTAAAAAGAAAAAAAAGGTAAAAATAAGTAAGATGAAAAGGAGGGGACTGGTTGTTGCATTTTTTGCCTTTTCCCACCCACATTACATGTTAAATGTAATGATACACTACATTCTTAATTCCAAACAACATATATCATTCCTTTAACAGCTCTAGGAAGACTCATGGTTTTCAACCATCACAGCCTGTGTTACATCTCCTTTTTAATATTTTTGGAATATGTTTGATAATTTGCACTTTTGGTCTCCCAATGAATACGAGCTGTGTATTTTTTTTTTTTTAAATCTCTATCATAGTGATGCAGTTTGAGGAGTACCTGCAGGTAGCCTGATATGTTAATTATTTCTATGCAAGAGGATCTCTAATCTTCCAAGAACAATAAATTTTTTAATAATTACTTTATCATTTTGCTTGCTGCTTTCTCCGTATGGCTTGTTAAGCACATGTTCAGCATACTTGCATTGATTTTCTTTAGATTTTGCATTTTCTCAGATCAGTCTGGAGTACAAAGGCTTAAAAGGTCACTTGAGGTGCACAGTAATAAATGTAGTGGTGCATGCCAGCATTTCTAACTAATGTAGGTCTTCTACAATGCCTTCCTACTGAAAAATAACAACCAACCAATTAACAACCCCCACCAACAGTATGAACACTTGTTTTTCTTTTTGCCTGATAAAAGTTGTTGTTTGGTCATAGACATAGAATAGCTGTATTTGCAATCTGAACATTGTCTAATTTTGTTTTAGTTTTGTGTTTGTTCGTGGTTTTTTGTTTGTTTTTATTGTTGTTAATAGAAACTGGTAGTTCAAAAACTGTATTGAGAGCAATGAAACATCCTAATTAAATGCACTGAAACTAGTAAACAACAATCATCTAATTTTCACTAGCGAACAATAAGTTTCTAAAGAGGACATGGGTTAGACTCATCTGCATTCTAAAATAATGAATGATTGAAACTTTAAAAAGCCTATATCAACCTAACTTTTTTTTTCCTAATTCTCCAGAGGACCATACTCTAGTTTACACAGCTCCAGGTTATCTAAAGCGCATGAATCTTCAAGCATATGATACTCTTTTTTTTCTCCCCCTGAATCTATGGGATCCCTGAGGTAAGTTATGCAGGTTTGAGTGTCTTGAAGGTTCTGAGCCCGAATTCTGCCATAATTCCATTTAAGTATCAAAAGTGGTGTGTATGATTTAAGCACTGCTGCCAGATGATGAGAGGTCCCAGCTAACTTCCATAGGGCCGTATAGACTTTAAAATAACACTGTATTGAATGGTGGATAATGAAGTCCCTGACAATCTCATTAATATGGTTGGTTAATCAGATCTATAACAGCAAATTTAAAAATATCCCTCTTCACCCAAAGAAAATCCAATAACCAAACTTATCAACTAATTTTCAAAAAAAAAGTGGACTTCAGAGGTTGTTTTGATGGTCTGTTTTTTGTTTGTTTGTTTGTGTTTTTTAATCAATAGCACTGTAATACTTTTGTGGGTAATCTTTAAGTGGTTTCTAACACAAAGAGAACAACAACATTTGATCAATATTAATGAGCAGTGGAATATAATGGTATGCTTTCCAGGCATTTTTATCTATGTTCATATAAAATAATGTCAACAAGATTAATTGTGCCCTCAAAGTAATAGATCTATTCTCTTTGCTGCTCTTTTGAGTTCTTCTTTGTGCAGTTTCAGTTGTATTAGCCAACATAGTAAGTATAATCCAAAGTACATTATTCCATTTTTTCAATTGAAATCCCACACTATTTTTGAAAAAAAAAAAAAATAAAAAAAATTGAAAGTTAAAGCATAGTATATTTGAAATTTTTAGATGCTCTTACTAAAATCTATGATTTTATAGATGGACAAATCAAACAAATGCATCCTCAGTAGAGTTGCAAAGGGGCTCAAGGCAGAAACATGTTATGATTTCTTCTTTGACAGGTACAGTCGACTAAAACTTCATAAAAATAAAATCTTGCATAATGTAGTACTGAAGTGGCAATTACATATATAAGGAAAATTTAGTTTGTCTACAGCAAGTAAAGTCTGGAAAGCATCATTTCACCGATAAGAATGCCATTTTTGAGAATGATAATATATACAAAGAGTGAGTTAGCCTATTTAGGAAAACTGTTACTTCATTTTGTCTTGTATGATATTCAAATTCTTTTGAAGTAACAGAGAGAAGTGTTCAAATACCTTTCTACATCTTTATCCTGACACTCTGGAGGAAAAGTATTTTTTAAAATACCTGGTCTTACTTTGAGCTACTTCTTTTTGCGTGGTCTTTCATTTTTGAGAAAAAAGCAAACAAACAAGCAAAAAAGCATAGAAGCTTTGACATTTGTGAAGCACATTTGAACATGTGTATGTGAATGTCATTACCTAAAATTCTGATTGTTCTCAAATCAATTCTTTAGTTTTACTACAGACTGTATCTGCATGAGCAAGGTACATGGTGCAATAGGAAGAGATTGAAGAGCAAGAGGGCTGGTGCTGAGGACCTGGTGCCCACACAGTGCCCCTTCTGAGAAGGGGGTGGTATAGTCAGTCCAGTGTAGACTAACTCTGTCTTCTGTCAATACTTTTCATCTGCTTAGATTTGCATGTGAATATGTGAGGTATGACACTAACTACTGTCCCCTCCAAGTGTCCAGGATGCATTAGAATTGCTGATGAAGTACAGCAGCCCTCCCACTCCTCACCCAACCAAGGACAACAAGGGCCATTCATGAGCTCATCTGCAGTGATTTGCAGTGCCAGTGCAGGGACAGCCTGTCTGAAAGGGCAGCTGTGCAGATGTCCAGTGACACAATGGACACATTTTATACAATACATTGACATTGCACTATCAAGAAGCCTGCAGATGCTCTGCCAGATATTTTTCTGATAAATCTAAACCTTGACCTTAAAACATGACACAGGCAAACTTGGAAGTATAGTGGCTAACAGTGTAGCCATTAGCTTAGTAAAACCTAATAAATCAGAAAGAAGTTAAATGGCAGTCATAACAAGAAGAAAAAACAGTTGATTCCTATTCTATTACTCCCATACCACTCCCCAATTCAGTGACAGTCATCTGTAAAATAAGCTCTTTCTTACTCTTCCACCAAACAGTGAAAGTATATTTTTTTTTGGCCAAATATAAAATCTGCTACTGCTTTAGTGGGAAAGACATTAAAAAATACCCGGCAGTTACTGGTGATGTAGTTAAACAAGAACTGTACGTTAGTCACATCTTCCTCAATGTCTGATTCCCCACACTCAAAAGTGTGTTTGCTGTTGTGCTAAAACAAGAAGACAATCAAAAATCGTAAACCATCATTTCTTACTAAGACAGCATTAAATAAGGAATACAAAAAATGTAAAGAGAAAAAATAAAAATATACTTTAACGGAGTGACACAGGCCAAATAATCAGATTTTTAAAAAGTAAATTAAAGGCACTGCAATATAAATGTTAACACTTTTGATGGTATCTATCTATCCATCTTTTCTTCATGTAGAAATAATGCAACTTTAATGAAAAATACTAAATTAGATATTGACCTTGATATACATCAAGATGATGTTAGCTACAAGGCTAATTGCTTCATTTATTTTGTGGAATATTACTGAAGTAAGATTAATAGATAATTTTACTTTGATAATATAGGACTCTCTGAATCCCATCAAAACAAATATTGGAGTTATCATCAAGCTAATAAAATGTATCAAATGATTTTACAGTTCATTGTAAAAGAATACTGTCTAGTTCATTGCCTTCATACCACTAGCCTTTCTTAACTTCCTCTTGGTTCTACATGTGTGCCAGTCAAATAGGGTTTGTTGTTTTTGTTGTTCTGGTTGTTTCGGTTGTTTTGTTTTGTTTTGTTTTGGTTTGGTTTTCTCCCCTCTGGTAAGTCAAAATGATTAGCAGAGATTTCTTGCAAAGTTTTAACATCAGTCATTTGAAGTCTTCCCTTTGCCTATGTTTTGATAATATATAACAATTTAGATGCATCTTCTGCCACAGCAAAGTCTTCAAAATAAGCTGTGACTGAGCTCACTTAGAAAGAGTTCTTATAGCTTGAAATGAATATGTGTAAAGAAACCAGTGGTACGTATGACTTCTCTTGTCTTTTTGGGAAGAAAAGAATTAGTCTCCTTGCTGCTGGAGCTAGCAGAACAGCCCAGGCTTCCCATGGTGAGGAAGTTATGGATTATCACACTGAATTAGGCTCAGTGTCCTGGTAATGCAACCCCATCCCTGCTGTTCATCAGTTCCTGCAACCTCAGAAGAAAGCTGAAGAATCTTGCAGTGAGACTAATTAAAAATCTGCATTAGGTATCTTATGAATATTTGAGATGAGCTTAATCTCTGAATTTTTATATTCCACATCCTTTTTTTAACTAATACATATGTTTTCTCCTTGCAGTTAGAAATTATGTTTATACG